>NC_090172.1:47678217-48278217 GCF_024679245.1 Pseudorasbora parva
CATTTTTGGGTGAAACATCCTTTTTTAAGCATTCGAGAGAGAAAGAAAGAAAAGGGTAAGCTGGAGATGCAATCAGTTGACAGTTTGTGTTCATGCTGGACTGAGAGAGAAGATTCATGTCAGTGCCATCCTCATAGGGCTGAATGGGACCCTGCCGTAAAGAGAGATGTCAACCCCCTGCTCGGAGAATATCTGCTCCCTCACTGACTCCATACAAGCAGGGCAGCTCATCCATCTGACCCCTGGAGACCTATGACAGCGCCTCAAACAGGCCTTTCACTGACACACACCAGCACACCATTGAGAAAGAGCAGGGGGGATGGATTTAAGCGTGACACACTCACTGGGCATTGAGAGGAAGCAAATGGGGGACGATTAAACTGTGACACCTGTCACTGGCTTGTTTAGGGAGACTATGGAGAAATGGTCTGAGGAGAGCACTGCCTGTGTCGTTTCCTTTTCTTTCTCCTTCCTACATTTCCACTCCTTCTCATTCATTTTTTCACATATTTTCCATAAGCAAAGACAGGAAAATCTAGGAGAGCTGGTTTGCTTGTACAATCGAGATTCTGTGGCAGTCTTTGTTCTTTTAAACTTTCTATCTCTCCCTGAAGGAACCACACAAAGAGCGGATCTGTGGGAGGCTGTAGTTGAAGGGGGTGAGGAGAAGATCACGGCCCATATGGTTTCATCCTCAATCTCTCTTCTTTCCTGCGCACCTTCACTGCCTGACCTCAGCTACTGAACCAGTCAGGTTTAAGGTTCAGGGAGACTGCGGTTGAAAGAGCAGCTCCATTAAAAACACAAACACACACTCAGGCTCCGGGTTTATCCTACTGACATCACTAAAAGAGAATGTGGGACAGAGGTGGTCTTAAACTCATCCACCCTCCAAAGGTGGAAAATAACCTTACAGATCAGCTCCATGGTCATTGAACTGTCAGTGGATGACATGGAATTCTTATTAACTGTGAAATTGGATGTCCTTAAGGAACAAATCACCTTAATTTAGGCATTTTGCCTCTTTTGTTGCTGGAGACATGGTAGGAAATTGGATTTGCATTATCCACATAAGCATGGTTTAATATTCAAGAATATTATTGATTTGACTGTATAAGAATTGAACTGAGCTGGACGAAGACATCATTGTTTTTGCAGAACTGCTTTATAGATTAAATTAAATCATTTAATAGTTGATGATCTTTACAAACGGAACTGAATCAACACTAAACTGACTTCAGCTGAACAACAGATGTAATGCATAATTTTCCTGTTATCACTGTAGAGCTGTTTTGAAACAACCTGTATTGTATAAAGTGTTGTATAATATGACTTAATGTGTCCATCAGTGCTCCAAATATAAGCTAAGTTTAAAGGAAAAGTTCAACTAAAAAAAGAAAATTCTGTAATTTACTCATGCTCACTCATGTTGTTCTAAATGTGTGATTTTCTTTCTTCTCTGGAACACAAAAGATGATGTTTGTCTATAGATGTTTTTTTGAATGGCAACAACATAAACAAACGTTACTGTGCATGCACACAGTGGACCGTACTGTAGAACTTAACTTCTAGTAGATGTTTGCAAATAATGAATAACAACATTTGCTGCGTTATCTTTCTTATGCTTTATCATATTTTGTTTTAATTGTGCATCATCTTAATTTATGTTTTTAATAAATAATCTCCCATTTCAATCTGCAATATACAGTTGTTAATGCATCACAAAAATCCTGTGCTCTATGGGCACTGCCATTAATAGAGGATAAAGCGAAAGTTGTTTTACACTCCGTGATAAAGGCCTATTAAAAACCCTATCTAAATATTTTGCAGGACACAAAAATCCGATCAGTTATCCAGATGGTGATCACTTGATGTGAACACGTATAAACACACTGTGTCCTGATTGACATGATCACATGTTAATGCGCAGTGTAAGTGTAACCGCAGCCAGAATAATTATTATCCAGTACATGTAGAGTAGATTATTTCTGATAACAAGCAAAATAAATAAGTAAATTATATTAAACATGCCCCCTCCTTGAACTGTCACCTTATCGTGGTGGAGGGGTTTGAGTACCTGAATGATCCTAGGAGCTATGTTGTCCGGGGCTTTATGCCCCTGGTAGGGCCTCCCAAGGCAAACAGGTCCTTGGTGACGGGCCAGACTAAGAGCAGTTCACAAGCCCATTATGAAAAAATTAAAAACAAGGGCCGAGACGTCGCCCGGCATGGCGCAGCCGGGGCCCCACCCTGGAGCCAGGCCCGGGGTTGGGGCTCGTATGCGAGCGCCTGGTGGCCGGGCCTTCCCCCATGGGGCCCGGCCGGGCTCAGCCCGAAAGAGCGACGTGGGGCCGCCCTCCTGTGGGCTCACCACCTGCAGGAGGGATCATAAGGGGCCGGTGCATAGTGGATCGGGCGACAGTCGAAGGCGAGGCCCCCGACGACCCGATCTCTGGACACGGAAACTGGCTCTAGGGACGTGGAATGTCACCTCGTTGGCGGGGAAGGAGCCTGAGCTTGTGCGGGAGGTCGAGAGATACCGACTAGAAATAGTCGGGCTCACCTCTACGCACAGCTTAGGCTCTGGAACCACACTTCTCGAGAGAGGCTGGACTCTCTACCACTCTGGAGTTGCCCATGGTGAGAGGCGGCGGGCTGGAGTGGGTTTGCTTATAGCCCCCCAGCTCAGTCGCCATGTGTTGGAGTTCACCCCGGTGAGCGAGAGGGTTGCTTCCCTGCGCCTTCGAGTCGGGGATAGGTTTCTCACTGTCATTTGTGCCTACGGGCCGAATGGCAGTGCAGAGTACCCGGCCCTCTTGGGGTCTCTGGGAGGGGTGCTAGAAAGCGCTCCGACTGGAGACTCCATCGTCCTACTGGGGGACTTCAACGCCCATGTGGGCAGTGACAGAGACACCTGGAGGGGCGTGATTGGGAGGAACGGCCCCCCTGATCTGAACCCGAGCGGTGTTCTGTTATTGGACTTCTGTGCTAACCATGGCTTGTCCATAACGAACACCATGTTCAAGCATAAGGGTGTCCATCAGTGCACTTGGCACCAGGACACCCTAGGCCGAAGGTCGATGATCGACTTTGTGGTCGTCTCATCTGACCTCCGGCCGTATGTCTTGGACACTCGGGTGAAGAGAGGGGCGGAACTGTCAACCGATCACTACCTGGTGGTGAGTTGGATCCGATGGCGGGGGAGGAAGCTGGACAGACTCGGCAGACCCAAACGTACTGTGAGGGTCTGTTGGGAACGTTTGGCTGAACCCCCTGTCAGAGAGATCTTCAACTCCCACCTCCGGCAGAGCTTCGACCAGATCCCGAGGGAGTCTGGAGATATTGAGTCCGAGTGGACCATGTTCTCCACCTCCATTGTCGACGCGGCCGCTCGGAGCTGTGGCCGTAAGGTCTCCGGTGCCTGTCGAGGCGGTAATCCCCGAACCCGGTGGTGGACACCGGAAGTAAGGAATGCCGTCAAGCTGAAGAAGGAGTCCTATCAGGCCTGGCTGGCTTGTGGGGCTCCTGAGGCAGCGGACAGGTACCGGCAGGCCAAGCGGACGGCAGCCCGGGCGGTTGTGGAGGCAAAAACTCGGGCCTGGGAGGAGTTCGGTGAGGCCATGGAGAAAGACTATCGGTTGGCCTCGAAGAGATTCTGGCAAACCGTTCGACGCCTCAGGAGGGGGAAGCAGTGCCCTACCAACACTGTCTACAGTGGAGATGGGCAGCTGCTGACCTCAACTGGGGATATTGTTGAACGGTGGAAGGAATACTTCGAGGATCTCCTCAATCCCACCGACACGTCTTCCTTTGAGGAAGCAGAGGCTGAGGGCTCGGAGGGGGACTCGTCCATCACCCGGGCTGAAGTCATCGAGGTAGTTAATAAGCTCCTCGGTGGCAAGGCGCCGGGGGTGGATGAGATTCGCCCTGAGTACCTTAAGTCTCTGGATGTTGTGGGGCTGTCTTGGCTGACGCGCCTCTGCAGCATCGCGTGGCGGTTGGGGACAGTGCCTATGGACTGGCAGACCGGGGTGGTGGTCCCTCTTTTCAAGAAGGGGGACCGGAGAGTGTGTTCCAACTACAGGGGGATCACACTCCTCAGCCTCCCTGGGAAAGTCTATGCCAGGGTACTGGAGAGGAGAATTCGGCCGATAGTGGAACCTCGGATCCAGGAGGAGCAGTGTGGTTTTCGTCCCGGTCGTGGAACGCTGGACCAGCTCTATATCCTTCACAGGGTGCTGGAGGGTTCATGGGAGTTTGCCCAACCGGTCCACATGTGCTTTGTGGATTTGGAGAAGGCATTCGACTGTGTTCCCCGTGGCACCCTGTGGGGGGTGCTCTGGGAGTATGGGGTCCGGGGCCCCTTGCTTAGGGCAGTACGGTCCCTTTACAACCAGAGCAGGAGCTTGGTTCGCATTGCCGGCAGTAGGTCAAATTTGTTCCCGGTGCATGTTGGTCTCCGGCAGGGCTGCCCTTTGTCACCGGTTCTGTTCATAATTTTTATGGACAGAATTTCTAGACGCAGCCAAGGGCCGGAGAGTGTACGGTTTGGGGACCACGCGATTTCATCGCTGCTCTTTGCAGATGATGTTGTCGTGTTGGCAACCTCAGACCGGGACCTTCAACATGCATTGGGACGGTTTGCAGCCGAGTGTGAAGCGGCGGGGATGAGAATCAGCACCTCCAAGTCCGAGGCCATGGTTCTCAGTCGGAAAAGGGTAGCTTGCTCACTTCAGGTTGGTGGAGAGTTCTTGCCTCAAGTGGAGGAGTTTAAGTATCTTGGGGTCTTGTTCACGAGTGAGGGAAGGATGGAACGGGAGATTGACAGACGGATCGGTGCATCATCTGCAGTAATGCGGGCGATGTACCGGTCTGTTGTGGTGAAGAAGGAGCTGAGTCGTACGGCAAAGCTCTCGATTTACCGGTCAATCTACGTTCCTACTCTCACCTATGGTCATGAGCTGTGGGTCATGACCGAAAGGACAAGATCCCGGATACAGGCGGCTGAAATGAGCTTTCTCCGCAGGGTGGCTGGGCGCTCCCTTAGAGATAGGGTGAGAAGCTCGGTCACTCGGGAGGAGCTCAGAGTAGAGCCGTTGCTCCTTCACATCGAGAGGAGCCAGCTGAGGTGGCTCGGGCATCTATTTCGGATGCCCCCTGGACGCCTTCCCAGGGAGGTGTTCCGGGCACATCCCACCGGGAGGAGGCCCCGGGGAAGACCCAGGACACGCTGGAGGGATTATGTCTCCAGGCTGGCCTGGGAACGCCTCGGGGTGCCCCCGGAGGAGCTGGAGGAAGTGGCCAGAGAGAAGGAAGTCTGGGCGTCTCTGCTTAGACTGTTGCCCCCGCGACCCGGCCCCGGATAAGCGGAAGATGATGGATGGATGGATGGATATTAAACATGCAGTCTAAATTACAGTCTAAATGCAATCAGACTGGATATTTATGACGCTTTCAAGAATTTTTGGTGGGTTGCACACTGTTTTTGCGCTGATGTCTTATGCTCTCTGTTTGACCATTAACATTTATATAATATTATCCAAGAATAGTAAGTCAAAAATGTGTTTCTACTGAGTAGCGCACCATACTATCTACTAGCCAGACGGATAAACAAACACCAGGCGCGCAACCATGGCAATGTGCGTGCGTTCGATGAAACCGTCTATATAATGGGTCCAATATTATGACATATGAACACAACCATAACAGTGTTGACTGTAGACATTGACTGTATGAGAGAAGAAGGTGGCATAACAGTTGCAATATACCAAAGGCATATGCTTGACAGGGAAATCCCAAATGGCAATGTTGGAAACGGCTGGAAATCCCACATCAAGTTAAGTTTCGATTTCCAACGTAACATTTATATGCACAATATGCTCCCTCATCTACTCGCCAGAATTTCCACTTGTTCAATAATGATCACATTGTGTCTCATCATTAATCATTTTTCAAAGATAGTTCACTTTTGCTTTGACTTTACAAAGGGCAAGGTCATAGCCTTTCAATATTACTCAGCTAGAAACTGTTAATAGAAAGTGATGTCAGGAACAGATCAATTGTTTCCCCAAAGCCTGCATGTTTGCACATGTTGTGCAACTGTCTGAAACAAATGCTGCATAAATACTGTAAGTGTTTGAATGGGACACTCCCGTTAGTCATTTCTCTGAACCTATGAACTTCCTCCTATACCACAAATAATTTGAAGATTTATTATAGTGTCACAAATTGAAAAAAAAAAAAAAAACTAAATACAAAAACTACAATTAAGTTTTGGGTCAATATTAAAATTAAATATACAAAATTAAAAAGTAACAAAATTATTACTTTTATTGTGCAAGGTTGCATGTACACATCTTGATCAAAAGTGACAGAAAATACTTTCACATTGTTACAAATAATTCGAATAAAAAAATCCTAAATAAAAAATTATCAGAGTTACCACAAAAATAACAGCACAAATATTTGCAACATTCATAACAATAGAGAAACGTTTCTTGAGCACCAAATCATTTGCATATTAGAGTGATATATAAAGGATCATGAAGACTGAAGTAATGGTAAATTCAGTTTTGCAATCACAGGAATAAATTACATTTTAAAATGTATTACAACATAAACCAGATATTTTAAATTGTAATAATATTTCACAATATTGAATTTTTTAACTGAACTTATTAAATAAATGCAGCTTTGGTGAGAATGAGAGTTTTGAAAAAAGGCCCCGAACTTTTGAACGCTGAGATTAAGAGACTACAGTACTTTCAAAAACACAAAACAAAACTTTTGACCGGTACTTAAAAGATATCCTATGTACATCTTGGCAATCTAGCGGTTAATAAGCAAAACTGCATGCATCTTGAACATTGTTGCCAGAGCTACTTCTCTCAGGTTACGTATATAACGAGACACACAGGAACTGGGCTAGTCCACAGAGGTTGGCATCCCACACTGTCTAAAATAGTCAGAATATAGGCGTATTGCTGTGATTCAGGATTAACCAAAAACACACTTTTGAAGATTTATTTATTATATAAAAGTTGTCAATTTTACACAAAAAAAGTGAAATAGTGTACCTTTAAAAAAAAACTTTTAAAGTTTTAGAAGAAAAAAAAAATTCTCATTTTATTACGAGAAGTCTTTATAACTGAGGGAACATTCTCCAGATTCCCTGACTCTCTAGAGGAGTTTGCTGACTGAGAATTGGGAGCAAGCAGCAAATTTTCTTAAACCGCAGTGAACTCCTTTCGGGGTGGGGTGGGGGGTGGGGGGTGTTCAAGTTTCTGGCCCACCAACATGTCCCCGCCTTGCACCCTGTTGCCGGAACAACATTTTTTCACTATGGGTCACTATAGGACTCTGAGTTTGTTTAGCGATTACCAAACACACACACACAAAAACAAAGGAAATCCAAAATAACCCTAAGGAGTATTAAATCATTGGATGGTGCCAGAACATTATACGGATTACATTTCAATAATTTGTTTCTGTGCAAGCATCAAATCCCGCTTAAACCAACACAACCAGCTTTGACAGCAAAATTTCACTCCAGAACACAGTTATCACAATCACAGTAGAAAAGTGAACGAGGGCATAGAGGTAAAAGAGGTAAAAGAAATCAGACAGAGCTGCAGATGGCTAGCTAAAATCTTAGAGCCACTAAGAAGGTGTCCATAAGGTTCAGAAGGATGCAAGCATAAGTCTCTAGTGGTGTCACTGGTGTTATGCTTTCACCGCTAAGGACTAAAAGAAAGGAATGGAAGGGGTTAGAGAGGGGAAAAGCATTTTACATTGAATCCTTTTAACAACGTTCCAGGAATTCTAGGATAATGCCTGTGGACAGGCCACAGGAATTCTTAGCAGCCTCATGGTTCCTAAATTCACGGGACCAGGAAAACGTTTCCCCACCCCTCTGCTCTTCTATGCAGTGCCCCAGGAATGGATCATGAAGTATGGGGAGGAGAGACACCACCACAGGGGATGAAAATAATGTCTCTCATACCTTCAACCATCAGCCTTCTATGGCACAAATGGAGGCTGGAAGGAAGGACTTTTATGCACCTGTCCCAGGGCATCAAATAACAATTGCGTGATGCGACGTGACAAAAGACAGTATAACCCATTATAATCAGTGATGTTGTCTACAATTGATGCGGCAAGGTGCAATGTGACAACAAATCCTAAAAAGTAAATGGGTCCCTCGTTCTATTTATGACGTATTGACATGAAGGACAAATGCTTTGCAATGGTCGCTTCGCTGCGTCCAGTGTAAACAGTTTCTAGCTGTTGTGGTCATGTCCAGTGTAGAGACCTGCAGTGTTGAGCGCAATTTAGAACTAAAACGAAAATGCCTTTAAAAGTTCCAATTCAATTTGCAATGAATATGAATGCAAAATAACAATATCAAATTTGAATGTAAAACAGAATTAAAAATTAACTGAAATTCAACTAATTTTTACATGGAAAAGCATTTTTTTTGTAAAAGCAATCTTTGAATGTTAACATCAAAAAGTCTTGTTTGAAAGATTTGTAAAAACAAAAGAAAACAAACAAAAAAAATACGGTATGTTTTACGGACATATAATTAAGGACACAGAAGAATAAATAAATCAGACAGACACAAACCATATGTAGTTAACCAACAAATTAGTCAAATTTAGCCAAACTCCATTTAGACCACCCCTTCATATACTAAAACTGTTCTGTAAGGCCATCAGGGCCTCCGCATCAACCAACGCTTGGCTGCTGGCTCTTTCCACCCCCAGCCCTTAGGAATTTGGGAAGGCAGAAGATCCAGCGCAAGAGTTGAGGCATGCGGCAACCCCAAAAACGTGCGCTGCTGGGGGGCCAGTTTCGCCACAGAGGCCAGCAGGCCTCCCACACCAAGGCCAACCAAGGGTTCCCATCACCACAAACCCTCCCTAATATAATCTGCTAATATAAGACTCCTAAATATAGAACTGCAGCCTGGAGCATACCATTTATAATAATGCCTACTGATTCCTCACTGACTGATTTTTATCTGTTGTTTTATTTTCTTGTAAAATCTTGTAAAACCTGCTAAAAAAGACTGGAGGACAAGTCAAACACAGGAAGGTTTTTAGCTCTGTCTTGTCTTTCCTTTCACATATTATTCATATTTTGAAAAGTTAAATAACAGGAAGGCCACTTACACACTGTGTTTAAGATTGACAATCGATTGTGTCTGAAGTTTCTGAAGTCCAGTTCTTGCGCCAATTTTTTTCTATGTTCCTCAACATTAAACTGAAGTGTTATGAATGTAGCCAGCCATTCTTCATGGTATATGTACATTTATTTTGCATATACAATATGAAGTCACTGATGGAAATTCATCTGTTGACACCTGAAAATTTCAGGTAGGCATTTTAAGAATTGTAACCAAATAACTATATTCAGCACTCCAAACAACACTGTCAACCACATCTCCCCGCTATGTGAATGTAGCTGGAAAGTACAGATTAATGCAATAATGATTGAGAACGTCTGAGAATTAAGTCGTTTTTCACGTCATCCTCCATCCATCCTCTTATTCCTCTCTGTCTAAAGCGCTTTGAAGCAGAATTTAGATGTCCTTCTTTTCTTTTTGTATTCTTGTCTTTTCAGATAGGAGAGTGAATCCAGGTTCCAGCCTCTCACCAAAACCCCTCCCAGAGCTTCCGGACCTTTTCGTTGTCTATCTCCATAAGGATTGACCCGCAGCCCCATCCCAGGACCCGGGAGACTGGGACACAAACGGGCCCTTCAGGTTGATTTATCGGGCGTATTCAGGGCCAGGCACGCAGGGGGACAGAACAGTTCTGACGTCTCTGATCACCAGAACAACCCTTTTAAACAGCCACCTCTTGAGAGAAGACTACACCTCTACCGACTTCGGATGCTATTGAAATTATAATAACAATAACAGTATTAATAATGAAAGATATCTTTGTAGAGTCATGCATCATGACAGCTCAAAAGCAAAACATGACATTAAAAAAAGCAAAATGGCTATTTTGTTCATTCTTTTCTTCAGCATCCTCTTTTCTCCTCTCTTAAAAAAACAAACAAAGCAAAACCACACAAGCGCCTTCATGGTGAAGTCAGGTTTAAAAAAAACTTTAAAAAAAAAAAACTAAATGGAAAACAAGTGGCACTGCATCATGATGGCAGGCGGGACAAAACGGAATTGTTTTAGTGGAAGAAAGAGCTATCCGTCACTGTCTGTCAGCTCATTCATCCAGTACTCCCTGAGCATCCAGCCCATCCGTCATCCCCTCTCAGTCCCTGACACCCGCCCAGGTTGGCCACTTCGGCAACAGGGGAGGGGGTCCCAAATATGGACCCTTATACCCCCACTATTATATGTTTCCCATCCTCTCTAGATCTCGGAATTCACAAACACGCATAAGCTACATACTTCTTAAGGGCCTTTTTTTTTCTCCAAAAAGTAAGAATTTATTTAGCTAACTTCAGTTAGATGCACAAACACTAACTCGATCGCTTAGCTGTTGTTTGCAGAAGACATGGAAGACCTGCCACACAGGACTTTAGATAAAAAGCCACAATGTTGCAAAAGAACAACCTTCAATAAAGAATATTCCAAGCTTTTTTTTGTAGCTTGTTCATGTTGAATATAAAGAGACACTTAATATGTTATGTATAAGCAAATCAATGGGGAATAAGTGTTTCCCTCTTTTTTTTATGATGACAATACTGCCCTACATGCAGTAACTCAACCAATATATATGGTTTTAGTGTGGATTTTGTAGTTACGGCAATCGGAGCATAGTTGAGCCAACCCATAAACATAAGAAATCTAGTCATAACTCTGTAAAGTTGCTGGCCTTTATACTATATATAATTTCTGGAAAAGGATTGTAAAGGATCATAATTTAATTTGATTTATGACTCCCTGAATCAGACTTGAATTGTGAGGTACTTACAGGTAGCCACAACATACAGGTACATGCTCTGGGTCTGAACTTGAAGTATGTGTGTTATCTACTGGCCTACGGCTCTGACAACATAATATTGAACTCTGAGCAACCAAAATTCTATCAAAATGTCCTCTAAAAACAATAATTGGGATGAAAGAATAATGCCTTGGACTTTTTCCTTTCTGATTGCAAAATCACCTTGATGTTCTTCACATTGTGTTTTAGTTTGTGTTTTTCAAGCCAGAGCAATGGTACAGGTCAACGTTTCCTATCAGCGACTCCATTTCCGCTATGTTCAAGTGTGCAGAGGTGCAAATGGGATAAGATGACCCGTAAAGAACCATCTAAAAAATCTTACTTTAAACCAGAAGGAGATCTTGAGGCCACCTCTATACCACAATGGTTAATACAAAACCACCTAAAGGTGAATATCAAGCTGGGCCTCGAGACCACAGATATGAATACAAACACACACAGACTCACACATTGGAGGAAAGAAACCTTCAAACAAAACTAAGGCTAGTGTGGAGGTTTAGGGGGTTGGGTTTGACAGTAGAGGGGAAAATAAGAGAAAGAAGGGGGGGATGTTGAGGGGTAAACAGGAGAAAACAGAAGAAAGGGGAAAGAAGAATGAAAGAAAAGAAAAAGGAGTGGAAAAAAACAAAGACTTACTTGTCTCAAGTCGATGAAGGCGAGCAGCAGAGTGTCCCCCTGGAAGCCAGGCACCGGGCCGGCCCTGGCAAACCCTGTGGGAAAGAGAGAGGGATAAAGAGAGCAGGGAATTCGCCATGGAGCGGGAGATTGGCAGACGGATGACAGCCGGGACAAGGGGAGGACAGGGGGAGGTTCAGTGGGGGCGGGGGAGGTGAAATGGAAGGGGGCTTTGAAGGTTTTGGGGGTGCTAGCAGAGGGGGTGGAGGGTTAGTTGGGTGGTTCAGAGCAGAGTCATGTCTCTAGGTCTGCCACCGTCTTTGTGCTGCCCATTTGAGAAAAAAAAGAAACAAAAATCATCAAACTCTCATTAATTCTCCCCAACGTTGATCTGACAAGCCAGATAGAGGGGATGTGGGGATGAGGGGGCTGCCTTTACCCCGTAACCTCAAGACTGACGCCGTTTCCCATGAGGCCGCTCTCCCAGACCAGTGGCGTGGTACTTAGCGAAGGGGCCGACAACACTTCTGAAAAGCCAATGAGCTGGGGGTGTGTGGGGAGTGCAAGAGTTGTAGAGGTTTCTGAGGGCCATTGGACCTTTCTGTGCCTTTGGACGGGAACCCGTAAACAAGCAGCTTCACCATTCTGAAAAACGGAACATTTGACACGCGGAGACAAAACAAGCCGGGGCAAGAAGAAATCCCTTTCACCTTGTGATGCTGCGTGCCTTTCTTGCCTCTCACGCAAATTACACGCCTGCCATCTTTATTTCTGACCCCCGCAAACGCTGAGCCAGCAACTACTTACCCTCGCGCTTTTGTTGCCGAGACTCTGTCGATTTTGCAAACTTCCCCACTCGCCTTTTTACAGGAGAGAGACCTGCGACAAAGGCGGCATGGTTTACGTGACGCGTGTCAGAGCACATCTCATCAAGATTCAAGAACACGGACCCCTAGGCTTTCACCTTACTGCCACATACCAGTATAAAGCCCTGTTAGCGACTACGCTAAGAACCTCTCGAGGGATAAGCAAGGAAATTCTGTCAAGACCTTTATGCTCCCTAAAACCAGCTGAACTGAACAGGAAGCAACTCTTGACGCCCTCTCCCTTTGATTGTCCAATCGCTCGCTCCTGGTGTTGTACAGGTCAAAGCGGCACTGCAGACGCGAGAGAGGCCAATCTCAGTTTAACAGAGCCTCTTGCAGGCTCAAGATAATAACGTATTGGTATGATGACTGATTTTCCACCTCTATTCATACAATTTCTTTAAAGATTAGTTTTGTATATGTTGTTAAATGTGGTTTTATGACTAATATAAGCTTTTTCAAAAGCTGATCATGTATGGAGTGAGTGATGTGACTACACTGGTTGAGCAAGCCTATGGATGTTCACGTAGACGTTGGTGAAAATCTTAATATAGAGATTAAAACATTCATCGGCATTAGGGGCTATTCATACAGAATCAGTATGTTTAACCGCTGCACTCGCATCTCATATCTTTTGTGGTCTTGAGCATGACATAGCCTTCGCATTTTAACTGCTCGTGTCTAGCATTTTTGTATTTGAATTTTCTTTCTTTTTGCATTCGGTTTCTACTTTTCGTGTGAACCAGCCCTAACTCCTTAGCACCAAACTACATTTGAGTATCATAAGATAAGATGTAGATTTTTTTGCTGCCGCCATGTAGTGAAATATGCAGAAACATTTATTTAACTGAGCGCTGTCCCTTTTAAGTGTACTGCCCCAATGACCATCTGTTGTACCCCTAAAGGTAAAACATTTTTTTTTTAATTCCTGACAGTGAAATCATTAAGATGCTTGTCCACAGCTTCAACACTACACATCAGGACTACTTTCTTAAAGCTATTTCCAGAATTCAATCCATTCAAAATACAGCAGCCTTACCTGCACTTCACAGTTTACCCAAATCCAACATTACACATTAAACATTTTTTGGGCCTGCTTATGATCAAGCTTTATACAAAGAAATATATTATCCAACCCTTCTCAATCTCTCCTAGGCTGATCCTCATAATTTCCTCTCTTCATCGTGCCTTCTTATCTCCCTCCCTCTCTATCCCACAGTGCAGACACGTCCAAACTGTTGATAGATTGAACCACAGACAGATCGTCTGTGTGTTCAAGTGGTTACATCTTTAAGAAGTTATTTTAGTTTTGTACTATTTCCTAAGACCCAATCTTGAAACTTCCAAAAAATGTAAACTCAAATGCAAGGTAGCATACGGTGACTGATGTGACCGTTTTATGACTGGGGTCTTTTTTTTTTTTCTCTGTCTGTGACCCATGTGCGATAGCGTGAGCTGGCTGAGGATCCCGGGAAATCCATTAACCATACGGGGTTAGGCGCTCAAAGGCAGTTTTAGCTGTGGTTACACGCAAAGCCGTGAGGACAGATGGGCCAAGCAACGAATCTCAAATACTAGATACATACTATATATACACAGTATATACATATTATATATATCTTCTCTTCTCACCTTTTTCTCAACTTTCAGCTCAGTGTTTCAGAACATCACATGAGTGCCAAATAAGTTAGTTACAGCGGACATAGCATTGTGGCTTAATTAAAAGTCTCCAGTGCGATTCAGGATATTTTAAATTGGGCCACACCAGGATGAAGCACAATCATGCAATCAGGTTTAAGGAGGCTTATGAATGGTCACTGAGCTTTTGCTCAAACTTACTTTCACACTCTTTGACATCCACGTTGAACTGCTGCAGGGCTCCCATAGACACTTGCCTCACATCAGCCTCCAGCAGCAGCTGCAGCAGGGAGGTGGAAAGGTGTTTACAGGCTGACATGCATGCCGTCTGAGCCACCTTACCCTAGAGAAAAAGGACAGATGAGGGAGAAAAAAGTAAGGTTCACATATTAATTCTCTTTCAAACATTATAACCCTCTTCAGTAGGTGGTAAACCTATGGACATTTATTTGAATTGTTTATATGTTTCTCCCCTCATTTGTCCAACTAAATATAATATGATTCGCTGAATTGTCGGCATCTGCTGCACTCATCTCTAAAAGAGCAAGAAAAACTTTTCATATTGTATTTACAACCACAAAAGTTAATGCTTACATGCAATCTCGCAAACATAAAGAGGGGAGCTTAGCAGCACTCTGGTGTATATTTATGGCGGGAGAATCACAGTGCTGTTTTAATATCAACACACGTTCACCGTCACACACCCAGATACACACACAATTCAAGTTCCAAGCTGAAAACCTCAAATATGCCCTTGTCTGCCGTCCAGCGCCTTCCTGACAATCAGGCTAATACTTCAGGGGAGATCCAAAGCTATTAATATGACACTAAACCTGAAAGAAAACAGCAGACTGAAGAGCCAAGAGTCTATGTGGGATTTTTATCTGATGGGGTCAAAAAATAAAAACAAAACACCATTATACAAAAAGACTTCCTGCACATTGGAAAAACTTGGGCAATAAATCTAGTGAAATGAGGGATGCATACAGTAAATCCATGTAAGAGAGAATGAGACGTCTGTCCATGTGAGATGGGTAGTGAATGGAAGGAAAAACAGAAAGCAAGACAATGCCCTCTTTGGTTCAGTCATCTCATTCTTTCCTCCTCTTCCTCTGTTTCTCTCCATCTCCCATGGAAATTCCACAGTAGACATTTCACAAATTATAAGCCAATAGCACAAACTAACTAACAAATGCTCAGGTTTGGTCTCTGACAGCTTAAAAGCCTTAAAGACTAAAGTGGGGACAGGTTTTTTTAAAATGGATTTTTCAAATTTAATTAAATTAAATCTAAAAATTAATAAAATGCTGTAAAACCTAGACCAAATAACTACTTTTCTGAGCCACGTCTATACAACTATTCCAAGGTTGTTGATTACATTAACTGTGGACACTTTTCAGTAAGTGACATGTTTTGCACTTTAATTTACAAAAGGAATGGCACTTGGCTATATATTAAGATATCTAATGCAATTACTTCTAGAGTTTTAAGACTGTCTTAAGTTTCCTTTCGGGGTAACTGTACGTTGTGAGCACAATAGCTAACTGCGACATGAGGTTGTTCTTACAGGATCAGAGGGCAAGGAATGGGTAGGGTTGGCATCGCCATAACATCAGTTGGCCATATGGCTGTGAACTTCACTTAGCAGAAAGCTTCTTAGTTTGTACACAGTCATATAAAGTACACACACGCACCTGACCAACAAAGCCCTGAATGGTTCAGGTCAGGTGGGGTCAACAGGAAAAGCTTTGCCCTCCTCTCTCTCACTCCAAAAAGAGGATGGAGGCGTGTGATTGTGTCCTGTGTGGGGTCAGGCCCCATGTGAAATTGCTATAATCCATCTCCACCAGCTTCTGAAATGCCTATGTCCTACGTGTTAATCTACAGTTGACATGGATTTAATGAGTAGAAAACTGTTTTGTGCGTTCAACGTGACACTTAAACAACATAGCACAAGTACACATATGCACACACATTGCAGTCATATTCAGCCAGCCACTAATCAGGCTGAAGCACTAACTAGGTGATTATAAATGATTAGAGTGCATGCACTGCACTGCAGTGATTAAAAAATAAACACACTTGTTTTCCGGACTCCTGTCTCTGTATGTTTAATAGCCATAATAAATCACAGAGCCCAAAGTAGTAAGGGTTGTTTCTGTTCCTCATGGTGGAATGAAGACGCGGTATGGGTACCTGTCTCCTACTGGGGACATTCTAATCACTCACAAGTCATTTGTTCTGATTGGAGTGAAGCATTTATAAATGTGGTGAACTTAGATTTTTTGCAACAAATAAAGTCACAATCTGGGCAGGGCTGAAAAGTTTCTATATTTCCTTATATTGATTTATCTGTATTAATTTAATGCACAAATAAATTAAATACATTTGCTGTGACATATATTTAACTCAAGTGCTGTCCATTTCTTCTGATCATCCTTGAGATGGTTCTACACCTTCATTTGAGTCCAGCTGTGTTGGATTATACTGATTGGACTTGATTAGGAAAGCCACACACCTCTCTATATAAGACCTTATAGCTCACAGTGCATGTAAAAGCAAATGAGAATCATGAGGTCAAAGAGCTCAGAGAAAGAATTGTGGCAAGGCACAGATCCGGCCATGGTTACAAAACAATTTTTGTTGCACTTAATTTTCCTAAAATGAAGGAAATGGAAGACATTTGGGACAACCAATGAAATAAGATTCTCTGGTTTGATGAGACCAAATATAACTTTTTGGCCTTAATTCCAAGCGGTATGTGTGGAGAAAAATATATAATAGTCCCAACAGTGAAGCATGGTTGTGGCAGCATCATGCAGTGGGGGTGTTTTTCAGCTGCAGAGACAGGACGACTGTTTCGAGGGAAATATGAATGTGGCCAAGTACAGGGATATCCTGGACGAAAACCTTCTCCAGAGTGCTCAAGACCTCAGACTGGGCTGAAGGTTCACCTTCAAACAAGACAATGACCCTAAGCACACAGCTAAAATAATGAAGGAGTGGCTTCACAACAACTCTGTGACTGTTCTCGCATGGCCCAGCCAGAGCTCTGATTTAAACCTAATTAAGCATCTCTGGAGAGACCTGAAAATGGCTGTCCACCAATGTTTGCAATCCAACCTGGCAGAACTGGAGAGGATATTCAAGGAGGAATGGCACCCCCAAATCAGGTGTGAAAAACTTGTTCCATCTTTCCCAAAAAGACTCATGGCTTTATTAGATCAAAAGGGTGCTTCTACAAAATACTGAGCAAAGGATCGGAATACTTAGGACCATGTGATATTTCAGTTTTTCTTTTTTAATAAATCTGCAAAAATGTAAACAGTTCTGTGTTTTTCTGTCAATATGGGGTGCTGTGTGTACATTAATAAGAGAGAAAAAATGAACTTAAATGATTTTAGCAAATGGCTTCAATATAACAAAGAATTAAAAATGTAAAGGGGTCTGAATACTTTCCGTACCCACTGTATAGGGAAGAAGATTAGACTTAATTGGCAAGAAAGACAATCTCCAGCATATCATGGAATATGGGTTTTACATAATTAATACATAGAAAAACAAAAGGCCAACAGAAATTATAACATCCATTGAATGTAATCAGTTATTCATATTTTACAGCAGCTATTCTACTGGCTATTTACACATTAAACTTTGCACATGTTGTGCTTAACTTCTTTCCAGTCCTCCTTAAAATTTTCTCAAAGTTGAGCTTCATTAGAAGACCCGCATACTCATCCCAATTCAGATTTATAATTTCACAACGTTTTCAGAGAACCAAGGAGGCTACTTGAATACTTCAGAATGCTGAGCAATAATATGCGCAACTTTGTTGCATTCGTGGTGTGTTTGGGATAATTATCATGTTGGAAAATACATCTTTGCTCTCCAAACAGATCCTCCATACTTGGCTACATTGTGTTCAGCAGGATTCCCAAGTATTGTTCCATTTTCAAAGTCCCAGCAACTGTATATGTTTTTCCAACACCTGCTGCAGACATGCAGCCAATAGCATTATGTTTCCCCTGCCGTTCGCCATGCATGCATTTGGTATTAAAACACACCAGTAATCTTCTACAACAATACTTGACACCATACAATGCTAGGAAGTTATATTTTGATTTGTCGGACTGCAGACCACATCTCCAATATGTCAAATACAAGGTGTTTTTTGCAATTGATAAAACTAATAGATGGTTTCTTTACTGTTTCACAACTCCTCAATCCAGCCTCTTGTAGCTGTTGACTTAGTGTTCAAGATCAAATTGAAGGTTCCTAACAATTGCATGTCTCAAGGATTTTAGAAGCGGTTTTGAGGTGGTCCTACATTCAAGGGGATTTTCATCCTTCACACGGCATAGCACTTCAAATTCTGAAAAGTAGTGGTACTTACTGTGCTTTGAAATAATTCTGCAAAAATTGTGACCATTCACAACCAGCATGAGCAACCTTCAAAAACTATTGACCATATTTAACCATTTTAACAATTTCCTCCTTAGTTGCAGAGGACAGCTCCTTCCATTCGGACATTTTCACTAAGCCCACAAAATTAATACTTAAATGGTTGAATCCAAGCTTCAACCATACATGTATAAATCTGAACAGATTAGCTACTTTCAACACTTAAACGTTGTAGCTTTCGTTCAAAGATATGCGTGTTTAGAGACTGATTTAAACAGTTCTGCTTCGTATGGCACACCCCTCTCACAGTAGCACATTTGTTTTAAAGTTCAGGGCAGGGATGTTAACAATTAGCTCAGGGGCTCGAAAATCAAAAAAGGGAAGAAAGTAGGAAAGGCTAAAATGAGTGAACAGTTAGAGGCCGCTTGCACTCCTTCTCTCCAGTCTCCAGTTAATTAAACAAAGGGTCATCAAAGCCCTCATTAAAAACTACTCAACAGCAATTGCCTGTCAAAATAAACAGTACACACAGTACAGTGAGACTGAAAGAGAAAAAATAATAAAGCAAGAAAGACAGATAAAGAGGAGGAGGAATAGCAGAACAAGGGGTTCTGGACACTAGGCCAAGGATAGATTTCATAATAATAATAATAGCACTTTTGAAACGTCACAACACTTCTACAAACAACGCCAACACACACCACACGTGGAGGACCCCTGAGAAAACTCAGCATGGAGTGTGTAGGGTCTCTCAATGCGCTCATATTTCAAACGTGTCCGCTTATTTATGCAACACACACCGATCCCTGTTTGTAAAAACAATGAATGTACACTCACGACATCCTAACGAGAAGCAGAGACTATCGTTCAAGGAAAACCAATGGCTGTCTGTGTTGATTACACCCTGGTCGGAGGAAGGGTGATAATGTGTGTTGAACTTCCCGACACCATGCTGCACTGTTCCAGCATTTCACAAACACAAAGGGAAAACAAAGACAGCAGCCAATGAGTTTGGAGCTCAAATCAGGTTTTAAGTAAATAATGACAAATAGTGTTCCCCTTACAAGGTGCTTGATGATATTGATATGGAAGGCCTTTCTGTTACCTCAGGGTTTCCACTGCTACATTACAGAAGGCCAGAAAGCAAACCAGAAATCCAACACACATTTTAACACCTTGCTTTGGAAACGAATAAAAGAGCAGTTGTAAAGGTTTTAATAAAAGCCAGGTAAAAAAAATTAAAAAACAGACGATACGGTGTGTGATCAAAATAGTAGCAGCAGCTGTGGCTCCCACTTTTTGGAAGGCTTTTCAAAGATTATTAGCTTGATTAAATCCCCTCATTTACACAATTATTTGTATGCAAATGTTGGTATATAGCAGTGTTACTCATTGCGCGGCTCGCCAAGCTTTAATTTGCGGCTCGCATTATATCACGTGAATGCGTATCAATTGTACGAGTGTGCAATCTCATGGAATGTATACGAGTTTTGGCGTGCATATGATACGCACTTTATGGCGGGTATATGACACGCTCTTGGATGGGGGTGTGCGTATAATACGTGTATCATATGCACGCGAAAAACTGTGTACCATATGCACGCCAAATCCATTCCATGACGCTAAATTAGGACGATTCTAACAGAGAAACCGCCTCACCAATGGACATCTTGCATGCCTCACAAGGATTGCAACGACAAGCTACAAATACAACATGAAGAAAGTCAAGGAAATGCATGCATGCTTCCGCTCATCCCAGCATTAATGTAATCCTGCTTTTTTTCTTCGGCTTCGTCCCGTCTTTTTTAGTCTGCGTGTTCTTCAATCCGCAGCGGCGCGGAGCAGAGCGCACGTCAGAAGCAGAGATGTGTGTGTGTGTGTGTGTGTGTGTACATCTGAGCCTCTGTAGCAGATATATACACATTTTGTAAAAATGAAAGTTAAGATATCTGTCATTTATTTTTCTCTTGTATTGTATCTTCAATTTTCTTTTTGCGGCCAAGTTTTATTTTCACAAAAATATTCAGGCAAATTAATAAACTTTTGTCTACTCTATTTTCACAATTTATGATGTGATTCATAATGTAGGCCTAATTAACGAACAAGAAATATTAACAAAGCCATTTTCATCAGATTAGGCATTTTTAGTGCTATTGTTATCTAATTTTTTGGCCTTCAGAACATCTTAAAATGCACATATGTAGATCATAGAAATCAAAATTTTCTCGGGAGAGCATGCCCCTCGAACCCCCCTAACATTTTGGATCTCTGTAATTATAAACATTATTGGAAACAAATATTACATGTAAAGTATGAAAATGCAGTAAGGGGGTAATATTTGCTTTATAAGTAATAAACAGCCAATATCGTTTGGGTATGCATGTTTGTAAGCTACTAGTTAATGCCGCAATTTGGACACTACACTATGTTACTATTTTTTCCATAGGCATTTCTCACTGGGGGCTAAGCTCCCCTAAAACGAAAATCCTAGAAACACCCCTGCTTTCCAATAAAAGTGGGGGGGGTCTTGTGGATCACCTTGTTTTGTCTGTGTGTATTTCCATTCTGGCTTGTTATTGCCCCGCCCTCCAAGGGACGCGTGGCTAATTATTTATGCAGCGCTCTGGCCGGCTCTAGAGATGATCTGAGCGACGATGAAAGCAGCATAATAAGGCTGAATAATATCCCTAATCTACAACTGAGTGAAGATGAAGAAGAGAAAGAATATATCAGACTGGCGTCAGACGAGTTGGACCGTAAGATATCAGAGGCTATATCGATAGTGACATTTGACGGTGATAAAGACAGAGAAATGGGTAAAATCCATAACCTTGCCTATAGGCGCATGTCATCAAGTTGAAGCAAATCGATCAGAGGTTCGAATTAGCCTTTTGCCACACTCTCTAAACACTTACTATTAAAAACATGTCAGCTGACGCGTGAACTGCCGCAAATGAAACGTAAAATGTTCAGCGTCGCATCCTGAAGCTCAACACACAGTTGTCTTCAGGTAAAACAGCGATACTAAATGATATTACCAGTGCTGATGCCCGGTCTCTTTCGCGCATTGTGTTAAAGACACACATTCACTGCGTTTTAGCGTGAAATGAGAGTTCCTAAAATCAACATATTAATGATTTCTCTCATCCACCTGCAATTTTTAGGTTGTTTACGCACCTGAACTGCGGATTTAACAGCAATCCACTCATACTCCGATTCCTTACACAAAAAATGTCTTTCTGCAACATCTGTGTGTAGTTAAATGGACTAAGCGAAGCATCGAGGCAGATGATTTTGCCTCAAGGATTTATTGGATTCGATTAACTTGTTACTCGATGAATCGTTTCAGCCCTAGTTGCAAAGAACAGCATTTATTTGATAAAAGTCTTTTGTTGCATTATAAAAGTCTTTACTGACCCTTTTGATCAATTTAATTTGTCCTTGCACAATAAAAGTATTAATTTCTTCAAAAACAAAAAAACTTACTGACCCCAAACTTTTGAACGATAGTGCAATTCACTGACATTCAATGTTTGTGATGTAAGACAACACGAGAAATTACAACAATTGATGATGCAATGAAGCTGAACAGACTACAAATGGGAGAGCCTCATACTTTCTATCTGCAACAGTCAAGACTTTGAAACAAAACCACTTCCAAATTAAGTAAACAAATCCAAAAGTACTAGCAGACAAGGTACACGTCTATGTTGTGGCTTCATCAGCTACAACACTACAAGTTGCAGCTCCTCATATAAAAGCTGCCGCATTTTCAGAGCATTTTGCCAGCATGAGCTAAATAATGAAACGTTAATGCAACAGAGACACACTGAGCATTAAGCTTTCACCCAAAGGTTTTATGGATCAGACAGTAAAAACACTCAAAATGTCTGCCGAAGGATGTCAGTGTATGAACAGACCACCATGTAGAAACAGAATGTTATGGCACAAAAAATGCTCCACAATCCAAAAGTGCCCTGCCAATCGTTAAGTTCCATCAAGAAAAACACTGAAAACCACCAACTTCAGGAAAGAGTTGACATCATGATATTGCAAAAGTGTGCGTTTTTGGCTCAACCCTTTTGTAAAACCAGTGTAAAGCCAATATCTTTTTCCAGGGACTCAAATCCTGACTGGTACCTGCGTTCTCTCTGTTCTTAAGCATATTTAAGTGTGTGTTTAATACAGGCAATAACATACTTGCCACAGTAAATCGGCATCATATGATGCTTTAAGTTTGCTGGTACACAGTTTTATACAAACATCTACTTTTGCACTTTAAGAGGCCTGTTTAATTTGTCCATAAATCTACACAAGTTAACATTATCGGTGCAGGGTATGGTAAAAGTCTACAAACAAATACAAGGGACAAAAAACTGTCACAGTTTCAGACGCCTTATTTTTTTGTTCCATAACAAGCATAAAAAAATGCATCCAAACATATATGAGTGGGTCAGATGAACACCAGGCAGCATGCGAAAGTACTGTGACGAGAAATGGCCATGGTTATGGCTGAAGTTAGACCACACTGCAAACATACTCACCGGTAGCGTGGCGTGCTCTATAGAATTGCCCTACAGAAGATAAATAAAGACAAAATTTAGGTCAAAGGTCGAGTTTATGACTCCCCCTGGGTTCAAATGTGAAGTCGGTAGACCGCACTCTCCCATATCAGCTTGGCCGAATGGTTTACGATCGACACTGAAAATCTCTCTGAGTGTCAAAGATGGTTTGTGGTCAGGTGAGAGAGGCTGAGCAAGCGAGTGTGACTGATGGGACTGTGGCTTTGGAGTCATTATCAGAGTTTTTGGCTATGAAGTTGATGGCAGGGTCACTTCCACACACACAAACGGTCAGTTCTTGACCTTTCCTGAAAGGAGTGGATAAATCTGAATCAGGAGTGTGAAGTGGGGACATGGTGAGGTTGCACAGATGGGGCTAAGTGAATCAGGATGCATTATGTTCACATGCAGAGCTGGAATGTGCAAACACAATAATATAAGCAACATATTTGGAAGAGAACAGGATTGTTTGACTGTACATCTGTGGTTCACTGTTTTGCGTGTAAGTTTAGATGGAGAAAGTGAGACATTCAGCCTGACCGTAACCCGACCTGGGGTCGTACAAACATTGCCCCCTGTTGGTGAAATTCAGCCAACAATGTGAGGGCTGTTCTGCAGTGGGCTAAAAGGGTCGTACTTCTCTGTTACTGAAAGCTTAAAAAAAGGGCAGTCAGGAATTTAAGAGATTACAGGAGCGCAGGAAGCAGCATTACTGCCACCAGTCCTGGATCAGAGACAATCCCAGCCAGTCATGCCGACACGGAAAGGTGTTTGGTTGAGGCCCATAGGAGGGAAAGCTCTTAAATACTTTGATTGTCAGAAATCCCTCATGACAGGGGTCAGGGCCGGGCTGTGCCAGTGCTAGACTTCCTTGACTAAAGCTGAGACCTAAGGTCACGCCACACAATCTGTTTAACTCCATGTCAGCTGAGCCACACAGAGGCTTGCAAGCCCAGAACACTCCAATCCTCTTACTTGCTGCGACCCTACTTAGCTTTCTGTTGAAGTTCAAGTGTACTGTGAGTACAGTCAATCTTCTTTAAAGTGATTGAGTCAAATAGGGAAGATGACTACAAGCTCAGTCAGAGCATGCTGGGTACAAGGATGGATTATGGCCCAGGCCAGTAGGGCCTTAAAATATTATTAATTTATTGATGTATTTAAAGCCGATGCAAATAAGCAACAGAGAAACACAGTGCTTGTCTGAAAGCTGTTTGCAAAAAAAGAAACTCCCTTGCTGTCACTGAAAGTGAAATTCCAAGTTACAATTGCAGAATGTAAAGCCACTATTAAAATATTTAATAACATCTTAACCCCCTGAAAACTTTTTTTACTTTTTCAAGTATGTCACAAATTTCACAATTTAATTTGATATTGATTAACTTCGGGTCTGTCAGGTAGGGAGGACATAGCAAATTGTATGTACTGTTCAATGTATTGGGGGGATTTGGGAGGTATAAATATATTGATTCTTAAGTAATATTCTCATCAGTGTTCTATCAGCTTTTACATAGATAGGCCTACTTAAATCTGCATATTTGCAATATTTACCCCAGGGCGTTATTTAATGTTATAAAGGTCTTTTTTTAATATCTTATTAAATGCATGCATCAACATTCATGATAAATACTTCATGTTATAATTTGATTAATAAATTCAGTTATAATAAAACAGTATAAACGCTGTTACCAATCAAAGTAAATAATTTAAACTGCAATAAATAATGTTTGATTGGTGTTCTAAATGTTTGAATATCCAAATAAAAAAATGCAATGATAATTTTAAACATGAAACTAAACCGCCAATAGGTGGCAGCAAGTGACCGTCTTAATGAGCGAGTCATTGAGTCGTTCATTCAAATGATTCATTCAAAACGCCGAATCATTCGGTACAAAACACCATGCTGAGTGTTGCTTTCCTTTGTAACTATTTTCGTCTATGAAATCATTGGTGAAATAGAACGCTAGTTACGTATGTAACTGTGGTTCTGTGAATTCCGGATGAGCCCCAGAGGCAGTGCAAAGCACTAGTGGAGAGTCGCTGTGCCAGCTCGATAGGCAGAGAAAATAATAACAAAGACACGTCATGAAGCAGAGCGAGCCGCGAGGATATAGTCCCACGCAGCTCGGTGCCCAGCCTCGGAATGCTTTCTCGCGCATTCTGAATGACAAGGAACTCTGGCGGTCATCCGGAATGCACAGAACCAGTTACATATGTAACTAGCATTCTGTTTCATTCCTCCTGAACGCCAGAGGCAGTGCAAAGCACTAGTGGGTGACGCATATCAACACAGTCCTGAGAAATGCCACCCACCTGCAAACATCAGAGTTGCTCCAGAAGGACTGCAGAGCTCACACCATGGGAAGCAGCCACATTAACCTTGTAGAACCGTGCAAAGGTACATGGAGAAGACCAGGTAGCAGCTTTGCATACATCCGCCAAGGAGACGCCCCGAAAAATGGCCCAAAATGACGAGACGGCCCTAGTGGAGTGACAAGTAACACCTGCTGGTAAGGTCTGATGAGATTTGTTATACGCCAACTTTATAGTCTCAACAATCCAGCGTGATAGTCTCTGCTTGGACAAAGGCGTACCCTTGCGTACTTCACCGTAACAGACAAATAATTGATCCGTCTGTCTGAAAGAAGCGGTTGGCCTAACATAGCACTTTAAAGCTCGTACAGGACACAAAAGATGTGACCTTCCCCAAAAGATGTGATCTGTTTCCAAGCGAGTGAAAGGCGATTGAAAAGCGACCAGATTAATCGACTGATGCACAAATTGCGGTAACAAAACTTTAGGAAGAATGGCCAAATTAGGCGGAAGAATGACCCCGGAATTCTCTGGTAACCAGCGTAAGCATGGTTCACTTACTGATAGAGCTTGAAAAAGAAAAAAGAAAATATCCTCCATCGAGCAGCATAGAGCTGTCGTGTTGAAGAAGCCTCGTCTCGGTTTTTGCGAATCACCAGCGGCAATTAGTGGTCAGTTCTGATGCAAACAGGTCGACCTCCGCCCTGCCAAACCGTTGCCAAATCAACTGCACCACGTCCTGGTGGAGTCTCCATTCCCCCGGGAGCAGTAGATCCCTGGACAGAGCATCCGCTACTTGTTTGTCTGATCCTGGGAGATGGACTGCCCTTAACGAAGCCAGGCGGCCCTGAGATCATATTAATCTTGCGGGTTAGCTGTAGAGACGCTAACCTTGTGATGGTTGAGAGTTATTCCTATGAAGGTTAGGGTTTGTTCTGGGACCAGATGACTCTGTGTCGTTCACAGTAAGACCTAGCCTCTGAATATGCTCCAGCACGACCTTGGTGTTGTGAATTACATACTGCTTTGATGGGGCAAAAAAGCAGCTAATGGTCCAAGTAGGGCAGAATCCTCATGCCCTTGGCTTGGACCAAAGGGGAGACAGGCCTGCACTCATGCATCTTGTAAAAACACGAGGAGCCAGAGATAGACCGAATGGTAGGACACTGAACTTATAGGTTTGGTCCTGAAAACTGAATCTTAGGAACTTCCAGTAGTGGGGAGCAAGGGGAACATGGAAGTAAGCATCCCTCAAATCCACGCTCACAAACCAGTCTCCTTTCGTCATGAATTGAAGAACATCGACCGTGGGTAACATTCGGAAAGGAAGAGACCTTAAGAACACGTTTAGGCATCTCAGGTCCAGAACTGGCCAAAAACTGCCGTCTTTCTTTGGAATAAGGAAGGTCGTGGAGTAAAACCTGTCTCTCTGACTGAGGGGAGGAACTTTTTCTATGGCTCCTTTCAGCAACAGTGAACGAATTTCTAAGGAAAGGGCCTTTGAACTGTTTATATTTTTGACAACTGTCTGAAGGATTCCTGAAAACTTGGGAGGCCGGTGTCGGAACTGCAGCATGTATCCCCTGTTCAAGGTTGCCAGAACCCAATAGCATGGGTGAGCCGGAGCCAATGGCATCCTAAACGGTGGTGTCCGTGGCGCTTGAGTTAGTTGTCGTGTAGCTTCCAACCACTTCATTCTCTTCTCCAATACTTCAGAAACATTGGGACCAAAAAGATGTCCTGGTACGTTTGGCAATTCTCTCAGTGTCTTTTTACAGTATTCAGATAACCTTGCCTGGGCAAGCCATACCTGGCGCTGGGCTGTTAGAAGGGTTGCTGAAAGTGTACCAAGTTCCCGCGTCACATGACCCATTGTCAGCAGAGCCGTCTGTAAGAACAGAGGTATGGAAGCATCCACATTTGCGGCCTCTGATGTTATTGCAGGCAAGAAAGCCGGCAGATATTATTCTTTGTTCTCGTTATATATGCTACAGACTCATATGCTTGCTTTCTTCAAGAAAGAGTCAGTACGTCCACACTGCGCACTTGGGCAGCGTACATTATCTCTTAGAGACTCATCCGGTGATAATACAAGTGCTGCCACTGGTTGTTCAATTTCAGGTGCCCATCCTACACCAATGGAGTCAGCTTCAGCCATTGAGGCAAGTGTGCGGGCTGTTCTTGACTTTCCTTTAGGTACATCGGCACCTGTAAATGCATTGGAGAATTCCGTCAAAAATGTGAATTAGATGCACTCAGAAATAGTGTCCAAATCAATATCATGTGGGGTTTGGAGAGCACTCTCATCCACCGTTGTGTTCTCAGTATGAGTGGTTAATACTAGGTGTTGAAAAGACTGAAGAAGAAGTTTCATCTCCACCATTTCTGAAGAGAGAGTAGCTAGTCTTCGATAGCTGTTCTGAAGTTTCCGCCTGTTGTGACAACGACTTCTTACTTGGTGGAGCACCAGCAGTGTGCGTCGCGGCTGTTCTGTGAGGCTAACAGGCGAGTTAGGGTCTAATTCAGCCAGGCGAAGCAGTCTTTCTGACAATGTAGCATTCTACAATGCAAACACGGATCGGTTAAAGGCTCCTTCAGATGCTGAATCCCTAAACAAGATGGGCATCGATCATGTCCGTCATCGGGAAGAATCATATTCTGGCACAATTTGCAGCTTGACATGGAGATAGAGGGCTGTGATCCATAACTCCGTCAATAACACGTCCTCGTAAGCACCGTAAGCACTCAAAACTGTTATAACACCCACTCAGAAAGATCAGACGCCCCTCAAATCTTCAGATAGAACCGAAAGATTTATAACGTCTAGGATAGAAAGATAGTATATAGGTTGCGGTGAAAACCAACCACCGGCAGTACCGTGAAGCACAGGGTATCACTGACACAACAATAAAATAGTATTTACTCACTTAGAAATGGAATCAGAGATATCCGTTCGATGATAGAGAAGTGCTGTCAAAGCTTGTCCTCGCAACTCAGGTAAACTGCACAGGACAGCGTGAAACAACGACCTATCATAAGCGAGAAAGCGAAAGAGGCTGGGCACCGAGCTGCGTGGGATTATATCCTTGCGGCTCGGTCTGCATCATGACATGACTTTGTTGTTATTATTTTCTCGGCCTATTGAGCTGCCGCAGCGATTATCCACTAGTGCTTTGCACTGCCTCTGGCGGTCAGGAGGGATGAAACAGAACAAAAAAAGTAGTTTGAGTTTAAAATGTAAGTAACTTAATATTAATTAGGCCTCACAATTCATGGTACACAATTCAAGATTGCAGTGTATTTGCAATTTTAATAATGTTCTGCAAAACAGCTCCCTTACTCGACTTGTGTTATTAACAATATCATAAAATATAATTAAATAATAATTCAAAACAACAACTCAGTTTAACCCCAGTATGTTTCTTCTGTGAGTTTATATTGCTGCTCATTTGTTTTGATTTCTCCACGAATGTCTCACAAAGAGACAGGCGGCGTGAGCCTCAACGCAACTTTGTTACCAGAGATACACTTAATTATATCAATAGCTGTTTACACTGAATGTCTGGTTACTTTAATGTTTTATTTGTCCGGTTGGGAAATTAATCCCCCTTTAATTTGTCCCCGACAAAGTTTAATGTCCAGCCCTTACAGACAGCACTGTGTTCATTCATGATTTCTCTCATGCTGTAATTAAAGCGGAGGTGATTGGTTCATGTTGTGCGCACCGCGCTGCCTTGAACTGAGGGCTACCGTGATCTGTGAATGTCACACCCATAGACTGTTAAAAAATAGGTCACGCCACATTAGAGCACCAAAAAAGATAGCGACAGCTCGAGAGATTCTCTCTACCCCATGGCTCGAAAACGTCTTTATCAAACAAACACAATGATTTATTTATAACTTCACCTGCGATTGATTCGAATATTATTTTTGTATTACTTGGCCCATCCAATCGGTGGATATCAAGAAACAAATATTATTTCACTATTTGAGATTCACCGGCCTGCCAACGGGCGTACGTTTGGGAAGCCCGTCTGAAAAACACATAGCTTTGGGACTACTGCCAAATAGTAAGTTATATATTAAGTATTTCTATAAAAAACACATTTTACTCGTTAAGTGTGTTGCGCCATTCCTGTCAGAACCAATATAGAAGAAATAGCATTGAGTTTTAATCTCAATATGTCTGCAAATCCAGCATCGACCTGAGACTTGTTTACAAACGATTATGCAATGAAATGAAGCACGCGTAAATGTCTTCCCCTTGTGAGCTGGAACTTGATTAAAAATAAGTGATACAAGTATCACACATTCTTAATTTTGTGATCCGAAGGAAGCTTATGCAGCGACTGTGTTCTTCCACAACCAGGAAAAGCGTAATATCTTGCTATCTTCTTCGGCATGTTTATTGCTGCTGGCTGGCATGATCCGAACACCTCCATGAGTCCGTGGGTGGGGCTACTGAATTAGACGTGCTCTGGACATGCTTATTCTTCTGTAGAGGTGGTGTTTCGCAACAGATGACGTCAAGATGTGCGCACAATCATTTCCTGGGCCTGGTGTCTATAAAAGCTTTTCTTTGACTAACAATGAAGTTTTCAGCTCTTAAACTAACAGGATATTCTTATATTACCATGACCTTTTATATATCAAAGGCTCAAGGGAAAGTTGATTTCTCAATTCATCACCCCTTTACGCAATCATGTAATCTATTTGCAAAAAAATGTGTATGTGGACAAAATACTCACAGGCAGGTGTGTGAACACTGCAAAGGTGCTACAGAGGAATGCAATGAGGTCACTCAGATAGTCACTGGCCTGTCCGCCTCCTTGTGCTGCCGTCCAATCATAATCAGCCAGCTGCAGAAACTGGTCAATCTTTTGATTAAGGTTAGTGTAGATCTCTTCTTCAGCAGCATGCCTTGCGTCCTACACAAAGAGAAGCAAAAAAAATTAAGAGAATCCTAAAATTGTCAAGAATCAAAATGCAAGTGAAATATACTAAACATTTTGTGCAATCCACAAGAGGAGGGGAATGACACAACAGGCTGTACAAGCTTCAAGGCAGCTTCCTACCTTGAAGGTTGACGTTCCGTAGAGTTTGGTGGCATTAATGGTGTCAGGAGGCACGTTGGTTATGTTGGAGATGAACTCTTCTAGGTAGTGACAGGACTGCTCCAGGTGAGTGGTGTTGATGATGATCTGAACCAACTTTGGGAATTAAATGTGATTCAAATTAAGACTAATCCGTTTTTGACTGATACAGCGCATTTAGTTACTTTCATAAAAATGTGTATGCTTTATAACTACCAGACTGAGAACTACACTGAAAAAAGGGTGTATGAAAAAAATTCACTCAGAATTTGCTAGTAAATTCCACAAATAATTACAAAGAAATAACTCAAATGTAAAATTTCTTGTTAAACATATTCCAATAATCTTTGGTTTTATAGAGGGTATGGCCATCTCTCAGCTGGAGTGGCAAAACGTCCTGCATGACAGGCTTTAGCAGGAGAAATTGCAAAAAAGTAAAACAAATTATTATCTGCTTAAATACAAGGCAGTTGGACTCGACAGTGATCTTCAAAACTCAAGAACCAGTGGACCATGGACATTGACATGTGGCCAGGAATCGGTTTTCCTAACATTTTTATGTTCCTGATTTCAATGCCGGGGAAATACATAAAGCAAAGCCTGTGAATGCTGCATCTGCTAGACAACACTTTAAATACAAAATAGGCATATCTAAATCCAGATGACCACTTATTTAATTGTTATATATATATAGTCATATCACCCAGCCCTAAAACTTGTTAAAGCACTAACGCCAGGTTCACACATACTTCATTTGCAGTGTATGCATGCAGTGTGTTGCAGTTTGTTTGCTTTTCCCTTTGCAAAAAGCCATATGTTGACTGTGAAAAACAGTATTTTAATTATATGCAGTTTTAATAAATAATCATTTTTATGTGGAAAATGTCACTTTAGTTCAGCGTGTGCAGCACAGCAAAATTAGACTTAATCGCTGCACTGCAGCAGACGATCATGGAACGCATTGCCAGATAGCATCCGTGTGCAGTGTGAACGCTCTAACCTGTTAACAAGGGTAGGGAAAAAAATATGGACCGCATACGCACTGCAAAAGGAGTATGTGTAAACCTGGCATAAGGCATTACAGACATTATAAGGCATTAAGGCATTATAATCAAGGATCATGTGACACGACTTGAGTAATGGCTGCTCAAAATTAAATTAGAAAATTCAGCAAATTTCTAAATATTACCATTTTTACAGATTTTTTTTGTTCAAATAAATTCAACCTTGGTGAGCTTAAGAGACGTACAAACTTTTGAGTGGCCTCACTTTGTAAACAATTTAAACAGTTACAATGATATACAACATATATTTTTTTCTTTTAGTAATATAAAGCTTTTTCATCTGCACTTTGTAAAACAGCATATAGTCATCAAAAGAAAAGCAGTGTTTGGGGAAAAGATTATAAAGGTATGGGTAATAACTAGCAAATTCACCAAGTGGGAGTAATTCTAAAGGGTACAGAGAGGAAGTCAAGGGTATGTTTAAAGGGACAGAGAGGGTTTGTCTGTGGGAAGCAGACCTGGAGCTGCTCTACGTTCAGTTAGCTGGTCTGTGGTGCAGAGTTTGAGGTCCACAGGCAGGGCAGAGCTGTCAGCAGCAAGGCGCTGATGCGCATTGGTGCTAATTGAGCCCAGACCTTTAGCTTGGACCCACTCTTCCCTCCCTCTCTCCAGTCATGGTGCACCGCGCAGGGAGGGAAGCCTGATGCAGAGCCCCGGTCACACTTCCGTACCTCCACCAGATCCGGGGCAGGAGAGGGGGAGGAAGGAGCTTTATATCTGATATTGATATCTGTGCGCGCATGTGCATGCGTGCGTGTGTGAAATGGTAGTAGTAAGCCTAGACTTTGACTAGCTAAAACCAATAATAAAGCCTTTGGTTTTTCAAAATACAACACTGAATGTCTTTCTTTCTTACTCTCTCTTCTTTCATAATTTTCTCATCAGTGGCACCCATCTGAACAGAACACATCTGGATTTGAGGGGTTATAAACAGACCTGACTGCAAGCCGAATCAGCAGATCAGAGAAGAAACTAACCACATTTGAGCAACAAACACTTGGAGAGTAAAGCAGAGATGGAGTGAGAGCAAAGTGGGAGAAACACGTGACACATGCAACCAGCCAGTGTCAGGTAACTTTATCTGCCTGTCACTGTTGTGAACAATCTACCTCAGATTGGGCTTTGACATGAAATGGTGTTTAGATATAGCAAAAAAATATATATTAATAATGAAAAGCTGCTGAGTCTGATCGACAAAAAAGTAGTTGGTCTAATTTGTGAGTGCTTCTTTGCAAGCAGTCAATAGTGTGGATAAGAGAATAACATGTTTGCAAACTGTAAAATATAATGCTTCAATTTCACATGAATAGGAATTTGTTTTATATATTTGAAAGAAAGAAAAATCTGAGTGGCTGATATTCACTAAAACTACAGTTGTTTCCTATCCTGAGTGAGAGAGGAATGGTACTAAAGGGGTCCATCTACAAGATGGAGAGAGTGATATCTTTTCGAGTTTTCCAGTACGGTCTAGCATCTTGAAAACAGAGTTCAGACAGAGACTCCTTGTTGAGGTTGGATTGATACAGAAACAGTAAAGGACATCAATGAAGAACAACATGGATGTGTGCAAACAAACACACACAAACACAAATGGAAGAAAAATAAAAGTAGCTCACCTCTGCCAGTCCTACATTTTTCTTCTTAATGGCATACTGTAGACAGTGGCTAAGGGTTCGTGTGAGCAGGAGATTTGTAGATTTACGGATCATGTCATCAATTTCTGTGGAGCTGAACATGAAAATTCATCCAATTAGGAATACAATTATAAATGTATATTTATGTTTATAATGCAAATCCATTTCCACAATCCATTCAGGATTGGAAGGACAATGTACCAGTGTGTACCAAATTGTAACATGGGGTTGTGTCTTGCAAAATATATTTCTTTTTCGTTTCTCTTTAGAACCTGAAACATGTCTAAAGTGCTTATGACCCTAAATTGCATACACTACTGTTCAAAAGTTATTTTATTTTATTTTTTTATTTATCTTTTATTCAGCTAGAATTTAAATTGATCAGGAAACAAAGTAAAAAAAAAAAAAAAAAAAAAGAAAATCCAGAAATTCCATTTGAAATAAATGCAGCTCTTTTGAACTCCGTAATGATAATAGGATCCCCAAAAAAGCTATCACTTTTCCCACAAAATTATGATAAGAAATCAGCAACATATTAAAATGATTTCTAAACAATCATGTAATGGCTGCTGAAAATTCAGCTGTCATCAGAAAATTACGGAACAAACCCACAAACGGAACAAAAATGAAGCACTGCATAGTAATCGGTTGACCTAAATTGGTATCATCTAAATGTGTACTTAAATTTAACAGCTGACAGCTGATTGGTTGATTGTAATCCATTACATATACCTTTTATTAAAGTTGTCTTACATTACCGAGATTCATTTGTTCTGGTCATATTTTATTACCATTTTCTAAACTATAGCGAATAAACAGTGATAATGTGAGAAAATGTTGAAGGTGTCTGAATAAACTTTGGTTTGACTGTATTTTATGCTACTGGTATCACTGACTCTTACAGCAGTGTAGCAATGGGAATGATTTTCTTTCAGGCCCAACATCACAATCACAAGCAAGATGTTTTTGAGCGTCCTATGTGCTCTAATCTCTTGATACTCCACCTCTTCTGAAAGAAAAAAGGCACAATATGGAACCAAATAGATGCAAGACTCTAAGATGAACACACATGAACACTCACAGACATAGGCGGGATTTAAAACCACTCGTCAGGGCCCAATAACACCCTCTGGGTTTCAGTAACGCATGTTCCAAAAACCAGAGAACCACCACACACAGATATTACAGTTTAAATCAACATGAGGGAAAAAGGGGGATATCAATTTTCTTTATCCTTCTTTTCAACGATGGGGGTGGGGAGGAGTAAAGGAGCTAATTTTGTCAGACAGTGCTCCTGTGATCGTTAGTACGGCTGCAGCTGCATCTACCTCCACTTCCCCTACAGACTGGTTCACAAATAATTAAAAAGAGTAAAAAGAAAGGGACAATGTGTCTCAAACATGTCCATCAATATGAGCCAAGGCCCAGGGTGCAATAGTTTCCCCCCTCGATCTGGGCAACAAATGCATTCCTCACAAATTACTAAATCGTCTCTCATTGTGCTGAGAAAAGCAGAGGAGGAATTTGAAAAACGTTCCTCTCCTCAGCGGGGGAAAAAACTGAACTCTCTCCGCTGACTTGGCAAACAGATGAGCTGAACAGAGCAGGGAGATGGAAGACAAAAAAGGAGAAAAGGAGGTGCTATTCAACCACAAGATAAGTTGCTTACAGACCGACATGCAGATTATAATATTAGCATCAGATGTAGCTGCAAACATCATGGATATTTTTAGTGTTGGTTATGTTCAAATTTCAGCAAAAGGCATGTTAGCTTCGTCATCAGTCATCAGTTTACGGATGTCAAATAGCATAACACAGCTCTGATCTTGAACATTTATATATGGAAAGGTTTCTAGTAGTTCTTAACTACAGAAAGGCCTGGCTTTAAATTTTACATTTTAAACTTTAAAGACTGAAAGCAAGGCATTGGTCTTTTGTGACGATCTGGAAACTGACATTGTCTGGATGAATCTGGATGAAGGCCTCTGGCTATTCCTCATTTTAAGAGGGAGGGGGCTGCAATACAGAAAGAGAAATTGTAGTCTGATTAAACACAGACGTTTTACTGGCATTTACGTTTGATTTATTCATCCATTCAACTCTCTCACTTATTCAGTGAAAATTAGGGTGGGGGTTTGGTCTGATAAACAATGATCTGAGAGAAACAGATGAGAAGGGAACCAACGGAGACTGAAAATGTCCAATTAACTTCACTGGAAAAAGAGAAACTAAACAGAAGAAGAACGCAAGACAGACACGGCTCCAATCGGTTATCACAGAATGTATGTTTATTAGCTATTCAACCATCACAAAGAGTAACGTTACAGCTTTTACTCAAGGGTAAGTTCAGGTTAATATGGTAAATGCACATTTGTAAAGCAGCTCTCAAGAGGGAGGTCTAAAGTTCGCCGGACATGCATTGGGGGAGTCGCATGCATTCCTGACGTCTGGTCTCCAGGCACCTGCACATGGACTTGAGCCCTGTACCTCCCCCTCTGACCACATCTCATCTCAATATTAGTGGAGGGAGACCACAAGGACTAATTGCCTCCGGTGGACTAGTCTGGGTAGTATGCAGAGCTGTTCCTTTGTGCCTTTGGTGTGCCAATCAAAGTTTTTCGTTACCAATAGCAACTGGCTTTTTTTTCCTCTATACCGTTCCATATATACACTACACACATACACAGCATCCTGAACTCACCATCTAGGACTTCTGGTTGAACGGCATCTGGCCGCGTCTTGCCCTCTTACTCAAATGCACTTGTGCTAATAGGGATCCATTTATACAAATATGTCAAATACAAAAAGATCCAGCGAGTCGAGCCATTATTTGACAGTATTCTTAAATTAGCTGTGTGCACGGGGGATTTTGGCTTGATCTGGAGCCCTTGGACCCCACACGCCGAGGCACGAACTCCTGCAACCACTGCCAAAAGAGGTTAAATGTTTATTGTTGAATTTTAACTGACATTTGAGCGTGGGGACCGGCCACGTTCTGGAAACCACATAGGACATAACTGGTGGATGTGAGGAGGCAATGAGTAGCCAAAGTCTTGATAGGGGTCCCAATAAAAGTGAGACAGCTTTCTTTGCCAAGTAACATACATACAGTATTATATGTGACATGGACACCTTTAAAACACAATGCAAATGCTAAATCCATAAAGGCTCCTTTTTGAGTACTATTCCCACAGTGTTTAAAAGCCAATGTTTGGATTTTACCACTAAGTAAGGGATCATTATACAAAAATATTTGACTGGCGAATGCCAAAACTGATCAGACAAAATCAGACATTCTAGAGAACTGTGCAATAAATTATTCTTGATTATGTTCTGTATATTTTTTCATCTAATTCAAGGGTGTATCATTTATAGTCGAGGACCAGATTGGACAAAATGATACCTTACTGTGTGCAGGCAAGTACATGGGGCTTAGGGATTTACTAATTTCACTTACCAGTGTGAAAAACTGTAGATTGACTAATTATCCAAAATTAGTAATTAGGGAGATTTAACCAAACAATTAATATTGACAAGAAAAAGAGAATACCAATGCTCTTGGCTGAATAATGTTATACTTAAAAGGTTTCATGAACTGGCTGTTTAAAAAAAAATACTGTTGTCTGAGGTCGACTAATGACGTTTGTGTGGTTTTTACATTCAAAAACATCATAACTAATAATTAATAGGCTATTTTCTACACTGATTTTGAGGCTCTCTCCTGAACGCTAGGTTTTGATGGGCGTGCCGCACTGGAGATTTGGAAGTAAACGCCCACGGCTAGGATTGGTTAAGATTTGCATATTTAATGAGCTTCAACTCCCCAGTTAGTTCAGTTCACATGAGGGAGGGATTGTTTTGAAAGGGGCAACCGGAATGATTCTCTCAACCACAGGGCTCGTAAACATCTTTATCAAACAAACACAATGATTTATTTCTCATCCACCCGCGATTGATTGGAATGTTATTTTTGTATTACTTGGCCTGCCCAATTGATGGATATAAGCGCGAACCACGGGCACGCAGATACACACAACGTGAACCGAACAACTCCATGAGTCAGTAGGCGGGGCAACGTGCTTATTATTCTGCAGAGGCGGTGTTTCATCAGGTGATGATGTAAAGATGTGCACACAATCGTTTCCTGGGCCTGGTGTCTATAAAAGCTTTTCTTTGACTAACAAGGAAGTTTTCAGCTCTGAAACTTACATGATATTCTTATATTAGCGTGACCTTTTATTTATCAAAAGCTCAAGGGAAAGTTGATTTCTCAATTCATCACCCCTTTAATAACCAATAATAACCTAATTCTGACACCAGTGTTCAAATATGGGGCTGACATCTTGGAGCTCGGGTCTGCGCAGCAGTGAAAACATGAAATTGAGACGCGATATTAAAATCCCGCCTAATCAATACATTTCTGTGAAAAAAACTGTTATGGAAATGTACCGAAAAATTTGCTCAGAGCAGCTGTCAATCTCAGCTGCCAATATAATGACACACTCCCATTTTATAGCATCAAATGACTAAAATCAAACTTATTTAAAGAACAAACACTTGAACTAACATCAGCATGATAAAAAAAAGCCTAAAATGACAGAAACCTTCTTTGAAAAAATGTATTTGAAGAGTAATTTGATTGTTTTGTTTTTCTATATCCCATTACATTTCATGGAGAGGTGGAATTTATGATATCCTATACTGCATCCAGTCACCTAGGGGCGATCGAGTCACTTTGGCTCACACAAGATACAGATGTAGAAGTCACATTAAAACCGCGGAGCAAACTTGTCAATCCATCTTGACACAGAGGAACAAAAACAGGTGAACTCTGACCAGTAAGTGCACAGTTTTAATCGTATGTGAGGCTTTGAAATGTTTCTTTATGAAAGCGAATTGAACCAAGAAGAAAATGTAACGTGACAATTTAAGTCCCTGTTTCGGAACAAAGCAAAATCTACAGGTCTGAAATACTCATATAATTAATAGAGGCAAATGTTTTTAGCATATTTTTTCCCCTTAAATCAGGACTGGACGAGGCAAAATACTTTGACACCTCTGACATAAACCAAGCAGTTACCCTCAATGTCCAGAGCAGCAACAGTCTCTACAGGATCTGGACAGTCTAGAAGAATTTAACATGCAAAGACTCCATCAGACAGGAAAAGGGGATTATTGCTCATTTAAAGTCACTCTTGCAGTGATTGTAGAAAGTATCTCCAAAAACAATACTATCACAGCACAGGTAGTCCCGGACAGGCAATCATTCTTTGAAATTAAGCCAATGAGCCAGGAAATGCATTCACTTAAGTCTTTTCTACTGTTATAATGGGCATTTTCTATTGGAACACTACACAAGCGACACTGTTAAGAGTGTCTGGTTGGCTAGACATTGTCTCAGACACTAATCACTAATGATGATAATGGAGTAGTACTTTGGTATGATGCAGGGTTCTACGTGTTCTGTCCTGAAACATGTTCCCTCATTTCCTCAGAAAACCTCTAAACTGCAACAACTACACAAACATGCACACAAGGATTAGGATACCCAACAGAGACATCCGCTTCTAAAGTAACCAGACCTGACGAGGCGCTCAAGGAAAGAGCCAGAGACAGGGAACATCAAACGATCACAATTGAGAGGACTCGTCTTAGTACATAGCCCAATCAGAAGGAGGCAGACGGAAATTTCAACGATAGCTCTACAGACAGTGACCTTTAGCCTCGGCCCCTTAACCTACTGTTCCGTTCAGCAGATTAGGAGAAGGGATGCGATATCAGATCACAACACAACGTGACTGAGGTCAAGGGGTGGTTGGAAGATGAATGCTTAAAAGATTTTGATACAAAACGTTGAAGGTTCAATCCTAAACAGAGGTGGCGCTGATGAGAGGAGGCAGAGTTAAGCACTTACATAAGGTAGTATGCAGTATGTAATGTATTATCTTAAGTGCACCACGGAAAAATAAATATTGGATAATAGTCTCAAAGATATGTCAAACTATATGTCCAACATAAAGACATGTTTAAAATAATTTGCAACATGAAGGCCCACGAAAAAAATGCTTTAACAATAACTATGTTAGTGTCCACACCCATGACCATAGCCAGCTATGAGGCCACCGAATTCCGGACATCTGTTTGGGCAGGATATTGGTGACAGGATACCACATCCAGTGAGACAAATGCAATGATCTTATCTGAAATAAACGGTATCAACACATAATAAACTGTAAAATAATAACACTAGTAAACAGAACTGTAGAACAAGTAGGTTAAAGAAGGAAATTTGCCAAATATGCAAACACTGGCCATGAAGAAGGCTATATATTTCAAAATATGCTAATTAAACTTATAGCCATGCTAAAACCATTCATACTGTAAGAGCACATATTATAAAGTTCTTATTAGGTATCCATACAGCAATGCTTATTAATAAAAATGATCACAGTAATTGTATTGTTGTGTCAAGAATAAACAAATAATACAAATGTCTATATTAAGAAATTGTGATGTAGAATGTGTAGAATGGCAAAAAGGGTCTAACAAAATACATTAGTATGTTTGTGCACATTTAGTAACACCCCACCCTTAACCTCACTAATTTTCAAACTCTGATTACAGCTATGTCCACATCAACAAACAATAAATGTTATTTTTAATCTAAATACGCTCTAAATATAAACTTTTTTTTCTAAACTATTGTTTAAATGTTTGGGGTTTATACGTTTTTTTAAATGTTTTCTTTATAGAACATACAGTAAAAACTATAACATATTGTCACATATTATTACCATTTAAAAATCAATTTCTAGTATTTGAATACATTTTAAAATGTAATTTATTAATGTGCTAGAGAAACAAAATGTTCAGAAGCCATTACTTCAGCCTTCATGTCACATTATCATTTATTTGATTAATAGAAAGTTTAAAAGAACAGCATCTATTTGAAATAGAAATGTGTCTTTAATGTCACGATCAATTTAATGTGTCCTAGCTAAATAAATACAAAAATTAACTTCTTTCAAAAAAAGATTTTTTTTAATGTGCTCTAACTCTAAGAGTATGCATTTCTAAAATGTAATGGTTACAGGTTTGTTTCTTGGTGTGAACGTGCCTTAAAGCTGCTGACCGTAACTTATTTTGTGTTCAAGATTTACAAAAATTATATAATGAGAATGTACGACATGAATCAATTTTCCAAACCAGGTTTTTGTCTTACCCTGAATAATCGTTGTCCACTTACAATACGTGTTTATATTGGGACTACTTCAGGGCAGACTGTAGGGTTCCGCTGCGGAGGAGCACAGTCCCTGTGTGACTCGCCAAACCTAGAGAAGTAGCTCCGGCTACAATGTTCTTCCACAAGACGCATGCAGTTCTGTTTATTAACCACTACAGTGCAAAAAGTTACGGACTGCAGCTTTAACTAATAATTGAATAACTAGATTACACTGGCGCAAGTTCATTCCCAAAGTCTGCTCCCTAAATACACTCTGAATCTCGCATTCAAAGAAAAATTGTGCCTGTTTGTTTTGCCCCCACCGAATGAAAACTGTTAAAATCACCACACTATTTAAGGCATTAATCATCTCCATAGCACAAAGTCAAACAAGTCAAGTTTAATACACAGGGTATCCTAAGTATTATGAACAATAATTTGCCATAAATTTACTCTGACATTAAACAACAGGTTGCTAAGCAGGTCTTTTATTGGGAAATCCCCACGTGCTGTTTTCACAACTGTTTGTTTAATACACTTGTGAAAAGGACTTCTCTTCTGAGAAATATCATAAAGGGAGATCATACCGAAACAACATTTCACAGAGCCATTTATTCTGTCCAACAGTCTGCAGACTGGGAATTCAGGGTAGGCCACACTAAACAGCTCGGCGCATCTGGCAACCTCATCAGTAATTCTAAGAACTCATAAACTGACCAGAGATCAGTCAACACTGGGAGAAATTCCTTGAAATAACACCCACTAGCACCAGCCACGCAATTAATTAGGAAAACACACAGAAACTGTTTGGTGCAGACAGAACTTCCTTTCTAAGGTTCAGCGGCTACTCTAGGGGATAGACAAAGACAATGGCGTGGGTTTAGTGATTTCATAACAGAAGAATGAAAGGTGAAACAAAAAGGCAGTTCAAAAATAGGTATGTAAACTGGCATCCAGGCAGCATGATTTGCTAATGAGAACATTTGGACGGAGGGGTTATATATGCAGGTGTGAAACAGATTAAAGTGTGTTTGCACGCTCGTACCTAAGGTGCAAGTCCTCCGAGTATTTCAGGCAGGCGTAGATAAATTCTTTGAGTTGTGAATATACTTTAGGCACAAATTCAGAAAATGGCAGCTTCTTCGGAAAAGGCATCTGTTTGTAAAGAAAAAATATATGAATATATGAGTAAATTAATAAAGAAAAAGAAAAATCACAGTACATAGAGCAGGTGTTCTGGAGGACAGAAATGTGAACTAAAGTACATTAATTATTCTTTAAATTTTTATTTGAGCTAAAAAGGGGACACTTCTGGTTTTTATGAAAACCTATCACATCTCTTTAAAAACCATGGTAATTTCACTTAAAAAATAAAACGTTTTTTAAAAGTCAAGAATTAAGATTTCTGTAATACAGACCCTGGGATGTACTTTAACAGCTGCCTTGCCTTGAGTACTTCCATTATAAGTGCTTTAAATAAGCTAAATCTGTGCTCGAAATAAAAAATATTGACAATTTGAAACCAATGCTGTCGATAGAGCGCACCAGGATTTTCCCTTTATAAAGAAAACCCAAAAACAACCTAACTGCATGAAAAAGAACAGCTGGAAGCACATGCATCACCAAGAATGGTAGCATCCTTTGATTACCGAAACAGTACTGGGCAGTAGTCCTTGTTGACGTCAAAGGGAGAATTCAAATGTATGGTTTAGTTCAAGTACTTCAGAGGATGCGCATGTTAGTAATCAACTTCTTGGACAGCAGGAGGATATTTATGCCTTGGTGGAGACTGGAGGGTGTGTAACTGAGGGAATCTTTGAGAAAAATCTCTAGGATAAAAGCTCTCTTATGTGTCTAATGCTCACCTTGTCGAGTTCTGGATCCTGGAAGGGGAATTGGCCTGCCATCCGCTGGTACTCCTCAGGGGACACCACGGGAATGGGGCTGTAGTTGTCCTGATCCAAGATTTGCCTAATCAACAAAATAAGTGTGAGGGGGGAAAGACCTGACTTCACAGATGAACTGATCCTAGGACAACAGCAGGATATTTAAGAAGACTAAATAATCTAAAAACCACTTACTGGACTCAGTGAGCAGTGTGTCTGTCTATGTGTATTTTTGTAACTCAGCCCTGGCTAACGTATACACACACACACAACACACCTCCTCGAATTCCTGTTCCCACAGTAAAGACATTCTGAGTCATTCAAAGACTCCAGAGCATCATTCTTTTATGAAGTGAGTCAAGTGTCTCTGACAGGGATCGTAAAACGACTCCAGCAAGGTTACAAAAACCTTTCCATGTCATCAGCTCTCAAGATTCAGCCGAACAAATCGTAACTATCCCCCTCCAAGGAGTCTTTATACATTTTTTTTCAACAACGAATTGACATTTTTTGGATTAAATGCTCTTTTAAAGGAACCCCAGCACAAAATAAAATATTTTTCCTTGAAGCAATATGATTTAGTCATAAGGGTGTAATTTGATCAGTGATTTTAGTTTATTAGTTTGGCCTGACAAAATTTCCCTGTCCTTCAACTGTCTTGTAATGCACAGCCTCTGCAAACATAAATCTCTGAGCATTACAGATATCAGATTCAGGCAATTTCATTTAAATGGCACTTTGATACAGAGCATTAAAAATGTATATTTCATTAAAAAAAAACTGTATGTATAGTACTAAGTAATTTCATTGCAGAACAGAACAAATGACGTACAGTAAACATAATCTGATATAAGTTGAACGCACCTTACATTTGGACATAACCCTATTAGTGTAATTCCTTCAGTATGGATTTCTCAAGGGTCATAAGGTGATAACCAAATCATCATTATCCTTACTTTAAAAGATAAAACAAGAGATTGTGATGAAGAAAATAGAGGAAAGGGAGACAGACAAAGAGAGGCAGAAAGCACCTGAAGGACTGGTTCCACTTTTTCAGCAGTATCTCCCCATATTGATCTCTCATTTCCAGCAACATGTCAAACAACTGGTTTACTGGAAAACCATAACCCTGCAGAGAGAGCGAGAGAGAGAGAGCGAGAGAGAGCGAGAGAGAGCGAGAGAAAGAATTATACACATCTTGAAAACAGGAAGCAATGTATGTGTCTGTCTGTGTGTGTGTCTGTCTGTGTGTGTGTGTGTGTGTGTGTGTGTGTGTGTGTGTGTGTGTGTGTGTGTGTGTGTGTGTGTGTGTGTGTGTGTGTGTGTGTGTGTGTGTGTTTTTACTTGAATAAAAAAAAAAAAAAAAAATTTTACAACCCTAGTTCTTAGACGTTATCCATATAAATAAGAGCACAACCGCTGCCTTGAAGTCTGGTACCATCCTATCTTACCTGCAGTGTGTCTGCAAACAGCACTATGAGATTCTTCAGATCTAAAACCAGGTCTGGATCAGTGCAATAAGACTACGGAGACACAAGACAGAGTGATGGATTACAGCAGAAACAGAGGCAGAAAAGGGATTTAGATTACTTGGTACAAATGCTAATATATTATATATATAATTACTTTTGTTCATCAAAGGTGCATACAATGAATCAGTAAAACAAACAAAAACTGCGGACAAAAAAGATTTTGATTTACAAAATGCTGTTCTTTTGACATTTCTAGTCCTAAACATTTTCAAAATGGAAAACAGATTCACAAAAATGTTCATGAAAAGAAGTTAATAAAAATCTTAAGATAAATAGTTCGTAAGAATGTTCCCAAGTGCTATTCTTAATAAGTTCTCAAATATTTTCTTAAAAAACATATTCAAATTTTCTTAGGCAGTTGAAGAGTCAGTTGAAGTTAAAGAGGCAGTTGAAGAGTCCCTGAATGAAACACCTCATAGAATGAAAAACACCTCAAAGCTAATTTTTTTACGTAGTTATCATAAGCATGCTAACTATTTTCGTTGTGACGGGAGATCAATGAAGAAATCACTCAATGTCATGCTTTTAATGCTCTGTGTAAAGTTACAATAGTTATTTTTAAAGAGCCTGTCTCAAGATGATGCACCAGTCTCTCATATTCATTTGCGCTCTATATTTTTGCACTCTCTCCAGAATGAATATGTCCTGTATCTCTGTGCTGCCGCCTCACTAGTTCTACCTTGAGTGAACGCATCATGTATGTACATTCACTCTAGTGATATAAAACCATTTGTGATAGTACAGTGTCTTCAAGTAAAGGTAAACATCTTATTTTACTAGAACACCAATATCCTAAAAACCCATCTGAAATTCCAGAGGGAAGTCATGGTGAATTAGCCTTCCAGGTCGGCCTTCAAATTGATGCCTCGACTGAACAGCTTTACTGCTTGTCTGTTGGCTTGTCTTGCTCAGTGTGTGTTGAGAGTGTAGCGTGCAGACATACTGAATGTGTACGCAAGGCTGCAATGGTCTTGGAAAGAGCCAGCTCCCACAATTCTTCTACGTAAGCCCTGTTTACCAGGCCCGGCGTTGTGTGCAAGATGTGGTCCTCCACTACAAAAAAACTATAGGATGTATACAAAGACATACAGGAAAAAAAAATCAATAAACAAATCAATGAATGTTAGAGAGGATATGAAAGACAATATCATTCGAAAAAATTCAATTGAACTACATATATCCCAGTAATATCCCAAATGGTCACACAGAAGCTTTCCTGTCCTCAAATACTCCAACATTCCTAAAATAATCCCAGACATCCCACTGTGTGAGTGCCCTGAACCTTTTTGTGCCATTTAGGATGTTTGCAAAAGACTCCATTCCAGACACCAGCCATCCCGATATTCCCATTCAGACACTCAAAACATCAATATGCCGCTCTACATCTCCAGAACTATAAATTTTAAAGCTCAGTGTTTTTCAGCAGCACTGGGATATAAAGAATCAGGAAGGGTCAGAGGAAGTAGAGCATTTGGCTAAAGGAAGGGTCTGAACGCTGTCGCTGAGCCAAAAAAAGATTCAGTTTTAATGCTCTCCTAAATTAAAAATGCACGTCATAAGCATGTATAATTGATTTTCAGATCATTTGGCCATTCAAAATAAAACGTGCACTGCACTTACCCAACAATTTGATTGAAGTAGCGCCTGTATCCCTCTAATGTTTCGTGCTGGAGACCAAAGGAGAGAGGAAGAAGAGTTTATGAACATCAGTCAATTTAGCAGTCTTACTATAACTGTTTTCTTTCTTTCTTTTTTTATTATTCATGAAATAAACTTTCATGAAAATTCATGATTTTTTTTTTCCTTTACTTATTTTTCATTATTTCTTTAAAAGAATGTTACCTCAATTACCTCAATAATACGTCATATTTTTTAACAAATAACAACATACCTGTGCAATCACATTCAGGAATACTTTAATATACATTAACAGTCAAGTTTGGGGTTGGTAAGATTTGTTTATGGTTTTGAAAAATCTCTTATGCTCACGGATTCAAAAATATAGTAAAACAGAACTTTTTTCAATTTTAATTTATTTTAAAACAGAATTTTCAGCATAATTTCTCCAGTCTTCAGTCACTTGATCAGAAATCCTTTCAATGTGCTGATTTGGTGGTCAAGAAATATTTTTTTCCTTATTATCAATGTTGAAAACAGCTGCTTAAAGGGTTAGTTCAACCAAAAATGAAATTTATGTCATTAATGACTCACCCTAATGTCGTTCCATACCTGTAAGACCGCCGTTCGTCTTAAGAACACAGTTTAAGATATTTTACATTTAGTCTGAGAGCGTATGCAAGTGTGTGCACACTTTACTGTCCACAAAAACTACGAATTTGAAAAAATCATGAATCAATAAGCTGATTCATAACCGGTCAAATCTTTATTTAAGGATTGAAAACAAACCAGGAAGAGAAGACAATGCTGAATAAAGTCGTAGTTTTTCTGGTTTTTGGACAAAAATGTATTTTCGATGCTTTAAGAGATTCTAATTAACTAACTGATGTCACATATGGACTACTTTGATGATGTTTTTATTCTCTTTCTGGACATGGACAGTAAAGTGTGCATAGACTGCATACGCTCTCGGAATAAATATAAAATATCTTAAACTGTGTTCTGAAGATGAACGGAGGTCTGGCGGGTGTGGAACGACATTAGGGTGAGTCATTAATGACATACATTTCATTGTTGGGTGAACTAACCCTTTAAAATAACTTAGTATTTTTGGGAAATGTGATGCATTTATTTGAAGATTATTTTTATAGAACGTACAAAAGGACAGAATTTATCTGAAACAAATCTTTTGTAACATTAAACATGTCTTTACATTCACTTTTGATCAATTAACATTTGTCCTTGCTGAATAAAATTATGAATGTTTTTTTTCTTTTGTATTTTGTAATGACATCAACATTAAGTTGCCCAGTAATGAAAAAAATTAAAAATAAAATGAAAATGTCCAATTCAGCTCTGCTACATATGAATTTTCAGGCACAAAAAAACTATACCTTGGTGTCTAGTTCCTTGTATGCATCCATGTCATCCAAGCATAAATCCGTAAGTTCTATAGCACTTACCATATTACTTACCACCTCACAGTTCCTACAAGTTTATAAAGTGATGTTAGTGATTGGGGTGGTGCAGTGAATATGACTGGAGGGTGTCAGACAAGGCATGTGCTCAGGCGGTGTAAGGGCATACCATGTTAGAGTGAGGCTGCAGCACAAGTCGGGCCTGTTTCCGCCGCTGCTTCCTGTAGTAGTTTTCAAACGTGTCCCGGGCACCCTGGGTAAGGCAGATACACATTCTAAGCACCTGAGTGAGAATATGGCTCTCAATTTGTGTAAACAGCTCTGTGACCAATGAGCATTAGTCATTTAAGACTTGAGTTTACACCAACGCTCAAGATGACCAGCAAGAGCGGGAAGGTGAAGACTGAGAGCACAGATTCCCACTTGTAGAGACTGAACGAAACATAAAAAAGCATATCAGGCACCCTCTCTTCTAATCTCATAGTACGACTCAGAATACAGTGCAGTAGAGGCTTGTGGTCTAAAAACAAAGGCCCTCATTCAGCGCTTAAAGACTTAACCCTTTTCCCAGAGTCCCAGAGCGCAGTTCCTGTCCACCTCACACAGACTGCTATATCAAAGCCTAAAAGGGCATGATACCAACACATGCACACACGTCCCAGTCAGAAAAGAGCGCAGAAACAACACAAACGCACAGAGCGACAGAGATAAAGACAGAAAACAGCGGCAGTACGGTGGGACTTATCACTACTCTGTCAAGTGCCTCTGAATTTATCTATGCAGAGCGGGTGACTGGAATGAAAGCATAATACAACAGGACAAGAGTTGACCACACAAAAACATTTTACAGTAAAATACTCTCAAATTGTTTTTTTCATGAACTCATGATTCATAATGCAGCTTTCTATTTTCTTGTATTGTTATGGTGGTTATTATTAGTACATTTTAAAGGAGCAGTTCACTTTAAAATTAAAATTACCCCATGATTTACTCACCCTCAAGCCATCCAAGGTTTATATGACTTTTTCTTTCTGATAAGCACAATCGGTGTTATATTAATGTCATATTAATAAATATCCTGATGCTTCCAAGCTTTATAACAGCATTGACGGGATCAATTGAGTTTGAAACTCAAAAAAGTACGTCCATCCATCATAAACATACTCCACACGGCTCCAAGGGGTTAATTAAAGCTTGGATGCCTCAGGATATTTTTTTAATATAACTCTGATTGTGTTTATCAGAAAGAAGAAATGTATACACCTAGGATGGCTTGAGGGTAGAGATGGACAGTAGTGAAGTATTTTTACTCTCCAAGTAATTTTTGTAAATATATGTACTTTGTGTTCTTCTTTAAAAAAAAATGAATTTACAACATTTCAAAACATAATATTGTACTTTTCTACGTATTTCTACGTTTCATATTGAATATAATTTCATACTTAATTACATACAAAATGTAATACTTTCTTACTAATTCAAAGTTTTACTTGAGTACAAGAGAGAAAGTACGATACAGTTAAAGTTAATATACAGTTGCAAAGTATGCAGGTACCAATATGCCATTCCGTGATAATGGAGTCATGATCACAGTGCTTTTTAAAATGAATTTCTGACAAATACTGTGATTTTTGTATTTATTAAGATTTATTTTTTAAGATCTAATCATAATGCAGGATGCATCCAATGCTAACTTTAATTGTGGTCAAAAAAATGCATTACAATGCATCTGTCACAGCTTTGGATAGGCCTTTATATCAGAGAGCTTCTAACGATTAAAATGTTGTCTAGGAAAAAGAGCATACTAGGCTACTACAACTTTGTTATTCAGCTGATGCTTCGATCTACAGCATACTTATTATGCCAGAGTCTTTAATAAGGGCACAATAGTGATACTGCAAATCTTGAGAGTTTGAACTTGCAATCATTCGGTTACCAAGCCCAAATAGATTACAACTAGGCTACACCACCCCAAGACCACCCAGATGTAATGATGTGTGGGGAAGAATATGGTTCGAGAAATAAGAATTGAAGGAGAAAAAAGCAGGCACAGAAATGGAAAATCATTATACAAATTTCAAATTACTTCAGAACAACCTTAAACCTTTAATAACAGCAGGGATCAAACAGTTACTCTGCTTTGACCACAAATCCTTCAAAGTACAATGAAAGACAGAAGTTTTAGTTTTAGAACAATTTAGTGAGGAACACGAAAAGAAAAGTATAAAGTAAGTTGCAACGAGACACACAAAAACCACTTTTTCCTCACAAAAAGTGCAGGGAAGTCTGATTCATTTTGCTAAGTTGGTACATTCATCAACTTATTTATTTTAAAAAATGGATTAAATGATTCATAACCACGCGCTTTGAATTATGAGCAGCTTAAAGTTTGACAGTCAGCAACAGTCCACAGTGCGGCAAAACGACTCCTGTACAATATACAGTCATTGATGACACACAGACTCTTTGGAGCAGGATGTATATTACCTCAGAATCCTTAAAAAGAAATTTTAAAGAAGGAAAGGGAAGGATGCTGTGTTCTGTGTGAAGGGAATTTAACTGAGTGTGTCCATCCTGTTGGCAATACAAACTCCTATGCGGTTACTAGACTGAGAAGAGCAGGTCTACCAAACGCAGTCTAAACCCAGTTAATCGTGTCCAAACGCTCTATCTCGAATCGATGTTCCTTAACCTAAACAGTCAAAATCAAATGGAGAACAGTGCCAAACACCGACTCTCATGGAAAGATTCATGCTATAGTTCAGCTGAACTTCCCTACACAGAGGTCTAGTGCTTCAGATGCCTGGGTGTGGTTCTCTGGGTCAAAGAAGTAGGATGGAGGCCTGCTCAGTGGTTCTCTTTCTCAAGGGTTTCCCGCTGCAGCTGGCCCATCACATCCAGTGTGTGTTTTTACTAATCTTAACACAGACCAGAACTGTCAGAGAACTGAGACACTGTTCAGACTTTGAGTTCCATCAGAAGCAAAGAGGAGGGGTTTGAGCTGGAAGTCAGTACAGGAGAGAAAAGCCAAGAGGAATAGAATAGAATAGAATAGAATAGAATAGAATAGAATAGAATAGAATAGAATAGAATAGAATAGAATAGAATAGAATAGAATAGAATAGAATAGAATAGAATAGAATAGAATAGAATAGAATAGAATAGAACAGAACAGAACAGAACAGAACAGAACAGAACAGAGCACTACACTGTAAATAAAAATTTAGGTCTCCAAGTCAAGTGACTGCTCACATCTAAATTTGTGAGTTAGCAGAATTGAATTTCTGTGATTAAATTGCATCAATTCACAGAATTTCAATTCAGCCAGCTGAAAAATTTAGATGTGAGCAGTCACTTGAAAATTTTACAATTGGGAGACTTTTTTTTTTAAAGTGTACAGTTCAAAACTTTGGGGTTGGTAAGTTTTAACAGAACGTTTGTGAAAGATGCTCACCAAGGCTGCATTTTACAGTGTTATGTAACATATTTGATCAAAATACAGTAAAAACATGACTGTGAAATATTACAATTTGAAATAACTTTTATTTTAGTATATTAAGTGTATTTTATATGAAATATTATTTTATTTATATTTCTAAGCCGCATTTTTAGCAACCATTACGGTCACATGATCCTTTAGAAATCATTCTAATAACATTTATTATTATGAGCAATGTTGATTATTAATAATTCTTTTGAAAACCATGAAACATTTATTTTAGGATTCTTTGATGAACAGACAGTTTAAATGAGCAGCATTTGTTTGAAGAAGAAAAAAATCATAACATTATAAAAGTATTAATTTCACATTTGATCAATGCTTGAAAAACAACCTTGCTAAATCAAAGTTATTTAAAAAACTGTACTGACCCCAAACTGTTAAACAGTACTGTATATCGGGAAAACATTGGGAGTATTTTTTTTTCATTATTTGTTTGTTTTTATCTGATGTTTTGAGATTGCTAGAAAAAAATCAGAGTACTGTATAATCTTTTATACTAGAAAATGTTTTTAATAAATCATCTAAATATCACCTTTTATACATGTACAAATTTCATGTCTATGCTACATCAATCAATACATTATATAAAAGAAATATGGAGCAAACAGGGGTAAGAGCACAAAGTGACTCACCAGCATGTGATCTCTGACACAGTAGCACTACTAAAGCGCAATGTCTGCACTTGAGGTCATACTGGTTTTAAAGAAAAAATGTCAATTCATTTTGGCTGTTCTGGAAATGTAAAACAATAAGAGTGTAGGGTAAGTGCAAGACCTTAAGGCAGAGAGGTCACACTTTCAACAGTTAAACTCAAGTATCACGCTTCCTCTTTTCTCTGCTTTCTATTCTATTGCAGTGTGCTGTTCTCTTTTAATTCCACCACTCCAGAGGGATAATCCTTTTCCTCTGTCCGTTTGAACTTTATTTTCTTGAGATTCATAAAAATGTCAATTGTTTGATGGCAGTATGAAGAAAAACTTAAAACACATTGTCTTCCATTGAAGGTTTTCAGCCAAACTTGACAAAAGGCTGTGCCCTCCAATGGGCACTTTGACCTCCCTCTTGTCCTGTTCTCTTTCACCATCCTTGTTCTTTCCATCCCTCAGCTTGACTTTCTAACCAGAGTTTTAACTTCCTTTCCCTCCACAGCAGCTCCACACTTATAGTTCCAGGCCTACACAGCCATACTGTCTCACACACGTGCAAAACAAAAAAAGGGCTGAGGGACACTGTGGCCGGGTCACAACCCCTGCTATGAAGGAAACCCAGGTGAACCCACTCAGAGTCTCCTGCTATCTGGAGTGCAGCCAGCTCAGGAGTCAGAGCAGAACCAAAAAAGCACTATTGTACATCTACAGGACCAGTCACAAACAAATTCTATATTTGACCCTCCCTTCATACGTGTTTCTCTGTCCCTCTCACTCTTTACAGTAGCGCGTAGCGGTGTTTACATGATGTTTGTTTAAATTATCTGGAGTGATGTCACACTAAGGCCAATTGGCATATAAACATACAACAGTCTCAACAACTTCCTTCCTGTAGGGCGTTCAGGACACTGAATATACAGTGAATGGGAAGTATCTGCCATAGGCGCATTGAAACACTGCGTACATGAGTGCACTGAACGTTTAAACAAAAAAAAACAAAAAAGTCGTTCAGGGACATATAAAGTGCAATTCTGATTGTTTTTGTATAAGTAAGCAGTGTGATTTCCCAGGGTCTGAGGTGACTCGAGGGTCACCAGGGAAAGGAAACAAAAACTTGAACATTCCTCTTTTAAAAAGAAATCATTTGTTTGCTTTTTTTCCTATAACCCCAAAACAGTGTGTGTGCCTCCCGTCTATAACTCCCTGGTCACTTTCAAACAACTCTCGTCCTTTACTTTTCCTCCCTTTCCTTTGCGTCCTCAGACGGCTCCTAAGCCTGGTCTCCAGAGCAGCTTCGGACTGGTCAAAAAAAGGGCAAGATATGAACTCTAAAAGCTTCCTCTCTATCCCAAACTCCCAGCATGCCATTCTCACCAGCTTCCATTACAAAGACTATTGTAGTAATGACAGTCCATCTGCTTGCACATGAAATTTACAGGCCGGAAGGGTCATAAAAGTGACATTCCACCAACTCAAACAATTCAAGAGTCTTCATGAGGAGCTGTCAGCACGTACACTCCGAAAACAAACACGTGCATACTCGTGTAAAAAAAAATAAAACAGACATACCCACCCAGAACACGTAGACCTACAACACATTCTTGATCATATTTTGAAGCTACAAGCAAATAAAGCGAATTTAAAGACTTTTGACTCCATAAATACGTGTCTAGCAAGTTAATAGTAAATAAATTAACACTGATGCATTTAAGAAGTGTTTTTCATTACTTGTGACTGCGTCAAATGAAATATTTGTTTGTGCAGGAAACATTCCAGGGTACTTTTGGGTGGAGAACTTGCTGGTAAACTATGGAGTCGTTTCCACTGGCGTATTTCCACAGAGTCATCAACAAACAACTGGTGCTAGCCGCTTAGTTTCAAAATGACCTGCCAGCATGGATTAACAGATACACTTATTAAAAAAAGAGATATAAATCAATGTAGGGATGCATGATTTAGAAAAAAATATTGCGATTATTTTGACAAATACTACTATAAACATTTATTAAGATATTACGGCCATTAAACATTCACAATGAAAGTAATTTGCCAGGGTCAACAAGAACTACACATGTGAAAGTGCTCTTTTTGCCTTCACATTGAGGTATGTTTTAACCATTGGGATTTAAAAAAAATCACGTAATCATGCAGCTATACTCTGCAACAAATTTAAAAAAAAGTATACATCATCATTCATAGGTTTGGGGTTGGTAAAAGAAGTCTCTCTAAAGGCTGAACTTATTTGAACAAAAAAAAAAAACAGCAAAATCGGTAAAAACAAAAACAAAAAGCAAAAACTGTTTTCTATTACAATGTTTTTTTTTTAAATATTCTCATATGCTGATTTTGTGCTCTAGAAACATTTCTTATTATCAACATTGAAAACAGTTGGAAACAGTGATACTTTTTTAAGGATTATTTGATGAATAGAAAGTTCAAAAGAGCAATATTTATTTGACATAGGATTTTTTTGTAACAAGACTTACTTTTGATAAAAAAATATATGCATTCTTGCTGAAATTAAGTATTTATTTATTTCCCCGAAAATCCTTTTTACTGGCCCCAAACTTCTGAACAGTAGTGTAAAACCTAAAATATACACACATTTTCATGAACATATGCTAAAACACACAAGACATACTCTCCCTGAGAATTACACATTGCCAAAAAAGACCTTGGGGAACAAAGCGAGGGTTATGTGTAAGCGTGAGGGCCAACATAAAGATCACATTCTGATTAAAAATATCAAATCGGAAATAAAACAGACCGCAAACTCACCAATACAGTGTAGATGTGTAAACAGCGATACACAGGAGAGAAGTCCACCAAGTCCTGCGCACCAGGAATCTGCAATATAATACAAATCAGTGAGAGACACATCACCTATACAGAGAAGCAGCACTAAAGCTGTAAGCCAATAGGGAAATAGGGAAAGTCAACTAGAAATTATTTTGAATTTAAAGGTCTCGAAAAATGTATGTAGTTTAATAGTTTTTATCCAGATTTAATATTACATTCTCTTTATTTCCCTTTGACTTGAGCCACCCTTGACCTTACCAGTATAGGAAAGACTCCCCCCCCCAAAGTATAGTGCAAAATGGCCAACAAAACAATACCACCTTTGATCTGGTGCCCACAAATTAGCAACCAGGGAAATTCAAAACCGAGTACTTCGTGGCACCACCAACAATAACCCAGAGAATGTGGAAAAAACAATTCGGTCTTGATGCACCACTGGGACAGTGCTGGAAATGTCTGCCCGGTTCAAGGATGGCGTGTTGACACCAACATACTCCCCTACAAAGAGTTTACAGACAGGACAAAGGAGCACAAGGGGACATCGCTCAGGTGGCAAAGGGTCTTTAAACGGGCACTGATCTGCATCTTTGAATACGACCGTTTCTCAGGAAGCCCCTGAGCACCGAGATTTAAGCAGATTAAAGCCTGGCACAAGCAGTGCTTCTCAAACAGGAGCCAGTAGAGGAAAACATGATGACGCACAAACTGATTGAAGCATGGACGGAAGGGAAGGGGGAAAGGTCAAACAAGAGGGCAAAAAGCATTAACCTTACCAGGGTCAGTTGAAGGTAAGATTTTCACTTATTATGGAACTATTGTGGAAATTTTGATGCTGATCAAACAGACTTCAAAATAGCATAGTTAATGTGCAACCATCATGGAATAGGATAAGACGTTGGGAAAAGATGTAGACAATTTAGTCAAAAATTACATTAATGTTTATTTAACAAGTACATGTTGTTAGCTGCTTTGATACGAAAGTTTCAGCTTAGCATAACGCAAAAAGAAAACAAAAGTCCTTCACCAGTGCTTTGGTACAAACACAGCAAGTGTCAATCTTGCGTCGTTTCAGTTGGAGCCAGGGAAAACACTATGTCAAAACAAGCGAAGTAGTCACACGGCACAAACAACGCTCATCTGAGCATGTCAAAATAAAATCAACGTGAACTGCAGAACGAACGCTGACTGTCTTGACTGTGTCAGCCTAATTTGTCTCCCAGGAACTAAGTGAGGATCATCTTTTCGCTCCATGCTGGTAGCTACAGCTGGGGAGCACGTCTTGCATGCTCCACACGTCTCACATTGCTGCCTCAGAGGAGCAGGGCAGCCCTAATGACACTAAACGACTGCAGAGCTGAGACGCTCCATTAAGAAAGGGAGGAGATCCTGGACTGGGCAAGCGGCCCAACAGCAAGTCCATGGGGATATTAAAGTAAAGGAGGAGAAAGGGACTGATGGAGAGGGATGGAAACGGAGACAGTGAAACTGGGAGTTAGAGTCAATATTCAGAAATGGTTCCATTAAAAAAAAGTTTTCATTTTTATTTTTAAATCATGAAAAAAATGATTTTCAATGTGGACAGAACAGTGTACTAAAAAACTGTTACAGCGGTTTCCAGATATAAGTTGGTTATTGATAAAAAGACTGAATCAGTAGGAGTAGTTACTGAATTAACCAAGAACCATCAGTGTGTTGGGGCTGGTTGCTCATTTGAAAGCATGTAGAAAAATGTTATGAGTTTGTTTGTTTTTTATAAAAACATATATCCATCCTAAACCTATTCAAAGAATTGTTAGCGGAATCACTAATAGCAATCAGAACCAGAGAATAATACCCAGTCATATTTAAAATAAAGAATTCTCTTTTCCTGGGTTCATAAAGTGCCTGTATACAAAAATAGACTAAAAACATCTTGCTAAAAGCTTAAAATGAATTGAAATGCTTGACTGCTGAGGTAAATCTTTCCTTCCTCACCTCTTCCTCTTCATCCTCCACATCCAATATCCCAGAATCCTGTTCCATGAAAGGGTTGTTTTCAGTTCTGTCCACCTCTGTGTCTGCGCACGCCTCCTTCCATATCCTCCGTCCACTTGCGGACCTCTGCTGTGATGTCACGGCATTGTCACGAGCGATCTGCACCTGCGCCTGGAAAACAAACACACAGCAGCACTGAACATTAACATACGGAAGGACTTCTTGGACTTGTATAGAATGGACAGATAACATTTGTTGGGTTTTTAAAAGAATCCAAGTCTAATTTTAATACATTTTAAATTAAGTTTCAAATAAAAAGACACTGAATCTAAATAAAAAGGTGTTTTTTTTTCTAGTGATGATACCAATTTCTGCAAAACTACTTTAAAATACTTAATTCTATAACAACGAAAAACTAAAATTATACAGCCAATCCAATAAACCATGGGGGAGAAGGGGGGGGGGGGGGAGAGAGAGAGAGAGAGAGAGAGAGAGAGAGAGAGAGAGAGAGAGAGAGAGAGAGAGAGAGAGAGAGAGAGAGAGAGAGAGAGAGAGAGAGAGAGAGAGAGAGAGAGAGAGAGAGAGAGAGAGAGAGAGAGAGAGAGAGAGAGACTACCCCCAAGTATCCCACATGTATTCAAGAAGGAACAAAGACTGAACTTATGTCAATCATTTTCCCTGTGGCATTCTAACTCAATAGTGATACTGTGCTACATACTGACAAAGTACGCATTTTCCCATTAGTACCAACAAAGGAAAAGGCACCTGTGAAAAAGGATTTCCCATAAGCAGTTCAGATGAGATTTCCTCAATAGAACACTTTTCTTTAACTAACAACGTCTGACGTCAAGACTAAGTTCAATGCTCGTGCAACCTTCTCCTTACAGACCTCTCAAGTTATTTAGGGGGGAGCAAGATTCGGGCATGGAGGGCTCTTGAATCAGACAACAAAAAACTGCTTCTTTATTAAAGAAAAAACGAAACAAAAAGGGAACGGAGAGAAAATTCCATAACTCCAAAACATCATGAGAACAAGAGAACAGAAACTAATCAGCAACAATAGGATACAAAGGGGGATGTTGTCTGCATGGTGGCTCCACAAAAAGGAAGGTCCAAATGCACTTATTGGACTACGCAAAGATTGAGCTCTCTAGGAGTTGTGCGTCATAGCGAGGATGTATCGGACAGTGGCACAAGAAGAGACCTTTGCAACTCAAGAATTTCTTCCCTTTAAGAGCATTAGAATTAAAGGACTTCATTACTGAAAATGTTGTGAACATTTAAATCCAGTCTCTTTAAGGGCTTCTTTATAGACAAAAAGCAAAACGGGAACAGAGAGAAAACTTTCAACACCAAGAGGACAAAAGAATTTTGTGCAAGGTGGATGTTGTGGCTGCTTGATTTTCCACAAAAACTGTTTATTCTGATTATTCTCTGAGAACTAGAAGGTCTAAGTGCACTAATTGGGCTATGTAAAGATTGAGCATTGTCATTGTATTCATCATAGAATTGTGCTCCACTTATTTCTTTAGACATGTCTGAAGTTCTAGTCCTCTTCTAATCTCTAGTAGAGGTATGTGCGTCATAGCGAGGGTGTATCGGACGCAGCAGGCTACAGTAGTGTGTTGTCTATTGTGCTTCTTTGGCTGTTACGTCCCACTCATCCAGTTCGGTACTCTCATCTTAAGTAGACGCATTAGCGTCAGAGTGATGGGGTACGGGATTGCAAACAAAAAGAAACAAACAAACACTGCAAAAAATCCTTTCCTTCAGTAGCTGAAGGGCTCTATTATTAAAAGCCACAACTGCAATGTCAGGATTTAAACAAGAATGTGACTTTGTTAATGCAATGAAGGAACAGACCAAATAAGAAAGGAAAAAGATTATTCCTTTAGAAAAAATTAAATGAAAAAAGCTCATTATTTGTTAAGATGTTATGCAATTATGTTGTACAGCACTTATTCCCTACATAAATATTTGTAATTGTGAATAGAGTGCAACAGAAGTAAAAATCCCATCCACTTAGCATGAGCTTTGAAATTGTTAAGATATGACTTATGCTTTTGTAGAAATTCCCACATACTCCCGCTCCCATGAAGCATTGCAAATGATGTAAATCAAATCTGTCTACAAATCTCAAACAACTTAAATATTTAATTATTTTGCAATTATTATTTTTATGTATTTGTGTTGTATTTTTAGTTGAATTACTATATTTAAAATGTATGTTATTGTGCATTGTATGTATATGAGAAGTCAAACCTAAAATGTCCACTTTAGAGGACAATATAGTTTAATCAATAAAAGTTTATTTTTGCTTTTTCTGTATAAAAAAAAATTCACCACCTCAAACAGATTGAATTTTATACTTACAAATAATATCTATACATCCGTAGTTTTACATCATTGTGCATCCTTATGGACATTTTTTACTTTTTCGGCTGTTTTTTTTTTTTTTTTTTTTTTTTTGCATAAAAAAAATAAATGCATATATTTTTTTTTTTTTTGCATAAAATTTGCCACAGGTGTATATTTTTAATATTTCACCCCCATTTCCTTTAAAAAAAAAAAAAATCCTTCCTCTCAGCGCATGTGGGCAAAAATGTCCCCATTGGAACCATTTAAAATTGCATCGTTTTATTGTTAAATGGCTAGGATTAAAAATAGCAATTTTTGTTCTGTTGGCAAAGGTTCAAAATTTAAAATTTTACTATTTTTTTACCAGATGGTGGCATTTTTTCAGGTTTGGCGTATAAAGCAAATACTCACTTTATTCCTGTTTTCAGTTTGTGCATATAAAGCCATGGATTTGATAATCTGCCATGGGTCTTCTTTAAAATGACACCAAATTTAAGTCTGTACTCCCAATATGAACGTTTTATGACATTTTTGTCCTCTGTGGTCCCATGTGTAACTTTTTTTAATTGATTCACAAGGGTTAAGTAATTTGCTTCATGGGCTATATAGTCCATTTCTGCACAAAACAACCTACACAGTCCTGGTACATTTTATTCATTTTTTTAAAGAATATTCCTCTGGAGTAAAAACAATGAAAATTTTAAAGGTGGGGTAAGTGGGTCTTTTTTCAAAACTGTTTTACAAATGGGCTCGGACCGAGTCCAATAACAAACTTGTACCCAATCAGGCAAGGGGCTTGTCTAAAAATGATGGTGCGAAGAGAGCGATTAGTGCAAGTCATTATTTAAAACACTTGACACACAATGTACATTAGCTGAGAACTAATTATGCTGGCTTTTGCTTGTATATGCTCCTTTGTCATGTTCACTTGTTTGTTCATTTGTGATCGTTTTGTGGCTCACTTCAGGGATGATAAAGACCCATTCATTTCAACACCGTATGGAGCATTTAAATCTCACTGTCTGTTTCAAGCGTCAGTTTACAAAATGTGCCCGACAAGTAAGGTACAATACTCCTAATATATGTTTATTTCCTCTTTTCATGATCTACATAACCCTTCCAGTCATAATTGTAATAATTTTGTTAGCTGGACTATCAAGCTTGTGTACTATCAAGTTGTTCATGAGAACAGTTTGTGTTTTGTGATCTCTATAACGCTAATCTTGTCATAATTGTAATATGTTCGTTAGTTGAACTATCGGCTCGTGTTCTATCGAGTTGTTCACAAGAATGGTTTGTGATGGATATTCACCAGAAAGTACTTACCCCACCTTTAAGGTCGGTTAGGCAATGTTTCTCATAAACACTTTTATTATACTGGTTGAAACTCTATTCATATCCTAGTAACAATCGATAATAGATGTGGTCTAAATATTTAAACATTTTACATATCTTCTTTGGAAGTCTCAGGACCAAAAAAAATGTGTCCAATCGTTGCATTCGGCCGAAGCATCAAGCATCAAATGTCATCAGCATCAAGGCTATCAGACAGTCACAAGAGCGCCTCAAACAAACTGCAGTCACCTTTTACAATTCCTCCTGAACCAAAACAACAAGCTTATACAGCGTTCACTCCAAAACTACCGTAATTGCAAGATGGAAACCTGTGAATTTCTACCCGGAGCCGAATCAGATTTATGCATTTCTATGGCAACACTATCAACACATAACAGAATCTGTAGCAGTCAGGTGGTACAAGTCAGGGCAGAGTAAGTTGTTATGTGCTTTGAGACATGAGGCAATGTAACGCCATCTCTCCTGACACTTTGCAGGCTCTGCTCTGGCTGCATGCCTTCATGTGTTTTGGAGGTGGTATAGCTTTGAGAAGTGCTCAGAATGGAGGGTGTGATCTAATACTTTCAAAGCTAGCTTGCTATTGCTAGCCTTTCTGAAATTGCCTACCCTACCTTTAAGAAGCCAGGACTGCTAAAACAGGGCTATTTTCAGCAGGTTGCCCAAACACTGTTTCAATCATTCAGCTGCATAATTTACTAACAGTCCTGACCAAAGTTTTTAACATTCATTTGATTGTGGCAAACAATAGTGTTTGGTAAAAGGTGATGATTTCAAAATACCTAGATATAACCAACCTCTCCCTAATATACAAAGCAGAAGACATTTTTCTGAAGATGATGGAAACATTTGTCATTTCACTGTACAAACATGCTCCTTCAGAGAAAAAACACAAAGAGGAGTAAAATGTAACAAAACTGAAATAAAATTAGGCTATGAAATAGAAGTGACTGACAGAACAAAAAGGGGAATGGGGGGGGGGGGTTCAAAAGAAAAGTAAGATTCAAATTCAAACTTGAGGTCTATAACAAAATCTTTGACTAACTACTGCTCTATACTCAACATACACACAGACTCTCTGTGCTCCACAGCTTACAATGGAGCCATTATTACAGCACTGGATCTCCCAATATATTTATTTTCAGATCATTTGTTAGTGGAATTAAAACAATCACAGGCTCGCAGAGACTGGGCCTAATTTCCAGTGGAATAAGAACCAGTCTGCAAGTCTGGATCACAGAGCCCCTAGACAAATAGCCTTCTGTTATTAGTGGTTCGCTCGTGAGCTTTCTCGCTCCTCTGGAGTCGGGGATGGAAGAATGGAGCGGGAAGGAGGGAATGAGAGACATCCAAAGCTTAAGAGAAGCAATCTCTGCTGTGGAAAGGGAAGTGGATCCACTTGAGGTTGAGGGTCTTACCCTGAAACAACCGATTTATTGCCCAAAGGTATTTGGCGGTGGTGGTGATGGCATCTGTCTTGTGACGTCAGCCTAAAGAATGTGGAAACCTCAAGTATTTCTCCATACAACATTAACAATGTGACCATAATATGCAGAGATTGATGGGCAAAAACGAATAAGAAGTGGGCAAATACAGGGTCAAAAAAGAAAAAAAAAGAAAATCCTGAACAGAAGAGAAATTTAAAAGATGGGAGGAAAATGCGCTCTGTTCTTCATCAGTCAGCAAAGGGCAACAGATCCATTCTTCTCCAGCTTCTACAGTCAAAATGTCTCCAGCGTCACTCGACCACAAAACCACTGGAACAGAAACCCACAAAAAAGTAGAGAGAGCGACGGCACCCTTCTGTATTTAACAGCAGAAACCACTACTGAAGCTGCAAAAAGGCCACAACGAGCGCCAACATGTAAGCAGAGCAGTCACATCTGCTAGCAAGAAGTCGCAGGTCAGAACCAGGAGCCAGCGTCTGTGTCAGCAATCAAGAATAAGAGAGTGTTACAGATTGATTCTCCGAGTTAACAGAAAGCTTGTGCAAGGTGACATTAGAGCTTGATTTATCGTTCACTTGGTTTACTTTTGAGGAACAACTCCATAGCTTTGCTCTAATCAGCACGTGCCGGGTTACAGCCAAAACACACATGCACGTGAACGCGCGCCAAGAAGACAAATCTTACAGGATTCAAAGACATGCAAGAAAACAAACTTTAATAGGAGGAATGTGAGGCTTTGGCAAGTGCCGGCTGGACGGTCACTTTGTTCAAAGGTTACTAGAGTTTGAATATTGGTTTAACTCTACACCAACATTCCACTTCTGCGGGAGATGTTACAGAGTTGCGGAGATGTGCAGAATCTGGGATGACCTCTGCTGTCACCTGCTGGATGCAAATGGTACTACATAATGGACAGCACTGACTGCTGGAAAAAGGGAAAACAGACATGAGATTAAAAGTGATTGGGCTGGTTTACAAGCCAAGAATTAAGGGGGGAAATGTTAACATTTTCTGAAGAAAAAAGTAAATGATGCAAAAACCTGCTTACACAATGCAAAAGTGTTGGTATTTGTGGTTTTAACAATTAGCATTACTTTAGTAATGGTCTCAGCCTCAGGTATCATGCCCACGGACCGCTGGCTGAATGCTGATGCATGTGGCACACATATCTAGAAACACTTCAGGAGTATCAAAGTCGTCATCTGATTGGTTGAATTGTACAGGATGACTGAGATGTTTGAGTTGCTTTCTTTAATGGTCCGCCTGGAAACAAATGCCGAGACGCCAAACTCCCTCGTGGAAGAAAAAAGCTGTTGTGTTTACAACTGCGCAAATAACCGGTTGCCAGGAACAAAGAAACGACGGATTTTTAAACATATGTGAATTTTGCGGCTCCACTGTTGCAGTAAAATTGTATAACGTTCAAACAACCTTAAACAAACTGTGATTGGTTGCGTTACACCTCTTTGGCTGTCCTTGACCAATGAAAGCTGCGACAGAATCCAGACCTTCTGCCTTCAGTCTGAAGGTCTGGCTAATCGAGACTACCTTATCAAATACCAAAGTAAAAAAAATAAAAAAAAAATAAAAACGATTTTCTTTTCAAAATGTTCCATTTTAGTTTCCACCAATACTTTTAAAACACACTTCCTTTCTCTCTTCAACTGGAAGATAAACCTGGGGATACAAAGTCAGGCTCTAGGGAAGATTCATTCAAACAGTGTGTTCCCAAAAGTTAGTCGCTGAAGATCAGCTCCAGTCGTGCCGCGGATCAAGGATCGTCTCAGAGACTTAAGCAGTAGCTGAAGCTAGTGGCCAAGATCGGGTCAGACATGGATGAGCAGAATCTGGGTCAAAAGGAAGTTTGTGATAGGAGATGATGGAAGATGAGAAGACGCTAGGGTGGGAGGAAGAGCAGTTAACCACGTTTTGAACCCGAACAGCCGCGCATGGTTAGGACACCACATGGTGATGTTGACATAAGTGTGTGTGCATTTGTCTGGGTGGTTGTGCATGCTGCAAATCGTGTGGTTCAAGAGTTTGAACACCGTTCAGTACAATTAGCTGTTCTACGCCAGAGGCCACTGGAAGGGTAGGACAGGCACCCAAGAAAACACATAACCAAAATCACATGAGCCAGTGTGTTTCATTATCTTTTTGGCAATCTTGTCCACCTTACATCCAACCAATATTACACACAGGGATTAATCCTTACAGCTTATGTAAATGGTTTAAAATGGCACAAGAACATATTTGCGCATCTGCATCCTCTATGGGGTTTTGTTACGGTCAGTAGAAATTTACAGACAAAAAGAGGGATATTCACTTATTGTTCCCAATTTGACTTCATCTTGTGCAATCTACCTTTCACCCTGTTACATGATTCCCTTCTTCTCTATTCCCAGAATCCCTTCAATAAATCCCAATACTGAATACAGATGACCAACTACACCAGGAGGTGTAGTTCACCAATATATATGAATAAGTGATTTGAGATACAAGCATTTATGACAAATGCAAGGATGCATTATTGCTTTGTGTCTGCATATAGGGCACAACTGCATTTACAGCCCTGTTTCTGATTGCAAAATATATATTCCACTAATGTAATAATACCTACCAAACCAAAATAGAAAAAGTATAAACTTTACATTTATGGATAAATTCATGTGAAATGAGTAACTTAACCCAATGAATTATAACGCAATCTAATAAACGTGTGTGCTCTTTGATAAACAAAGCAGACGATCAGACTCAAAGCAGACCAACAGAGAGTTCAAACCAAACAGTCCCATCTTCCAGATTGGACCGGTGGAAACTCACCAAGTTCAGGAGCTTCAGGAGCCAACAGTTTGTTCAAACTACGGACAAGGGTACAGGCTGATGAGGAGAGGGGGAAAGGGACAAAGTGGAACGAAAGGCTGGGCTGGGGCAACTGGAAGCAGACCAGCAACAGAAGAAATGGGTATCTCTGATTACAACTCATGGTGTCCACATGCATTTGCTCATGTCAGACAGCGAATGCATTAAAACCTGCTGGTAGAATACACATCTAACTCAGTTCTGCCTACCTGGATGAATACACATATTGTTTCATTGTCCAACTTCTCTTCTTCAACGTCGTCAGAGACAAAATTAACTTTCCAAGAACCAGTGTTATTGAAGTAACTTTGAAACTCTAGCTTTCCAAGCTACAAGCTACTCTAAAATTAAAAGTGATTAAATTACAGTAAAGCTTCTATTGAAAAAAACTAAATTACAAAACTAGTCCCAGAAGCAAAAAAGCAGCCACATACATTATTACACTGAAGCTGGGGGGAAAATATCTGTCTTTAAAAATAAAACTACATAATTTAACATTTCATAAAAAAATATATTGAAATGGGTTTATGTTAAAATTTGCCCTCTCCTTAAAAATATAATGCATCTTAACTTATAGAATTTAGCTGGAAACATCAGCAGCATTGATTTAACTTAATATTTCAATGAACAAAACAACCTAAAATGCCATACTTCTACAATGCGACTCAAATGGGTGAATGGTTTCTTGAATCATTTAAAATGTAAACCACCACAAAAAGAAAAAGATCAAATTTCCAATGCGTCACATAAGAGAAATGACCATTTAGGAGAGCTCCTCAGCTTGCTTGATTGTAAAGCTGCATGCACGATAAAACGTGACATAAAAACCAGCCATGTAGGGTTGCGCGCTACACCTGGAAAAGCTATACGCTCTTTGGAGAAAAAAACTGAATTAACTTTGAATTACGGATAAATATTAAGTTAGTAGTTTCGCTACGTTTGTATTCTTGAAAGTGTCGGGGTGAACTAAAACTAAAAAAGTTTCACAGTAAAAAAAGAACACGTTCTAGCACACCATCACATGCGCGCACACACACACACACACACGCATGGCTTTGGTCTTTTTCATGACAACTTTTTGGCTACTTTTGCTCTCCACTGTTTCTTAATTAGGATCAGCAACCGATCCGTATTGAGAGGAACTGGAAGTGATTAGAAGAGTGGAGAACTTTCTGAAGACAATGTGATGGTGAGGACTGCAAAATTATACTTAATGACGTTAGGGTGTTCTAAGTGATTGCTTATGGGACAAGTATCTATGACACTGATCCACCACTGATCTCTCCACCTCACCAAGTTCCACTACTGTCCTAACAACAGTCAAAAACCTCATTAATTTTGTTTGTGTGTTTGTGATTTACTGCATTAAGGATTACAAAAGTATATATATGCTGGTTATATAATTCTCATATCAACAGCTAATTCTTGACAGTGGGAATCCTAGATCTTTATTAAAAAATATCTACGAAAAAGCTCTTCAAGCAATCACATTTACACTTATACTTCTAAATATAGAAATGCCCCTAACTGAGTATGTATGGGCAACAGTGATGCCTTTGAAAAAATCTCCAAAGGAGCTTTTGCACAATAACATCTATCCTGATCAGTTTTGCTCCTCTGTGAATAAGAACAAGTTAGAAAGTAAATAAAAATATGTTAAAGAGAGGGGAAAATGTGAGGCCAGATTTGTATGGTGCTTGGGAGAACTTAATGTCTACTTGGCGTTTCATATTCTAATGCACTCCTCACCCCATCTTGGTCTAATAACTGTAAAAGAAAGCAGAGGACTTTTCTGCATTCCAACAAAAAAAATCCACTCAATTTCTCTCATATGTGTTCCCTGAGTCTTCTCCGTGCACTGTCCTTGACGCAGCGTCCATACACAGTGTTCCACGACTCCTCTGGCATAAACAAAAGTGACCTAAAATGATCTTTGATTCAGAACAGATTGGTGGCTCTCTTTCCTCCAGACTAGATGGTCAGAGATAAGATGAAAGGAAAAATGGGGAAAAGCACATTAAACTACTGAAGAACAAGGCCCTCGTCCTTCCCTCTGAGACCTCACATTGAAACGCAGCTGTGACTTTCAGGTCAGAGGTGAGCATATGAGGCAGCTGTCAAAAAATAGTTTGGATACACCTCCAGGCATTATTCAGACACGAGCGCTCGTTCGCTCTCTCTCTCTCAAGCACACACACCTGTTTCATGGCAGTCTCTCCGATCTTATCCGAATGCTTGCGGATGCTCTCCAGGAAGTCTTTGAGGTCAGACATGGAGACGTCTCTGATGAGCGTGCGCAGGCGTGGGATATTCTCTGCCATGATGGTGCAGAAACGATACGATCCTGCTTGAGGCAAACATCTCTCCTCCAACTGTTCCAGAGTTCGTAAAGCTGGGTAGTATCTGGGTAGCATATGACAGGGTCAGAAATTATGGATACAGGAAATGTTGCATATATCTGCTATTTCAAAAACCTTCCCTCTATTAATGAGCACAAATGCAAGTTTTCCTCAAAAATAAAAATAAAACTATTTAATATGAAGAAATTAAAAATGTATAAATTAAAAATATAATTTATAGTTGCTTTTTTAAATTTTTTAATCCTTTTTTAATTTTTCATACATGCATGCATTAAACTTTTTCTACTTTTTATTCCAAACTGAAAGGCAAATGACAGTCTCGTCAACTGACCCAAAACTCTCAAAGCTCTCTCCAGGACATCCTAATTTTGGAGCCTTGCACATGTTAAAGACTTAGATCTCAGCATGATAACAATTTAACGCAATCAAGATGATCTCAGAGATGAGCTATGCTCATCACACACACACACTCAATACAGCATCACAGTCACGCAACATTACACAGCAGACCCGACGCCGGGGAGAGAGTCTCTCTTGGCCGACCCTGCCGCTACCTTCAGGCTAATGGCAAAACCAAGCACACGAGAGAGACAGGGAAACACGGAGAGCAGAGATAAATAAAAAAACAAAATGGATGGAAAAGTTGCAGGCCCCTGCAGAACTTCAGGTCACACAAAGGACACGACAAGACAGCAAGACCAATGCTTCAAAAACATTTAGAGTGGCACTTTCAAATAGAATTTGGGTGGACTAGCTTTTTCAGGGGTTCCAAATATAAAGATCCGCTTGTTAGGGAACCCCCTTTCTAAAATATAAAAGCAGCTATATATTTTCTTTTTTATTAAAAAAAAAAAATTATATTGTAAGGATAAAAAAATAAAAAAAGCAAATTTAATTACAATTAAATACTTTTGATGTATTGAAGCAATTTATTTATATATTGGTTATCTATTAAGTGTATCTTTTCTACCCACTACTAGAGTAATGATAAATATATAAGCATTTTCCATTCAAATTAAAGGGGTCATGAATTGAGGAATCAACTTTCCCTTGAGTTTTGTTGGTTGTTGGTCATTGTGCTGCGATTCATGATCAGACTCGGACATGTATGGGCCAGGGCTTGTAAAGCCCAACGTCCCAGGGCTCTATGTTTTCCAGAACAAAAACGCATCACCGGCTATCTTAAATAGTGAAAGAACATTAATTTCTTGATGTGCATTGTTCACTCTATTGATGTGATATTTGAAGGAAAATTATAATTGGTGAAGATTTGATCATGTTGATCATCTCTGCAGTGAGGCGTATGCGTGTGTGATGCAGGGTTCTTGGTCATATCCACCAATCAGGCGGGCCAAGTAATAAAATAAAAAAATAACATTCCAATTAATTGCGGGGGGATGACAGAGATAAATCATTGTGTTTGTTTGATAAAGACATTTTGCGAGCCCTCTGGGCAAATCATTTCAGTTGCCGTTTTTCCACACGCTTTCAAAATGTTCCCTCACGTGTACTCACAGGGGAGCAGAAGCTCATTATAATATGCAATGCTTATACAATCATAGCAGTGGGCATTTACTTCCAAGTCTTCCATAAAAACAGAGCGTTCCATGAGAGAAGTTACAAACCAGTGTAGAAAATAGCCTATGACTTATTTATTATGATGTTTTTAAATGTAAAAACAATACAAACGTCATAAGTTGACCTCAGACAACAGTATACATTTTTTTTAAATCTTTAAATTCATGACCCCTTAAACTTTATTAACAGTTTTATTATATTTTGTAAAATATTTTTTCCCCCTCTTATGCCCCCCCTGAGGGTTGCAACGTGCTTCCATATAAGAGCTGTGCGCTCATGAGGACGCAGATTAAAATCCTGTAACATCTCCACCCAGTTCCCCCTCTCCCTCCACCTTCCTGTCAGATGTCTACTGTCCTGAAAAATCCCATAAATAAGAAAAGATGTCTGATAATGCTGAGATTTGGGATGGTTCAATGTATGCAGCTGCTAAAACTAAGAAAATCCTGTCCAAATGTGTCCTCTGTGTCTATGACTTCTGACAGCTGCCAAATGCTGCTTTGGACATCTCAGACATCTGAAAAAGTCTTTCTCTCTGTCTGGTCACAGACACATCAGACTGGGTGAGATACTCCAGTGATCACGGTCCTGTTAAAATCATCAACACCTTGCTCTCTCTTTCCTAGCTGAGAATGTCCTGTTCTCAAATGTACTTTTTTTAAAGTAAAGGTGTTAAAAAGTGTGAGAACTGAACGGTTTAAGCTTTACCTCTACTGCCACCTAGTGCGCATGTGGTATTTTTGTGTGCAGCATACACACAAAAAAGGCATCTGAATAAACATCATACCTTTTAGCCTTCATCTGTTCCTGCAGTTTGCTGTACATCTCCAACACTGCAAGGAAAAAGCATGTGGAATTGTGGGAAAACAGTCAAGAGCACAGCATGTGAGCTTCCAAGCACAAAAAAAACCACACAAAAGTTTAAAAGTTTAGGGTGGGTAAGATTTTTTATAAATGTTAAATATTATTACAATTTTTAATAACTGTTTTCTGTTTTAATATATTTATGATTAAATCACAGTTGAAAACAGAGTTACTGCTTATTAATTTTTGGTAAACAGTGATACTTTTTTCAGGATGCTTTGATGAATAGAAAGTTCAAAAGAACTGCATATATTTGAAATAGAAATCTTTAGTAACATTACAAATATCTTCACTGTCAAAGACCCCAAGCTTTTGAATGGTAGTGTTAATATAACAAATAGTAAAAATTGAACAAGCTCAGACAGAGGTCTGATGTTTGTACCTGGTAAGCAGTGTGTGAGTTTGTCAATGGTGGTGGCGATATTCCTCTGCTGCAAACGGCACTGTCTCAGTTCATCCATTGATGTCAGGAGCTACAGGGAGGTAACCACTTTCTTCATTAATGTTTGTTACTGATATAAGTCACTTTAATGTTACATGTTCTGAATCAGAGACTAAACTAAGCGAGCAGGATACACACCTCCTTGCCATCATTTTGTAGCTTCTGATTTGTCTCAGTCACCTGACCCTGAGAAAGAGAAGACAACCATTTATCTGAGAGTGAGTAAAACACAAAGTAAAACAGAAAGGAACTCTATGTGTCTAGATTTTAATGGCATATGACACATAAGTGGTTCAAATCGTTTCAGTTTAGCCCTATAATAATACTTCTCTCATTTCTTCTCTCTGTTTTTTTAGGATTCCCTCAAACCCTCATCATCCTTTCTGTACCTTGAGTTTCTGGGCTTCCCCGCGCACTTTGAGCAGCTCAGTAATGGAGTCCACAAAGCCCTGGAAGTGATGGTTGCACATCTTCTCAATTTCACGGTCATGGTTGCGGATCCGCCCCTCCAGTTTCTCCATGAAGAGTCCATGTTCCTGTCCATCATAAACAGACCTTCCAGGAAAACAGGGAGAACATAAAAGAACAGTGTCAAAATTATGTTATATAAAAATACATATAGGCTAAGGTTACATTAAATTGATGCTAAATACATAATATATTATTACTGCTCATGTATACATGAAACTGAACAATTGAAAAGATTATCAAGAGATATATGACCTGTCTTGATGATCTCTATTATATTAGATCATTTCAAAACAATAAAACAACTTTAAAATTGAGATATCTTTTATGATAGAGAGAAGGAAATGCCAATCAGTCTTCCTCCATTGTCACTGAAGCTAGGTGTTCTCCACTAGATGGCAGGAGAAGACATTAAATAAACACTCCTTAAGAAGCTCAAAACTGCTGACTTGTAAGTGGATATTTTTTTATTTTTCATTCAGATTGTTCAGATACGATTGTTTTATACCTCATAGCGGCATTCATCTACCATACCAACTAATGCCCAGAACAAGTGACAATACAACACACAATTCAATTAGATTCTACGGTGTTCCAGTACAGACAGTTGACAAAGCAGGTTTACTTTGTCTTAAAAGTAAAATCTAATCTAAAATCAAAGTAATCTTTTTTTTACTTTTAAGACAGTAAGGGAAGCAGGTTTGGGGTGAATCAAGACTTAACAGGGGGAGTCATCGTCCACTGATTGGCTTAGACATCACATTCTCCTGAATGATAGGTCAGGCGTTCATCATATACCTATACACTAATCCTGATTAATAAACAAAGCCAGTGAGTATTGTCAGGGAAGCATGTGATGTCCTGTTCAGTGAAATACAGACTAATTCAGGACGCAAACACAGCAGCTCATGGCTTCACCTGAGCCGAGCCTTCCTGTGGCTCAGGAAATGTCCTCTTTCCATCAGCACAGTCTTGACGTCACTGCTCGCTTCTTCAACAAACACTCTCACACAGTAAACACCTCAAATCCAGGGCTGCAAGGTAAAAGAAGCACTTCCCAAACTGAAATTAGGATTTTTATCTGTAGTAAGCGGAAGATGCTGGAAGGAAATGTGAGACGTGTACAGGAAAAAGTGAACACTGTGACAGACAAATGAGCAGACATGCTGCATTTAGTCATACAATGCCTAAGATACTCTATACTGACCAACATTTAGAGTATTTATAAGATCACGTGCACCGATCAATAATTTATGATAAACACTTCCAACATTCTATAAAAAAATAAGAATTGACAATAAGAGTCAATTTTGATTTCATGGGATCTTGAGTCAGTGCTTCAGAGGACCCAAGTTTTAATCTTGATGGAGGTCCTTTCAGATTCTGTTCCCCCTCTTCCTCCTATTGCTGACACAGTTTTATAAAATAAAGGCAAAGAGGCCAACACATATACATATCATGAATAAGGGTCATCTTCACAAATCTGTGTTGCACAATTCCCTATGTGAGAGTCACAAAAACAAGCACAGGGATGGGAACAAAAAGCTGAACAAATTGAAAAGAGCACAGCTGCAGTGTTCCAGCTGCGTGAGACTGCACATCATCTAGCTCAAAAACACCTTTTTAAACATATATATATAAATAAAAATATAAAAGCATCAGGCATTCCAGTCCAGACTCTTCCTAATGCATATATGCACATCGAATTTTATAAAAGGTAAAAAAAAATACCATTTGTTTGCATTCAGAATATCTCACATACTGATTGTATGATTGGTAATGATTCAACCATTTCACAGCATGGGTCAACCATCAAGTAATCGTACTTGATTGACCACCCCTTTTGGCTCTCATAGTCACAAGTACTATTTGCAAACATGCTGACGATACCAAAAATTAAATGTGATATCCTCCTTGAGAAAAACTGGTGCCAGACAATTACCCAATACTCCCTAGACTAAAAAACAGATAGCCTAAAGAATAAGAGACAGAGAGAGAGATGGAAAATAGATAGAAAAAATGATTGAAAAGTTTGGGTTTTCAGCCAAACATGTTATGAGATTCCATACACCTGAAAAGCCAATGTCCAGGAATGTGTCGGACCACATCAAGTGACCATTACTCTGAGATTACCACAAGGGGTGTCATAAAATTAGGGATGCTCGGGACAGGCAGGACTGATCCAAATTCGATACTGTGCGCATAATATTCTGTGTTATTGTTAAGCCCCAGTGCCCCACAAAAGGCACAAACATTGAAACATTATAAAGTATCATCAACGATTCGTTTACTATATTATAACTGTTCTTAAGCCATTCCATAGTTTAATGTGAGTACAGATGAATATTTAAGTCCTTAAATTCAAGTTCACGTCAATGCTTTCCTCCGCTGCGGCTGTCAGTCACTCTCCATTCAGCTTTAAACTGTGTGTCGCGTTCGGATACGACACTCAACACGATGAAACTCTCTCCAAGATTATTTATTAGGGGCCAAGCACCGAAGGTGCGTAGGCACCTATTGAAATCGTTGCCGTTCCTATTATTATTATTATTATTCCACTCTTGAGTCTATGGCAGCCCATAGAACCGTACGGTAAAAAGTTGTGAAATTTGGCACACAGATAGAGGATAGTCCCAACTGTCACTATAGCAAATTTTGAGTCAATCCCTCTAGTGCCACCTCCTGTCCAAAGTTGCACTTATGTTTATGCTAATAACTTTTCAACCATAAGGGCTAGAAACAAAATTCTTGAACAATTCTAAACAAAATATATATACACATTTTGAACAATGTTTTTGTTAGTCAAATTTTATACACTTATACACACATATACAAATATAATAAATAATACTGTGTTTGACCCCCTTCCGCCTTCAGAACTGCCTTAATTCTATGTGGCATTGATTCAACAAGGTGCTGAAAGCATTCTTTACAAATGTTGGCCCATATTGATAGGATAGCATCTTGCAGTTGTTGGAGATTTGTGGGATGCACATCCAGGGCACGAAGCTCCCGTTCCACCACATCACAAATATGCTCTATTGGGTTGAGATCTGGTGACTGTGGGGACTATTTTAATACAGTGAACTCATTGTCATGTTCAAGAAACCAATTTGAAATGATTCAAGCTTTGTGACATGGTGCATTATCCTGCTGGAGGCATCCATCAGAGGATGGGTATATTGTGGTCATAAAGGAAATGGTTAGAAACATTGCTCAAGAAGGCCATGGCATTTAAACAAAGCCCAATTGGCACTAAGGAGCCTAAAGTGTGCCAAGAAAACATCCCCCACACCATTACACCACCACCACCAGCCTGCACAGTGGTAACAAGGCATGATGGATCCATGTTCTCATTCTGTTTACGCCAAATTCTGACTTTACCATCTGAATGTCTCAACAGTAATCGAGACTCATCAGACCAGACCAACATTTTCCCAGTCTTCAACGGTCCAATTTTGGTGAGCTCAGGCAAATTGTAGCCTCTTTTTCCTATTTGTATGGAGATGAGTGGTACCTGGTGGGGTCTTCTGCTGTTGTAGCCCATCTGCCTCAAGGTTGTGCATGTTGTGGCTTCACAAATGCTTTGCTGCATACCTCGGTTGTAATGAGTGGTTATTTCAGTCAAAGTTGCTCTTCTATCAGCTTGAATCAGTCGGCCCATTCTCCTCTGACCTCTAGCATCAACAAGGCATTTTCGCCCACAGGACTGCTGCATACTGAATGTTTTTCCCTTTTCACACCATTCTTTGTAAACCCTAGAAATGGTTGTGCATAGGCCTGTTGCGATAGCCGATAAAACAATTAATCGCACAATAAAAAAAATTAGCTCGATAATTTTTCCGGCCACGATAATTGCCATTTGCATGCTTTTTTGTTTTCCTGGTCTCTCTCGTTGACTGCGCGTCGAGTATAAACACCTCCCCCGAACGGACGAGTCAACGAGAGAGACCAGGTGCGGGTGCGCCATGATGAGGTATCATTCTCGGCCAGCAGATTCGTCTGAAACTCATGGCGTTTCAGTTGCGGAGCCACACGCAAAGTTACAAAATTTCATGCGCACAACAGCAAGCGAAATGGAGTCTCGCACACTCCACAGCGACGACAATTTTGCCGCGCTCACCCTCGCGCTCGAGCGGACACGTCGTGTATAAACGAGGCTTAAAGCTACACTGAAGTTTAGGGCTGTAACGATATGCGATATGAAATCGAAATCGCAATACGCAGGTCCACGAACCTGTATCGCGATGTGAGGAGGCAGAATCGCGACACACCCCTTCCAACTCCCAGAATTATCCTTCCTGTCCAGGTCCAACTTTTAAGTCAGCAGTATGGCAACATTTCAGCTACCCGGTGGAGAACAAGGATGGCAATCGTGTAGTTGACAAGACCCACACAATTTGCCGTAAGTGTTTCAAGAAGCTTCCCCAACCGGCTGGCAACGTGGTGTGAGCGTGGCGTTTCTGTTGCGTGTCGTCCGCGGGGCGGCTGCGTGGCGTCTTTCTTTGCACACCAGAAGCGTGTCTGAAGCGGCACTTCTGTTGGTATTGATGTACAGGAGGCCCTATACTTCATGTTAAATATATATTGCCTATTGGTACTGCAAAGAAAACGTCGGCAGTAGCCTATTGACCATACAGATATATGGTATTGACGGCAAAATAGGCTACAGAATACTGTACAGAATAAAACTGTTTTGTCCCCCCCATATCGAGGTTTGTATCGTACCGTGGGTCAAAAATCGTGATACGAACCGAATCATGGGTTTGGTGTATCGTTACAGCCCTACTGAAGTTTGATAAACACAAGTTAATTCTTCAGTTCAATCTTTGTGTGCTAAAATGGCACAAATTCATGTAGAGATAGCAATACAGAATACACATTCACCTTTTTTTGCCAAATAAATGAAAAGCATGTCATCAATGTCTTCTCTCTTGCTGTATCAAAATATCACTTTCCTCAGAGATGGTGAAGTTCAGTTTGTGCATGATTAGGCTATGATATAATTTTTAAATACTGTATCCTAAATTGTGGATAATTAATATATGCTGAAGTACATTTCTGGATTAAAAGAAAAAAACAACAACCAGAAACGTACAGAACGGAAAACCGTGACCCTAAAACCGTGATACGAACCGAACCGTGGGTTTTGTGAACCGTGCCGCCCCTAATATGCACCTAAAACACAATCATCCGTTGCAGTTTTCATCCATTTTATTTATTGTTTTTGGTACTTATTTAAATGCATTTTTTAAAACAGACTGAGAGTCCATGCTTTTATTGTTTTTGGTTGTTTTGTTCATTTATTGTGGTTATTTAAAATGTTTTCAATTTTTAGTGTTAAATAGTCTTTAGAAATTAAAGTTTATTGAGCTTTGAAAAGGTGTATCTCCATTTTTATGCCATTATCATTATTTTAGATGAAAATGGACTCAGAACGACAATATTATCGCTTATCGCAATAATTTCTTGGCCAATTTATCGTCCAGCAAAATTTGTTACCGTGACAGGCCTAGATAAGCGTGAAAATCCCAGTAACTGAGCAGATTGTGAAATACTCAGACCGACCCGTCTGGCACCAACAACCACTCCACACTCAAAACTGCTTAAATCACCTTTCTTTCCCATTCTGACATTCAGTTTGGAGTTCAGGAGATTGTCTTGACCAGGACCACATCCCTAAATACATTGAAGCAACTGCCATATGATTGGTTGATTAGATAATTGCATTAATAAGAAATTGAACAGGTGTTCCTAATAATCCTTATATATATATATATATATATATATATATATATATATATATCTTAAATAACCAAAAAAACGAGAATGAATCAGATTTTTTTTGTTGTTGTTTTTATTATATTCAATGTAAACAGCGATTGATGAGTGTATCTCTGCCTCTGGTACGGCACGTTGAGGCTCGCGCTGCCTGTCTCCTTGTGAGAGACATTCGTGGAGAAATCAAAACAATTGAGCAGCGATATAAACTCACAGAAGAAAGATAATGGGGTAAAACTGAGTTTTTTGTAATTGATATTTATGATTTATGATATTGTTAATAACACAAGTCGACTTTGCAATCGTGAATTGTGTATTATGAATAGTGTGGCCTAGTTCAATAAACAGTAGCCTAATTAATATTAAGTTACTTACATTTTAGATCCAAACAACCTTTTTTGTTCCATTTCACCCCTGATTTCACCGACGAAAATAGTTCCAGAGGAAAGCAACACTCAGCACTAAATGATTCAGTGTTTTAAATGAATCCTTTGAATAAACGACTCAATGACTCACTTATAAAGACGATCACTTGCTGCCCCCTCTTGGCGGTTATGTTTAAAGTATGATATGACAGTCACTGCGTAGCCTACATTGTGACTAAAGTTATATAACCATGCAATATCGTTGACGAAAAAAGACAAGTCTACATGTAGACTGAATGACACTAAGCAGAACATCTCAAATGGAGATTGCTGAAATGCAGCTTACTTGTTTATTGGTGTTTTCAGATCATCCGCGCGTGAGAGAGAGCTTGCGTGCATATCGTTGCCAGATTGGACATGTTTAGGTAAAACACCAGATAGTATACGGGTTTCTTTTCACAGAAAAGCTCTGTTTGGAAGATTTAATTACTGATATCTGGCAACGGCAAGCAAGCAAGCTCTTTCTCGCGCGTGGATGATCTGAAAACACCAATAAACAAGTAAGCTGCATTTTATCAATCTCCATTTGAGATGTTCAGCATAAAGTTTCATTTAGTCGGTCTGTGTTGTGTCAGGTACGGTCAGGACTCACGAGCCGCTTCACTGAACTGCTGTGAGCTGCTGAAATAAACCAATCAGAGCAGAGCTCAACATTAATATTCATCACTCTTTCAAATAAGGCAAAAACAGAACATTACATCCTAGGGACAATTTATAGGGTTGTAAATGGACCTGTAAAACTGTATCTGGTCAATTTTTGCCCTTAAATAAGACACGTACCCTCTATGTAGATATCAGAGAACAATTTAACATATTGTTTCAAATCATTCTAGGGCACCTTTAACGTTTTCTTTACTGGCAACTGTTCTTGGATGGCCCGAGGTTAAGTAAATTAACACCAAATTTCCATTTTTGGGTGATTCCTTTAAGTCTGAGGAATGACAACATTAGTGCGTGCATGGGTGTTGTATATGCTGTGTTTGTTCATGTTTTTCTATCCTGGACTTCAACCTGAATCCACACTGACTCATTTGGACTCACATCACAGTGGGGACCAAAATTGAGGTCTCGATGAGGAAATGAGCTTATAAATCATATTATATATACATATATATATATATATATATAATATATATATATATATATATATATATATATATATATATATATATATATATACACACTAAGTCTTTTAATGTAAAAATGCAGAATGTTTTCTGTGATGGGTAGGGTTAACGTAAGGGGATAGAATATACTGTGTGTCTCTCTCTGTGACTGTGTGTCTGTGCCTGTGTGTGTGTGCGTGTGTGTGCACCAGTTACACAGCATTCCTATTCACACCATTTCCTCTGCAAACTGTCATCACCCTCAACCCACTTAAGGGAAACCTATGCTTATGTGTGCTATGATGTCATATCCCGTTGGCTGAATGAAATCTAGAGATAGCTCAATGGCAGCTGGGAAACAGAATGGATCGGAAATAGAGCAGAGGATCTAAACTTAGAAGCCACACCAACAATAGCAGCGCACTTTTTCTGTCTATGATGTAATAGCACACCTACTGATCTACACATTTAAACTTACTGTACCAGTTAGTTCAACAGTTACAACAATACATAACAGATTAGGGTGGCTGATATGACTAAAACCATGAGTTATGCTATTCCACAATAATGGCATAACATCACAATATATTATTGGGCACATAAATACAATAAAATAGAACAAAGATAAAAAATAAAATACTGAAAGAAATAGTGATGTTTTTCAGGCAGAATGGAAAAAAATCAGTATCTAGGTAAAAAAAACACTACTGAAATGTAATTAAATGCATAATAAAACATTGCATAGACTTCACTGTATAGATTCAATACAGATTGAAACTAGGGCTGTGCGATATTGAAGAAAAATGCGATATGCAATATCTTGTTAAATAATGCGATACAATATTGCTATTAGTGTGTATTTAAATTATATTTTTTTTAATTATTTAAAAACTGAGAATGATACAATTTGTGTGTTTTACATTCTTTCTGGGAGAAAAAAGCATAGCTACAACTTGTGAAAGTGACCAGCTGTGTTTTAGCAAACATTCATGTCACAAATCGTTCACGTTTCAGTGCGTGTCAGAGAGCGCAAGACTGAAAATTATTGTTGAACTGAATTATTGCGCTTAACTCTTTTTAACATCAAGCAAGGCCCATAAATAACAGTCGTGTGCCCAGTTTATTCTCTGCTATATGTGTCGACCTAAAATGTACACTTTTTAAAATACTAAAGTAGCCTATTAAAATCATTCAGATGTGTGCCGTTGCGATATGCATATTGCGATATGTACATTTGTTCGATATATAATTGATATATTGCACAGCCCTAATTGAAACACTGTTTTTTAATGTTGTTTGATTAACATTAGTGAAATATTTTGTTGTTGAAAAATACCAATACTTACTGATTCCCAAAAAAAAGTTGACGGTACCAGCATTTCTGTAATACCGGTATTAACGAGTACTGGGTATATTCGGTACCCAGGTTCTTACGTGCAAAATCTAGCTTTTGTGCATACGTACACTTTTAGGATGGAAAGTTTTAAAAATGAGGCCCCTGATTTGTGTTTGAGAGCTTTCTGAACCTCAAAGGTTTCGATTTACAATGTGTTTTTACAGGGGTTGAGCATTGTAGCCAATCACAATCAAATCTGTAATGGCCCATCAGAGGTGCTAGTCAGCAAGTTAGAAAGCAAAATTAAGACTTTTTTTTATTATAACGAGAGTGGACAACTCAGTGACCTTTTGCTTTAGAGATTGATAGCCTTAAAAGGGAGGACTCTTTGCTTGCTTTCTGTTCATTATTCTACATTATTATACATACAAGTTTATTTTTTTCACGCAACACACACTGCCAAAGTTCAAAGTTCTTTGGAACTGCCAAGTTCCAAATTTTACTGGTATTGGTACAGCTTACTGGAATTTTGGTACTGTGATCCTAGAACAAAGTAAACAGAAGGAATATTAGGCTAATGCATAGATCCAATATATTCTTCACACATCCAAAATTATCCTAAATGTTCATGTTCTATTAGGAAATAACTTAATTGTTTTAATAGAAACAATCGCCAAGACATGTATTTTAGCATAACCTTTCATGAATTTGACAATTTAAACTGTAAACTGTGAAAAATAACTCAATTCAGTATCCATGCATTGTGACAAGCACGTCAGAACAGTGTGAGAGTAAAATCCCTTTAATATTTAAAATGGCAAGGCTTAAAAGCTCATGAAAATACAATTTGAAAGTATATACCTCTCTGCAATAGCGACGATCATCCAAAATCATAATTGTCAACTTTCTGCAAGTATTTGGCTCACTCTTATGACAGATTTAACAAGACTAGGCCATTCTCAGTGGTGATATCTGCATCAAAAAATCTGATATTTATAATTTACTGCATAAATCACCTTAAACATAGACTTACTTTAGCACAATAACTCCATTTCATGAGACATCTCCCTGCTGGCACATTACAGGAGGTGAAAACAAACACTGTCCAGGACAAGGTTTGGCCCTCAAGTCCTACTTTATTCACGCTGGACTAGATCCTCCATCTGGAGGTTCTAAGGTAACCTTAGAAGGTCTAAAAGAGGAAATAGTCTCAGTACAGTATGCTAGCTAAACACTGAAATCTGATCTCTGTTTAACAGAGGAAAGATTTTGCATCCACTGCAGTTCATGACTCTCAAATCACTTTCTCATGTCAATGTAGGCTACTCAAAAAACCTACAATTCTAGCATGATCATTCTTAACATACTAACACTGTTGTGTTGTTCAAATGGAAGTGAACTGTTCACATGTGATTACTAGCTGTAAGAAGACAGCAATGCATGAGATACTCGAAATTCCCTCTAATTCATCAGGATAAGCACAAGCCAAGTTTATGGTGCTGCTCAGCAAAAGACAAACTGTTCAGTGGGGGTCTCATGAAAACCAACAAAAAATACAGTGGACATAGCTTAGCTAATAACTGCATATTACTGATAAACAACAAAAACAACACCGCATATCAACTACTATGTTTTTAATTTGCAGTTTGCAAAAAATATGCTTAAAATTAAACTGCCATAGCCACACCCATGTCAGAGAAAAAAAACATTTTAGCTGAAGCTATAGCTTTAGCGTAGCAGCTCTATGGCTGCTCAAAAATGATGTTCGAATATCTAAAACAAACACGAATATTCTAACTATTCGAACATCTGGTTGTGCATTTTGTCAATGATGTGCAATACGTCAATAACAGGGCAAATTAATACAAAGAAACATAACTACTTGTATAGGTAGGTAGTGTATTTAAGTTTATACATATTTGACAGCATATTACTTACACAAAAACAAGTAAATTAACTAATGGCCAAGACTGCAGAGCGCAGACCTCACTCTCTCTCTCTGTCTCTCTGGAAAAAGGTTTAAATTAACAAACTTTGAGTGCTGATCAAGAATTGTGCAATGCGACTCTTGTCCCAAATATAGCAGGCTTCATTCAGTGATTGATACAAATATTATCAATATTAATTGAAGTTTTACAGCATATTGAATGCTCCAAGCGAGCTCTGCTATGCTCATGCAGTTGAAATGAAACGGTAAATAATCACACCAGTGAAAGCAGCGCATTTATCCTTTATTCATGCAATATCTCTTCAGTCAGTACAGTATTTAGTGTTTCTGTTTAATGTTAAATGAAATGAGGCATGGTATGCTAGCTGTATCTTACATACAACTTTATCTTGCGAAATATATATTCGAATTTCGAATATTCATTGACAGAATATACATTTCGAATATACATTTTAAAATATATTAATGTAACGAAAAAACATTTATTTCAAGTTGTAATAACTTAATATAAATAATAAAGAATAATATTTCACAAATACTACTTATCTTTACTGTATTTTTGTTTAAATAAAACTACTGCAAAAGACCCTTGGTCCTAGCAACAGCACAGATAAGAGAAAACAGAGACGCATAGAAATATGCTAAACCAGAAACATGTACCGGTAACGGCATGGTACAGAGTGAAAAGTGAAAGGTAGCAGCAGTCTAGAAACTGTAAATTCCTCTGTGGGAATAAAGGCAGCAAGAGTGAGGGCAGAGACAGGCCACAGTGCAACAGCTGGAGACTAAGAGACAAATAAACTCCTCATACTGAGACAGACTGATAAATGATTTGTGTTGCAGTGCAATGCCAAAAGTAAAGCACTGAGCAACACAGAATGTTGCCCAACATCTAATTCAAACATTACAGATGTTGCAAGTACTTCTTGCATACAGCAGAGTTCAAAATGTCAATCTTAAATCTCCAAAAACTCTACATCTCTAAAAAAAAGCACTGCTTAAAAAAAGCTTGCTACTGCTACTTGGTGCATATGTAATTAATTATCCTGTACAGCGAATTAAACATTTTTCAAGTCAAATCAACTAAATAAAAACAACAGGCAGTATGAGGAAGCCATTAGCTTATCACAGATCTAATCTAGTAAACCACCAAGTCCACTGTGGAGAGAAAAGGAAAAAATAAATTTCAAACACTTCCCTGCTAACACCAAACAAAAAGTGTAGACAAAAACATCTTTCAACCAAAAGAGTTTTACCATCGGGCCTGTAAGCAATCTTGTGTGTGTGTGTGTGTGTGTGTGTGTGTGTGTGTGTGTGTGTGTGTGTGTGTGTGTGTGTGTGTGTGTGTGTGTGTGTGTGTGTGTGTGTGTGTTTGCAATGACTCAGCTGGGTGTGGACCTGGCTGCACCTTTGTGGCGAGTTGGTCTCTGCTTCTCTGCTGAGGTTTATGGCTGCAAAAACATCACACATAGGTTTAGGAAATAACTGTTGCTTAGCTGTACCTGATTGTTGCTGCTGTTATTAAAACTAAACAGAATAATGAAACTGCAAATACTTATGCTATAAGTCAAAGAAATGTCTCAGGTGGCTACAAAAACCCTGTTTAAAATACAAACAGAAAACCCATAGCTATAATAGAAACTATAGAAAGAATATTACCATTAAGGGATTTTGTAACTTAGAGGGGTTTCTTGCAACCACCTTCAGACATCTCTCTCAGTCCTGGAACCCTGAAGGTGGAGGTCTGCAAGTTATTTCCTTCATCATCAAGTGTATTGTTTGCAGGTTAACAGTGTGATTGCACTTCTGTTGTAAAGGTCATAAGTCATATTTGCGACCCTGCCAAACTAAAACAATGCATTCACTGAGACAAAAATGCATTTGCCCACATATCTAAATGTAGGAAAGAAGTTGGATAAGCCCTATTTCTAAAAACGGTGGAATGTTCCTTTAATATTACTTTTTTTCTAAATCCTTGACCCCTAAAAATGATTTTTCATGCTCACCATTGTGTTCTGTACATTAATTAACTCATGTAGCTTGTTAAGGAGAGCTAAGCCTTTACTGTTGTAAGCAGTATATGACTTACTTTTTTTAGATGACCCAGGTCATCTCTAGAGACCAGACCAGTCCTCTAGAGTCTAGACGCAAGCCATATCCCAAATTCCCAATTCTATTTTATACCCCTTTGCCTAGCCCTACCCCTTGTCCCTTGAAACAGAGTGGCAAAGCGTAGGGGTAAAAACATTCCCCAAAGAAATGGGACACCACTACACATACATTTTTTTTTTTACACACACCTAGTTTCCTTTATTAGTGTCCTGTTATATTTAACCAGTATGAACAGCAATGAGCACATTTAACAGATTACTCTTTATTTGGACTTAGGAAAATCAAAGGCTCATACTATTGCAAACTAAAAACGAGCTGCTTTTTTAAGACAATAAGAATTGTATCAGAATGATACAGAACATACAAGACTGGTGGAGCTGCTATTCCATCGTTCTAATTGTTTAATGGTTCCTGGCACGGATATGGCTTCGTTTTCTTCCATGGTTCTGCGATAACGGAGCTCATTACAATGTAATAGGCAAGGCAAGGCAAGTCAAGGCAAGTTTATTTGTATACATTTCATACCCAATGGCAATTCAAAGCACTTTACATAGAAATTAATTAAAATAGTGAAAACATATGCATGAGAAATAATAATAATAGACAACAACAAAATAAATAGAATGATATATCCAATTACATTCAGTCCCTACATAAAACGTCTCGGTTACGTATGTAACCCTCGTTCCCTGAAGGAGGGAACGGAGACGTACGTCAGAACTGAACCGACGAATGGGATCTTACTTTAGAGACCAATCCTACTTCGAGCATCTAACAACGAGCCAATGAAATTTGGCATGCGATCACGCATTCCACGCTCCGCCCCGCAGCGCGGGTATAAAACAGGAAGTGGAATGATAGATCAGCGCTTTTCCTGCTGAGGAGCCGAAAGGTGACCGGACTCCCAGCGGAAGCACAGCATCTGGCGACGGGACGTACGTCTCCGTTCCCTCCTTCAGGGAACGAGGGTTACATACGTAACCGAGACGTTCCCTTTCAGTCGGTCACGTTCGACGTACGTCAGAACTGAACCGACGAATGGGATCCCTATGGAAAACGCCAGGATGCTGGCCCTTCCAGCGTCCTGCTTGAGCGCACTGCACCGTCTAGTATGGTACGGAAGTCAGGGCTCCAAGCAGGGAGTACAGTCACTGCTGTTTCTGCAAGACCCACTCAGAATGACTATTGGATAACGCTGGGAAAGCGTGCCTACTCTCGTTCTTGAGAGAGAGGGTACGCTGCGGGGCCACGTCCTTCAGGGAAGGAGAGGTGGCAGAATACACATAAGGACTAACCTGGCAGGGTAGTGCAACATATGGCAGTCTCTGGGGTGGTTCCAGCCTGATTGAAGGGGGGAAAGAACACGCCCAGAGACGACAGAGCGGGCTCTGTCGAGGGAAAGACACGGGGCTAGCCCGAAGGGTAGCTGGTACCGTGGAAGAATACACATATGGGGTTGCCGTGAGGGAACCGCTACATATGGAACCCAGCCTGAAGCCACGTTTCACAAGCATACGGGTGCAGGCCTGGCGTCAGACGGTCCGCAACGTCTGACACCGGAGGGGTGACGGAGGAGCTCGACAGGGTTAGCCGGTTTCCCGGGGAACACAACTGGAGACAATAGACGCACGTATCCGGCCCAGAGGGCGGGAGTGGCGTTTCGCAAGCCGACACTTAGAACGGGCACTTAACGCTCCTGGCCACTGGGGGCGAGGATGCGGGAAGATACCGGCTCTACACGTAAGCTATAAAATCTAGCAAACGTGTTAGGTGTCGCCCAGCCCGCAGCTCTACATATGTCTGTCAGCGAGGCGCCTTGAGCCAGCGCCCAGGAAGAAGCAACGCTCCGAGTGGAGTGTGCTCTTACACCGAACGGGCAAGGCACGTCTTGGGACTGGTAGGCCAAGACTATAGCATCCACTATCCAGTGGGCTAACCTCTGCTTGGAGACAGCCTTTCCCTTCTGCTGGCCTCCGTAACAGACGAAGAGTTGCTCTGAGGTCCGAAGGCTTTGGGTCTGGTCAACGTAAGCGCGAAGAGCGCGGACCGGACACAGCAAAGCCAGGGCTGGGTCTGCCTCCTCCGAAGGCAGCGCTTGCAGGTTCACCACCTGATCCCGGAAGGGAGTGGTAGGAACCTTGGGCACATATCCGGGCCGGGGTCTCAGGACAACGTGAGAGTTACCTGGCCCGAACTCTAGGCACGATTCGTTGACCGAAAGTGCATGCAGGTCCCCTACCCTCTTGATCGAGGCCAATGCCGTCAGGAGCACTGTCTTCATCGACAAGATTTTAAGCTCACAAGACGCCAAAGGCTCGAAGGGAGGGCTCTGAAGTGCTCTGAGCACTAGAGCTAAGTCCCAAGAGGGTATCGAGGATGGACGAGGAGGATTTAGTCTCCTCGCACCTCTGAGGAACCTGACGATTAGGTCGTGCTTCCCCACGGACTTACCTTCTACTACATCATGGTACGCTGCTATTGCTGCAGCATATACCTTGAGGGTGGAGGGAGACAGCCTTCTCTCCAACCCATCTTGCAGGAAGGAAAGCACGACACTGATCGAACACCTTCGGGGGTCTTCCCGGCGGGAAGCGCACCACTCAACGAACAGGTTCCACTTCAGAGCATAGAGGCGCCTCGTAGAGGGGGCTCTAGCTGAAGCGATGGTGTCTACGACAGCTTGTGGTAGTCCATCTAGAACCTCCGCGTCCCGTCCAGGGACCAGACATGAAGATTCCAGAGGTCTGGACGCGGGTGCCATAGTGTGCCCCGTCCCTGAGAAAGAAGGTCCTTCCTCAGGGGAATCGGCCAAGGAGGGGCTGTCGCGAGGAGCGTGAGTTCTGGGAACCAGGTCCGGTTGGGCCAATACGGCGCAACTAACAAGACCTGCTCCTCGTCCTCCCTGACCTTGCACAGAGTCTGTGCAAGAAGGCTCACTGGGGGAAACGCATACTTGCGTAGGTCCCGGGGCCAGCTGTGCGCCAGTGCATCTGTGCCGAGGGTACCCCCGGTCAGGGAATAGTACCACTGGCAATGGGTCGAGTCCGGAGAGGCAAACAGGTCGATCTGTGCGGCTCCGAACTGGTCCCATATCAGCTGGACCGCCTGGGGGTGGAGTCGCCACTCTCCCGGAGGTGTCGGCTGACGAGAGAGCTCGTCGGCTGTCTGGTTCAGCACACCAGGGACATGAATGGCCCGAAGCGACCTCAGCTGCTTCTGACTCCACAGGAGGAGGTGGCGGGCGAGTTGGAGCAGACGACGGGAGCGTAGACCACCCTGACGGTTGATGTACGCAACGGCCGTGGTGCTGTCCGTACGGACCAGTACATGCTTGCCACGCAGCGGCCCCTTGAGGCGGCGGAGTGCCAGATGTACTGCCAGTAACTCGAGGCAATTGATATGCCAATGCAATTGCGGCCCCGTCCACAGACCAGCAACTGCATGCCCGTTGTACGTGGCCCCCCAGCCTGTGGTGGAGGCATCCGTGAATAGCACAGCATGCCTAGACACTTGTTCTAGGGGCACCCCGGCCCGGAGAAACGAAGTGCTGGACCACGGGCTGAAGGTTTGGCGGCAGTAAGGAGTCACTGGAACCCGGTACTGACCGCTCTGCCAAGCCCACCTCGGGACTCGGCCATTGAGCCAGCGTTGAAGCGGTCTCATATGAAGCAATCCGAGCGGCGTGACCGCGGCTGCAGATGCCATATGCCCCAGGGGCCTCTGAAAGAATTTCAGTGGGACCGCTGTCCTGCTCTTGAACATATTCAAGCAGTTCAACACCGACTGGACTCGCTCCTCGGTGAGGCGCGCCGTCCGGTTGACCGAGTCCAGCTCCATACAGAGATAAGAGATCCTCTGTGTGGGACAGAGTTTGCTCTTCTCTCGGTTGACCCGAAGGCCCAACTGGCTGAGGTGACTGAGCACCAGGTCCCTGTGTTCGCACAACTGGTCCTTCGACTGGGCTAGGATCAGCCAATCGTCGAGGTAGTTGAGAATCCGAACGCCGCATTCTCTGAGCGGAACAATGGCTGCCTCCGCGACCTTCGTAAAGACGCGGGGCGACAGGGACAGCCCGAAGGGCAGGACCTTGTACTGATATGCTTTCCCCTCGAACGCAAAGCGTAGGAACGGTCTGTGTCGAGGGAGAATAGACACATGGAAGTACGCGTCCTTCAGGTCGATCGCTGCAAACCAATCCTGGGGACGGATGCATTGGAAAATGCGTTTCTGCGTCAACATCCTGAACGGGAGCTTGTGCAGGGCCCGATTCAGAACTCGCAGGTCCAGGATTGGTCGTAACCCACCCCCTTTCTTGGGCACAATGAAGTAGGGGCTGTAGAACCCCGTCTTCATATCGGCTGGAGGAACCGGCTCGATCGCGTCCTTCGCCAGTAGGACCTCGATCTCTGACCTGAAGACCTGAGCATCGCTGCTTCGCACGGAGGTGAAGAGGATGCCCTTGTACTTGGGCGGCCGGCGCGCGAACTGAAACGCGTAGCCGAGTCTGATGGTACGGATGAGCCAGCGAGACGGCCTGGGGAGACCTAGCCAGGCCCCCAGAGACCGTACAAGCGGGACCAACGGCACCACAGACGTGCCCGGGGTGGGGCAGCGAAGCGGAGTACTCTGGCCCGACTCGGGAGGCCCGGAGGCGGCCCGAAGTGTTGCCTGAGCACTCCTGGTTTGGACAGAGAGTGGGTGAGAAGGCCCGGAGGCGTCCTCGGAGCCCACTCTGCTGCCCACTGCCCGGAGGCAGGGAAGTGAAGCACTCAGCCCCGACCCGGAAGGCCCGTGGGCGGCCCGGAGTGTTGACTGAGTGCTCACGAGAGAGGCAGTGTGTGGGTGAGAAGGCCCGGGGGCGTCCTCGAGGCCCACACAGCTGCCCCCTGGCGACGGGAGGGTAGGAAAGGAGTGACAAGGCCCGTGGGCGTCGCACACTGCCAACCTGACCCTCTTGGGGCCCAGAGAGAGAGGAAATTGCTCTTTTCGTGAAAATGTGGGTACCGCTGGACTCCGGAGAGCCAGCAGCAGAGATGTATTGACCAGTGGTGCCCCCCCGGTCCTCCTCCGGGGGGGGGGGGGGGGGGGGGGGGGGATGCGGACATCTCCCTCAGAGCAGCTCCTCTTCTCCCTGGGCTGCCCGTCTCAGGGCCGCTTCCCCTTACGCTTGCCGGCAGGTTTCGCGGGCCCTTGGACGGGTTGGGCGGCCCCCTTGCGTCCGGCACCCTGCTTCGCGGGTGGAGGCTGCTGCTTGGGCTTGGCAGGGGCGGAGGCGGACGCCGGGGGACGCCCTCGGCGACGAGCAGAATGGGGGGCTGCCCCGGGCGGCTGGGTGGAGGCAGCAGCGGGCCGCCGGGGCAGGATATTCTTGATGGCCTCCGTCTGCTTCTTGGCCACCGAGAACTGCTGGGCAAAGTCCTCGATGGCGTCGCCGAAGAGGCCGGCCTGACAGACAGGGGCGTTCAAAAACCGAACCTTGTCCGAGTCACGCATGTCTGTCAGGTTCAGCCACAGGTGGCGTTCCTGGACCACCAAAGTGGACATCGCCCGACCCAGGGAGCGTGCCGTGACTTTCGTCGCCCGGAGGGCGAGGTCCGTCGCGGCACGCAGTTCCTGCATAACTGCCTGGTCGGAACCACCCTCGTGCAGTTCCATGAGCGCTTTGGCCTGGTGGACCTGCAGGAGCGCCATGGCGTGCAAAGTAGGGCTGCAGCTATCGATTCTTTTTGTAATCGATTAATCTACCACTTAATCGATCGATTAATCGATTAATCGGAAAATAATTACTTTTTCTTTATTAAAGAGCAATAAGAGACACTAAGACGCGTATCTTAAAATTAACATCTAATTTGTCTTCTTTTTAGAAAAATTAAGTTTTATTGCTGAAATTGCATACATTAATAACTGTGAAACTAAACAATTTTAATGCATACAATTGCCATATTATATTAAATAAAAATCTATTTCAAATTACTTTAAAAAGGTAAACATAGTTCAATCTAAAACTAAACCTACAACCAATAAATCTAAATAGTAGTAATATAAATAACAATAATGCCAATATAAATAATATAAATATTCTTTAAATTCTATATAATATAAATATTCTAATATTCTATAAATATTCTATAAATAACTAAACATTGTATTTATGTTGTGCAACTTAACTTTCATGTATCAACTTCAGCTCAGGCATGACATAAGCATTTACTGTCTTATTTACTCCTTTACTGAAGCAAAATGTATTGGACAGGTTAACTTGGAGCAAGAGATGTGCGGATCAGCTCTATCGTCACCGAATCAGCTGTTAGAAGCAAACCATCCATCCGCACCAGGTGGTCACAACTTCAAATCCTCCGTGTTAAGCGCGATGCTATCGTCACATATTAGCTACACTGAAGTAGGTTGCTAAACAAAACAAAAAAAAATATTTTGGCAAAATTACATTTACATAAGCCAGGGTCGACAACCTATACATCACACGGAGGAATAACCGCTAGAACGTGATCAAACGCGAGATATGTTTAATTCAGTTAAAGTAGGCCTACATCACACATGCTGATCTTTTGAGCTAATCATTCATCATTGTAACACAGCTTGTTTTAAGTTAGTAGCTATAAATATGATTAAAGTGTGATATTTAAATTACACAAATCAATGAAAGCACGCAGCTCTGAGCTCTGAAAGCACGAGCGCTGCTCATCACACACACACACACACACACGCGCGCGCGCGCGTTACAGCTTGTTCTGATATTTGTTGCGCCTAGTATTGAGAACATCTAATGGTGCATTTCGAAGATATTATCAAGTAGGATATATAAAGTCTCATTAAAGATTTCACACACATCACAATGACGGTGATCCATGTGCAAAGCTGCAAACTCCATCGCGTTCATGTGTTTGGAGTTGCTCGTATCTCCTCAGCTGACGCGTGAACTGCCGCAAATGAAACTTAAATGTTCAGCGTCGCATCCTGAAGCTCAACACACAGTTGTCTTCATTTAAAAACAGCGATATTAAATGATATTACCAGTGCTGATGCCCGCCCGCTCTCTCTCTCTCGCATTGCGGTCTTTGATCTCGACATGAGCTGAAAACGAAAGTTAAAGAACGACACGCATTCATTGCATTTTAGCGTGATATGAGAGTTCCGCGTCTTTATTAAAATCAACATATTAACGATTTCTCTCATCCACCTGCAATGTTTGGGATGTTTATGCACCTGAACCGCGGATATAACCGCAATCCGCTCATACTCCGAGTCCTTACACAAAAAATGTCTTTCTGCAATATCTGTGTGTAGTTAAATGGACTAAGCGAAGCGTCGAGGCAGATGATTTTGCCTCGAGGATTTTTTTGATTCGATTAACTCGAGTTACTCGATGAATCGTTGCAGCCCTAGTGCAAAGCTGATGCAGCTTCTCCGCAGGCTGAGTAAGCCTTGCCCGTCAAGCCGGACGAGAACTTACACGCCCGGGAGGGGAGACGCGGGGCGTGCCTCCAGTCCGCAGCGGTCTTAGGACACAGATGCATCGCAACCGACCGCTCGACTGGAGGGATCCCCTCGTAACCCTTAGCTGCACCACCATCGAGAGTGGTGAGGATGGAGGAGTCAGTCGATCGCTGGCGAGCGCTATACGGCGCCACCCACGACTTCGTGAGCTCCTGATGCACTTCCGGAAAGAATGGCACCGGGGCGGGACGCTGAGAACCAGCGCGACCCGTCCCGAGAAACCAATCGTCCAGCCGCGAAGGTTCGGGACGTGGTGGAGGGTTCCACTCAAGCCCGACACTTGCGGCGGCCCGGGCAAGCATAGCCGTAAGTTCCGGGTCAGACTCGGGCAACGCTGTCACACCCGAAGGGGGCAACGCAGCCGAGTCTTCATCCTCGGAACCCATTAGCTCATCCCCCGATGCAGCAACCGACATCTGGTCCTCCGCCGGAGCCCCAAAAGAGACGACTGGCGCTCCAAGTGGGAGGTCAGCGCGCCCTTCCGGAAGCTCCACCGGTACAGTGGAGGGGGGAGGGGCCCGAGGAGCCGTGAGACCCGTCGGGTTTACCCTGACCGACACCCTCAGGTCCCCACCAAGGTCATCAGCCAAAGTAGTAGCCCTCTGCTTTGCAGCTGGAGGACCACTAGATCGGGGGATGGACGATGGCGTTCCACCTCTTCTGAGGTACTGGAGACGGGACCGCAACACTGCAATGGACATATTCCCGCAATGGGAACATGTCTCATCCACGAACGCAGCCTCAGCGTGCTGTGCGCCCAGACACGAGAGACAACGAACGTGTCCGTCAAGCGGAGACAGAAATCGACCGCACCCAGAAACACACGGCTTGAATGACATCTTGAAAAAGACGCAGGGTCAAACCGTGTTGCTCTTTTGTGAATGGAAGTTGCTCTTTTAGCGTGCTGAAGCACTCAGGGAGATGACCGCGGCTCCACACAGTTCGATCTGCAAGCCTGCGTGAGCTCTCAGTGATATGTATGTGTGTGTAGCGCCCAGCGAACCAACTGTAATGTGTGTAAGGAAACGCTCAGCGAACCAACAGCTCTTTGAACACTCAATCACTGATGTAGACGGTCTCTCACTGACGCGCCGTATCACCCGCACTGGCAAACTCTCAAACACTTTGTAGACTCGTAGTCAGAAAGCTCTTCGTAGAAACAGCAAATAGCACTGTTCGGCTCCGAAGTAGAAAGCGCTGATCTATCATTCCACTTCCTGTTTTATACCCGCGCTGCGGGGCGGAGCGTGGAATGCGTGATCGCATGCCAAATTTCATTGGCTCGTTGTTAGATGCTCGAAGTAGGATTGGTCTCTAAAGTAAGATCCCATTCGTCGGTTCAGTTCTGACGTACGTCGAACGTGACCGACTGAAAGGGAACATCCTTCCGTTTACAGTCGACATAACAGATCACCCCTCATTAATTTCTCTCTCATACACGTTTATAACATCCATTGCAATCACTATTCCCTGATTTTTACTCAAGAACCTTGACTTGTTAAACCTATTACAAGCCCATAATACAAACGAGTCAGTTGTTGCCTTGGTAATGCACGAGTATACAGACGATATGAGATGTAAATAGTGACTGCGTTATGAAGGATGATATTTCTCCAGATAATTCTTTAAACTGTATTATTAATTTGTATTCACATCATTTAAATAGCAGGTTTAGTAAGCTACAGAGAAACACACAAGTGATCGATCCCGAATGGCAACATCACTACACGCATTCTAGCAGCGCTGTAGTTTGACGCCCCTACCCCTTCACGCAAATGCGCAAAACGAAGGGGTAGGGGGGTCTCTAATTCTCTTTCTAGGGGTAAGGGAATTAAATTGGATTAGGCCTTATAGGCAATATATTAATAGCTTTTACTGCAAATGGAAATCCTATGAAACATTGATACAATTCTTTGCCTCAGTTCTTTAAATAATCAATCCTTAAGAAACGTTCCTACACAATAATTAGCTCAAGTGCTCTGAAGTGTTTGTTCGAAATTCCTCAGGTGGATGCAGGAGAGGCCAAAATATTTACAACATTCCTCTTGCCATAATTGGAACAAAGAGCCTTGTTTCCAAAGCTGCAGTCTGCTCTTCCTTTTTGAAGTAGTAATCACTCTACAGGGGTCAAGACAACAACTGCCCACACAGAGTCCTGGGGCCTGTTTCAGAAAGGAGGTTAAGGGAAAACTCTGAGTATGTTAACCCTGAAATGAGGGGAACTCTGGGTTCCGTTTGGAAGGGGCAAACCCAAGAAAGCAGCTAAGTAGGGCTGGGCGATAAATCGATTTTATGGGTTAATTCGAGTTTGTAGTTTCATGTCGATTTTTGTGAATGAAAATCGTTTTTTTTCTTTAAAATCCGCCGACGCTCCCTCTGGGCTCCCGTAATGGCTGAGCCCTCCCCCGCGCGTTTGCCAGTGCCACAGAGATACACAAACAAAAAGGACAACAACATACAGTGTCATTGGTTCAGTTTTTCACAGAACATTTAACAATACCCCACTGCAAAGTGTGTTTGAAGTCTGAACGGAACTGCGCTCATTTGAGCTGCGCGGACAACGAATGCAGCGCGAGCTCATACACGGGCCGATCTCGTGACAGACACGATACACGGCGCTGGAGATCCAGAGAGAGAGCCTTTAAATTCACCACAGAATTAATAACAGCGCTACTGTGATCTAGTGGAAGCGTTCGGCGCAGAATCATCTCTTATGAACCACAGATATCAGATCAAACAGAGCTGACATGGAGACAACATGAGCGAAGGTCAGGGGTTTCAGTCACAAATCACCAACATTCACCATGATTTACTGTAGTAAAACCACATGGATTTAATGTTTGTCATTATTTATCTTAGGATTCGTACAACCTATTGAGATTGAAATTCAAGCACTTTCCAATGGTTTCGTAGGCTAAACTTATTTGTACACGTACTGTCTGCACTTATTTCCAGCACTTCAAAGCTCTAAATATCTGAAATATGCTATTTTTAATGTGATGGTTTGTAAAACTAAAAGTTTAAAGGGGTTTTGTGAAAGGAATAGTATTTTAGTTATTTTTTTTTAATGTTTAATCCATTTTGTGGCAACAAGCATTTTTTATTAAAAAAAGATATGCAGTGCCCACCACTATAACCAGCAGGAGAAGAGCACTTATTAGCCATTTCCACTCCCTAATATATGGAGAAAAATATGAAGTCACAAAGTCTCATGAAAAAACTATATTACACAGAAAGCAAGTAGAGCTCATTTTATAATAACTGAAGCTGTCGGTCAGTTCAGTGTGAGAATATTGAAGAACAATGTTAATCTATATTTAATAATAACATTACCATATTATTAAATAGCATAACATTTAAATTTTCCCTATACATTTTTGCACAGTACTGTTGTTAATAAAAGTTAATTTGATCTGCATATCAATTAATAAACCTTTGATATGTATACTGTATATTGCAAAAAATATGGTGCCCATTTATATTGTGGAATGGTCTGGGTTATTCACATGCTGAAAGTTTGGCACCCCAGGTAGGCACTCTACCAAGCCGCAAATATTTTACCTAAACAAAATAAAGTTAAAACTTGTTTTTAACAATTTCTTTGTCATGCAGATTGATTTTAAGTAGGAGGGGAAGAAAAAAAAAAAAATCGATTAAAATCGTAAATCGAATTTTTGGGCAAAAAATCAGGGATTTTTTTTTGTGGCCATATCGCCCAGCCCTACAGCTAAGTGAAGCTGTTTATGAAAGAGGTAACTTATACTTGGAGTCAGTTGAACCTAACCTGGTCTGGAGCAGGTTTTCTTCAGTAAACCCAGAGTTTCTTTCACTCTCCTCTGTTCAAGCATCAATGGTGTTTAAAAACTTAATTCAATCCAGCTGCACTGTAAAAAAATTCAAGTGCTTTCAACTCATTATTATTTAGTAACTACACTGTAAAAAAAATTGTCCAATTAAAACATTTTCAAGTGACTGATCACATCTAAATTTTTCAGTTGGCCGAATTGAAATTCTGTGCTTTCAATTGCATCAATTCACAGAATTTCAATTCAGCCAACTGAAAAATTTAGATGTGATCAGTCACTTGAAAATTTTCAATTGGACAAGTGAATTTTTTTTACAGTGTAGTTCCACAGATTTTTTACATTTACTCAATTTCGTTCTAGAAAGTGTTACCTGAATTAAAAAAAATTTAATTGGCTCAAACTTGACTTCAACATTAAAATGTACGTTTGCTCAGTTATTTTTTTTTGGGGGGGGGGGGGGGGGGGGGCATGTTTCATGCATAATGAGCTTTTTACACTGTTAACTGACTTGGATTCCCATCCTAAATGTAGACAAAGTTTCAAAAACTAAGTTGGACGTTTGGTGGAGTATTTCTGTGTCAAAAATACTCTGTCCACCCGCAGAGTATTTCTGTGTTTACTAGAAGCACGCAAACACAACTTGGCCGTCGCCATTATGGCCCCGCCCACCGACTCTATACACGATGTGATTGGTCCGGCAAGAGTTAGGGGAATACAGCTCAGAAGGGTATTGAGAGTTGCTAGACGACACTTGCGGGCAGATTAAATTTGCTGCCGTGCGTCTAGATTTCTAGGCTATGCGATCTATGGTGTGTGTTTAAATACATTTGTTTAGCTGACCAATATAGGTGTCAGTTTGTTTATTGTAAAACCACCCAAACATAAACCTAGCGTTCTCACAAAGCGTACTTCGTCATTCAAATGCGCTACTCCATTGTTTTTCTATACACTAGTCTGACATGCAAACCTGTTTTGCTTGCTACTGCTAAGGTTTAGTCACATACAATAGTCCATAAACCAAATCATGTCATCTTAAACCACGAGCAAACACACACAAAAGTTGACAGGCCACTAAATACAGGACATACCACAGAGACGGACATCCTGCTGTTGCTGCTTCTCCTGTTCAATTTATTTAATCCTTCGGATCTAATTCTGAATCATATCTGTATTAGTTGAATCTGATTGATAGCCATGGTTTATTAAAGTAACGTTTTATTCTCCACGCTTGAGGACGACACCGCTTTGTGCGCACTGGTCATTCTTTAGCTCCGCCCACACGATACGCCTCCAGCCGCTCGTTTTTTTTTTTTCCGGAAAGACTCGGTACAGCCTATATTTCTTTTATTAGTATAATAAAACTAAAGACTTTTCGGAGATATGAAGGATGCCATACTACTCTATAGATACTCAAGATTGACATAAGCTATTAACACTATTACTAATGCTATTGCGAAACATCTGGAGAATCCAAAAGCCTATGCACGGCTGTTATTTGTTGATTTTAGCGCTGCTATTAATACAATTAAATATGCTGATAATACAGCTTTGCTTAGCATCTTGTATGATAATACTGATCTTTCTGTGCATCATACAGAGGTAGAATTTTTTTTGAAGTAATGTAACAATAAAGGGGGTGAAATGCTATTTTCATACTGAGCTTTTTACACCGTTAAAGACTTGGATTCCCATGCTAAACATAGACAAAGTTTCAAAAATCAAGTTGAATGTTTGACGCAATATTTCTGTGCCAAAAAATACTTCTTCCGGTTTCTCACAAGTTTTCGGAAAGTTTGTTCGAGTACGGATCTGTGTGATGTCAACAAGGGCGGAATTTCCTTGGCTAGTATAAGCAATTCTCCCAGAAGGGCTTACGCACCCGTCGACCAGATCGCGAAATTCGACCAAAACGAGATAACGAAAGCAGTACACCCATTAAAGTGCTTTGCTCTGCTTTAGGGAAGTCGTCGGCTACGCTACACAAGTCAAAGGAAAAAAATCAACAATGTCACCAAAAGAAGTGTATTTTTGGTTGCCAGGCCAAGACAAACCTTGTCTACCTTCCCAAAGAACCTAGCGTTAAAGGAACAGTTGATAGATTTTGTTTTTCGGGAGAAGAAATTGAGTTGTGCAAGTGTTTTTGTTTGTTCCCTGCATTTCAGCACCGATTGTTTAATAAATAAGACCCAAATAAAAGGAATTAAAAAAGAAGTATTAAAAGGTATTTAAGGGTATAAAAAAAGAACGACAGAAGTTCTAGGTCTAATTGTAGCCTAGCTATTAAGTAATTATAAATCAAATTATGATACTGTGTGGTTGAAAAGACTGTTTGTGAAGCTGTTTCATACCTGTACTACATGACAACTGCTTTCTCTGGGTAAGCGGGAGCACATATATGTAGCTCTGAATGAGATTGCCTTCTTTTTAATCGTGCAGCTCTATTAAAAATAGGAATTACAGATTCAGAACCAATTTGTTGACTGCTAGTTTTGGCTCATTTCCACCGAGCGGTACGGTTTAGTACAGTTCAGTACTGTCCTTTGTTTATAACCTATTTACAGGATAAGAAGAACATATTTTATATTCAGTATAATCATATATTTATATTCAATTACACGCTGTTATCCCTTTACAGTTAAAGGGTTAGTTCACCCAAAAACGAAAATTCAGTCATTAATTACTTACCCTAATGTCGTTCAACACCCGTAAGACCTCAGTTCATCTTCGGAACATAAATGAAGATATTTTTGTTGAAATCCGATGGCCCAGACAGGCCTTTATTGACACCAATGTAATTTCCTCTCTCAAGACACATAAAAGGCACTAAATATGTCATTACAAAGCCCATCTCACTACAGTGATTGCACAATCATTGTATGAAGCAACGAGAATAGTTTTTAGTTTTAGAGAATAATCCTGAATGCGCTGATTCATAACCGTTCGAATCTTTGTTTTGAAATTGGCCCATCAATATATAAGTCGTTATTTAGTTGGTTTAATTATCGTCACTTCATAAAATTATTGTAGAACCATATTTAAGTAACCGAAAAATAACTAACAACACATTATCAAGGCTCAAAACAGTAATATTATTAGTTTAATCCAAAAACTCAAAAATATAAGTTAGTATAACTTATTAACCTACAAAATGCATAAAGTTAAGATTTCAAGTTGTATGACCTCAAAATCATAATTAATCATGAAAAAGCTCACTCTGGTCTTGCTTTGATGTGATTGGCCATGCAAGGACTTCTGTCTGGCAACGAGAACTAATTCCCCGATTGGAGGACATTTATAAAAGGCGGTCCTTTTCGCCTCTTCTGTTGCTGATTCAAAATAAGATGGAGACTTTTTCATTGTGATGCAATCTTATATTCGATAAGTAAAAATTACTTTAAGTTACTACTTACTAAACCTAACAATAATATGTGAACTAACTTTTAGCTAACCAGATTTACTTTATTTCTGTTTTAATGAAAATAATAGTTTTGGTTAAAATCACCATGATGGAGATGTGTTCTCCATCATGTGTGTTTGAAAAAAAAGTGTTTGCTTTAGAACTCTAAACATAAAACAAGCTACAAAAACATCAGAACAAAACAGCAAAAGAAAAAACAAATAGTAAGAATCAAAGAAAATTAGTCACAATTTAGATGCATAATTTATTCATGCCGCAATGCATGTTGGGACCCATGGGGAAGTTTTGATTGGTAGAACCCAGCATGGTGTGCTGAACTAGTGTACCAAGTTTGGTGAACTTAACAATTTAAGTACAGTGAATGTGAGCACCAAGTTAAGTGAACTTAAATATACAAGTTTTGGGAGACTCCATTACTCAATTGAATTGAGGGAACGAGTTTACTCAAATTAACTGAGTTAAATCAACTTATTAGGGTTTTCAGTGTGCTCCCAAATAGGGATGAAATGGTATAGAAATTTAACCTCATGGTTTTAGTGACCCAAATTATCACGGTTATCAATATTATCATGGTTTTGTTCAAATGAGATAAAGTGTTCAAAAAGAACCAATGCACACACTGAAAACATTTTAACAAGTTTAATATTTGAAAATGAACGAACAACAAATAAATCAAGCTGCTCCATGCCCTTCCTTATATTGGCTGCCGTCAATAGCACCATATAATGCATAAATAATAATTTGGTGTAAATATAATCTCTAATATTATCTTTATAAATATGTTAAAGCAATACTCTCATCAGTGTCCTATATCAGCTATGACGCATTTAAGTCTAGCATAGTTTGTGTATGAGCCCAAACAGTATCCCAGTAAAATAAATCATATCCATATTTTTATATGATGAAAATCATATGAATTTTCATATGACAGTTTATTTTATTAAATATCAAAAATCCAAAAGGTGTGCATTATACCCGACAACTAGATGAACAGTTTGCAGTCAGTTTTATACAACCGCGCATACCAATGTTGTATGTAACTTTAGAGACGGTCTCTAAATTTGCGAATCTCGAACATCAAGCCAACTTTATGCCAGTCATATCAGATGCGCTATGGTTCTGTGGTGTTTGTTTTAAATTATTTTTGCTGCTGAAATAGGCTAGAATAAAAACATTCAACCGTATGCTGAATGAATCTCCTGCGTACATCATCGGACATTCATCTCTGCTTTGAGTGCAGATTACAGTGAGTGAGAGCGCGCTCTGAACAAAACGGTTTATCTGAACGCATCTGATTATTAGACATTGCATTCATAAACGCAATAGAAACACGTGTGATAGGTTATAATGCACAACGCGATTATAACAGATAGCTTTTGAGAAGCCTATAATAAGTAGGTGACTAGCAACAGTGACTAGTGTGAGTGACTGTTACACGACGCCACAGCCGAAATACACCAAACAAATGGCGAGTGTTATGTCAAGCCCTGATTATTATTCCTTAAATGTCACCCTAGTCGTGTCTGAGCGTGTTCGTTCGTCTTTGGCTCAAGCTTCACGTTATTATTTCCCAGACGTACGTTTGGTATTGAGGTCAAAGTCCACTTGCCTTGTGTTCGCAAATCTCCACAGATTTGAAGTGTTTCCACTATTACAGCGACTTCTGGCATGTTCTGCCAATTAATTTTCACTCAGGACTTTTGTAAAAGCCATAATATGGCCACACCTCAGATTTTAGAAGGCTGGAAAATCTCCCGGTGCTGTCACTTCCTTCTGTCATTTCTTCTCATTTAGAAAACAGCGCTGCGTCACGTGCTGCGCGCGCCTGCACCAGACTGGATAGGATTTACAGCGACTTTTCAAAATCGTGATAATCACTGACGGTTTTAATGATAATTCAATTTTAAACAATATTACTAACCGTCAGTACATTTTACCGTGGTTGATCGTGAAACCGGTAATCGTTTCATCCCTACTCCTAAAATGTATTCTCTGCAACCTCAAAATTCACAGTTTCACACCGCACAAAATTCAACCAGCCATAAATCGGAAACAGACGGTTTTGTGCTCCAAACACACAATAACCAGTGTAACTGTCACAATAAGACAGTTTTTAGTTTAATTTTGGCTGATCTTTATTCTGGACTTGTACATGAACTGCATTGCATATCATATCAGCTGCAAAGTACAGTAATCAGGTGTATCGTCTCAGCCCTAGGTTGGAGGCAGATCTGAAAATGAACTTGTAAAGGGCCAGGATTAAATGGACTAAATGATTGGAGTGCAGCATACATCACCAGAGAGAAGCCATCAAGTTATTAAATTTAAAAATTACAAGCTTACAAAAAAAAGCATATGAATGGATAAATCATTCACAATAAGATTTATTATTTAACTACTTGATTACATTAATTTAGAAATAGATTTCCATGTCATGCAGACAAAATAATTCCTAGCTGCCTTGCAAAAGGATGAGTAGACCAAGTAAAGGCAGACTGATTTTTTTTATGCGTGAATTATGCTACAGGGCTTAACCATTGGAATGTCATCACAAGTCCTGACGTGTATGCATATTATGAAAAAGCCAATCACGACTTGCACAGCACACTACATAACATACTGCAGTGGCACTTAAAATGCGATTTAAAATAATAACCATAACCAGTACATTTACATAAAGAGACTGACCAAAATAATCAAGTGATTATAGTTGGAGTTGGGTCTGAGTGGAGGAAGCGCAGTCCGGGGAAACTGACTCACTAAGACAGACCAGCCCAGGCTGTCTCAGCACTCACTCTCTCATGCAACACAATTTCAGAACTATGGCCCCAGACGTCTTGCTAGAAGCATCTTCATAAGGCCAAATATAGTTCTCTCACACACTTATGAGTCAGCACATCATTTAAATATACTATCGGATTACAAGCTTCTGCAATTGCACACATTGGAAAGAAAACGCGTTACATGAGACATCAACCAGATCACAAGGATACAATATAACGCAGACAGCCGTGCATTCTATAAATTCTGATACCAACATGCGCTGAATCTACTAACAAAACACACACTGTTCTTGTGAAATCAAGTCACATTCGCTGACAGCTGTGCCACAAAAAGCAGAAAATTCTTTGGAAAGAGGTACTAATTTAGAAATATAAGGGATTTGAATAAACCTGCTCACGTCAACAGAATAAAGGTAAAACACTATCAACTGCATCTGAGCTTAATCTGAGGAGCATTTAAAAATGGCAACAAAAAGCTCAAACAGACATCTAAATGAGGAGGAAAAAATACAGAGATAGTGTTCCAGAGGCAGGAAGTCGATCTCAGCCGACCATTAAAAAAAGTCATCGATTAGCTTGTTTACATTTTATTCAGCCTCATCTGGTAATGTGTACACCATCCATTAAAAGCACATCAGAATGTGAGAGGCCTTCCACTGTCCTTGAATTAGCACTTTAAGGAAACATAGATAGAAGAACTCACAGTCCATCAGATCTGCAGTCAATTAACCTGCAAAAAAAGTCAGGGACCCATGATTTACTACACATTTTGACCTTACAATATGATGTATGTAAAGTCTCTGCATTACTTGAAGTCATTTTAATGTGCAGTATAACAGTCCAGGAGAGATATTAGTTGTATACACTCACCTAAAGGATTATTAGGAACACATGTTCAATTTCTCATTAATGCAATTATCTAATGTGGTAAAAGAACCACATACAGTGATGTTCAATGTCATAACTAAACATGCAAATAAGACCAAGGCCAGGAAGCCAGGCTCTGCTGAGAGCAAAAGCAATATCCATTCTGTAAATGAAAGTCCAACCTAAGAGGGTGTGAGAATATGAAGCCATTATCAATGTGCCCCACACACCACCCTGCTAGCACCAAAATTAGCATCACAGTTCCACTATCTAAACAACAACGTAAAACACAAACTGGTCGCCAAGTTACAGGAAATGGATTCAATTAGTGATTGGTTCTTGACCTGTATCCAGTCAACATAGTTGGCATGCAGGTTAATAATGAGGAAAGTAAGTGGGAAAAAATACTGTGCACAGTATGCTCTCTACAGTACTTGCTCAAGACATTGTGAACCTTATGATCGTTAAGTAGCCTAACTGTCATTGAATTCACAGCAGATATTCACCATAAACAGTTTTAGTAGAGTCGTAACAGATGATGCTGTCATATTTGTATGAAAGGCTAAAAAAAACTGAAATATACACAATGAAAGATAAACCACTTCTGAGTTGTGACAGAGATTTGCTGACATTTAACTGAAATCTGTGGTTTGCAAATTTAGCTCCAGCTGGATAAAAAGTAGAAACTCCACAAGAAATAGCTGTTCAGTTGCTGACAACTGAATTTGTTCTTCATAAGCAACTTTTAACTAATTTCCAATAAATATTAGTGTCTATTAAAAACAAATGTGCTATTAAGCTGACCGAGAAATACTTTTTAAGAAAAAAGTAAAATGCCAATGTTTTGAGGAGAAGTTAAAAGTCTGAGTTACTTCCTTAAATACAATGGACAGCAACAAAACAGTGTAAACACTTCTTTTGGTTTGTTTTCTAATAAAGAGCATATTATTCATTATACTCCAATATCCGCCTGCTCTCTCCGGGTGTCCTGAGGGAACCATGTGAGAGGAATACTAACTAAAACTTTCTCTAAACCGCTACTGAGCGCCTACTTTCCCAGCCTGACAACATGAATGGAAGATTTCCTGGCAAGTCTCTGAAGTGAGAAGTTGAACGAACAAGGAGAACAGGCTCTCCGGGCACCTTTGAACCAAAATGTCACTTTACACCCCAAGCCCGGTAGCCTCCTCTACGGTTAATGAAGACTTACCGGAGCGTTGGTCCAATGCAGTTCGTGTCTGTGCTCTCAATCTCACGCAGGATTCGCTCGTGCTCTGCCGCTGTCTCTGCGCTCGCCATCTTCCATATCCTCGCGACGCGCTCGAGAAAACCAAACACACAGCGCCCAGAGTGAGAGGGGGGAAAATACTGGAGCTTTTACTTCCGGTAGTACTGTTGGAACTAATAAATACGGTAAAATAAGTTTTTTGAGTAAACAAAACAAAACACAAAACATCGTATTTATTTGTAATACTTTAATGAGGACATATTGAAGAGACATGTCATTTGTTGTTTTTAATTATACAATTAAATACAACTTTTTGTTAACTTGTCACAGTTTAAAAAAATAAAACAAAGCCAGAAATTAAAAAAACACGTTTATATTAATGACTGACTATATTATAATTATATACTATATGAGGATTTAATGCTAATTATTACAACTCTGTGGCGTCAACTAAAAACTGTATTGCAAGAAAGTGACATCTAGTGTTCATTTACCAAACAAACCAGCATTGTGTTAATGGATATTAAGTTATTAAACATGACATGGTAAAAATTCGGGGCATGAAATGTAAAAAATAATAATAATAATAATAATAATAATAATAATAATAATAATAATAATAATAATAATAATAATTAAAAGCATTTTAAAAGTGTTATCATTGTATTAGGGATATCGTTTATGAATAATGATTGTTGTCAATAACGCTCTATAATTGACCATTCATCCAGGATTCAAAAACTAATTCTTCAACCATTTCAACTCATCAGTATTTATCCATTCCTTTATTTGATAAATAGCCCAGGTTAATCAGGGTCCCGGGCTTTATTAGCCATTTTTTAGACTTCATCTCTTGTGAGTACATGATTTTAAAACCATGATTCCCATTTATTTATCTATAACTAAAACGTTTTAACGTAAACAACAGTAGTTAATGCCCGTGTCCATGTAGCTACAGTTTATTTTTTATTTCCCTGATTTGTTTGGCATAATAAGCTTCAGCCTATCTCTTTTTTGTTTATGTATATTTTTTGTTATATTTCGTTGTTGTTGTTTTTTTTTTTACTGTGGAACATTTCTGTAAAGACCGAAGTTAATTAAATAAATGGAAGAAGAAGAAAAAAGTGAAATCGTGTTGCGCTTCTATTCTGCACAGCACGGGTGATAGTCGGGAGAGAAGCAGGAGTCCAAACAGAGCCTGTCCAAACACCAGAGACCCAGAACACCCGGAAGACGCCAGAAATCGGTAAGAAACTCCATAGTTGAACTATTAATAATTAAGTAATGCAAGAAGCGATTTTTAAACTACTACAAGGCAAGACGCAAACTTTAAAAAGTTAATAACTCACAGTCGTTGGACGGTTTAAGCTCGTTTTAAGGGTTTTGGGTGGCACCGATCGAGCCTCAAAAATGTAAACAGAAGTTTCCCGTTGGTCCCCCTTTTTATAAATGAGCGCTTGAAATAAAAATTGCATCTACAAATTTAATAATGGTTGCCATCATGGTAAAGAAACTCGACAAACACGACAATAAATGTTATACAACTTGCTTGGTATTGAGAATAAGTAACTGTGGTTTATTGTTGGTCAGGAGTTAGATAAAGCAGGTTAGTTCTCTGAAGATAGCTCTGAGAAATGTGTCTGTGTGAGTTTACACTATAAACGATCGCGGCGGGAAAGCCTGTCTGAGTTCAGACCATAACATGTTTTAGTTAGTGTGTGTGTGTGTGTGTGTGTGTGTGTGTGTGTGTGTGTGTGTGTGTGTGTGTGTGTCTCAAGAATGAGATGCTGCGCAACAGTGTTGATTATATTAGTCATTAAGAATTGCATTGTTTGCCTCATTTTAATAGGTTATGGCTAATCCCTCATCTGCTCTTATTTGATCTGTTTGAGGATAAGGTAATTCATAATGTGGGTTAGCACACATAGTCATGGCTTGTAGACAAATAAAGTTAGTACAGTAATCAATACCTCCATTGACTAAAACACTTTGGCAATAAAAATCTTTTTTATTTTCTTTAACTTAGAGTTTAATCATGGCGCAAATGTTCTCCATCTCTGACAATGAGTCAGAGACGTCAGAAGACCGTGAGGACTCTGGACAGACAGAACATAACAGTGGATCACCACAGAGAAAGCAGCGCCTCACTGTGCCTGATAGGCTGAAAGGTGAGCCAGTCTCAAGGGCCTGTGGGATAGTTAAAAGAACACACGTCATTTCTGCTGTATCCTGGATACACTTCACTGCACATTTACAAGATAAACGTAAAGAATGTGATGCATTGCTCAGATTTGAATCTCAAAGTATTTTCTCTTAATAATCTGTTATGGCATTGGATTTAGCTTTAAGGAATAGTTCACTCAAAAATGAAAATTACCCCATGATTAACTCACCCCAAGCCATCCTAGGTTTATATGGCATTCTTTTTTCAGACAAATACAATCCAAGTTATATTAAAAACTGTCCTAGCTCTTCCAAGCATTATAATGGCAGCCCAAAATAGTGTACCCATTCATTATAAAAGTAATCCACACAGCTTTAGGGTGCTAATAAAGGCCTTCTGAAGCACATCAATGGGTTTTTGTAAGAAAAGTATCCATATTTAAAAAAAAAAAAAAAAAAGTAAAATATCTAGCTTTCGGCGTACCGGTTTCCGTATTCAACTTACAAAAAAGCATAACTGGCACGATTACGTTTATAATGGATGTATGCAGTTTTTTGGGCTGTCATTTCCTGCCATTATAATGCTTGGATTACCAAGGACTTTTAAATATAACTGATCCGATCTGATCTGGCACGGGTCATTCAGTATCAGATGTCATTGTAGGAGAGCAGCTGGTAAGACAGAGGAATCTCTCAATGAATGAGGATCTACTGGAGACCGAAGCAGCAGATGAAGGCGATTTCAGGCCTAGATCTCGCTCTGCTCCTCCTGCTTTGTGGGCAGCTAAGAAATATGGCCAACAGCTAAGGAGAATGAGTGATGAGTTTGACATCCTCCTTGATAAAGGGGTAAGAAAACAATTATTTTGTATAATAGGAGCAGAGAAGGGCTTGGACTATTACAGAGTAAACTGAAACCTACTTATTTAACCATAAAATGGGTCGTTAAAATATTTTTTCATCTCTTACAGATGAAAAGGGTGAAGAGTGCAGGAACAGCACGTCAGATGCGACAATCCCCCAGCTGGTTGGCCTTCCTTTGGAGTCACAAAGAGTCTGAGGCTGAATCGCGCCCTGCAGAGTGATTGACAGTGAATTAATGATGGAAGAGGAGAGAAAAGAAGACTACTGTACAAAACAATGGATGGCAGATGAAAAGGATGCACTGCTTTGAAGAGAAGGAACAATTCCATTGACTGGTTTAAACCTTTTCCATGAACTGCACTGGGACCCTTGACTGTTGAAAAGCATGAACTTTATCTCACTGGCATGTGCTATGCACATAGAAGACAAAATGGACAATCTCCTTCTCCTTTGACTTTTCTTAAGCTCTGGGAATAAATATGCAGTAAATTCTGTGAATGTGAGCAGGATATCAGCTTGTTCATAACAGACTTTTTGTCACTCTGCCATATCAGCTTTTAGGTTCAGATTAAATACTTTTTAACAATGGACATCAAAAGTAGTCAAAGATATTTTATAATACACAATTTGTTAAAGAAATTATTAACAATGTTTTGCTGTACAAAAATCTTTTTTTATCTGTAAAAGGACTTTGGTCAGTTAGAAGATCCCTTCTGTTTTATAACCATCTCTGAGTCATAAAAATCTCTTGGAATCATCTCAACCAACAATATCAATAAGCACAAGAGCCCAAAAAAACAAGACTGGGTCTGAATACCCATTAGAGCAAGAATGGAGGACACCATAACTGGTATTACTTGAAAAATACAGATTTACAATGCCTTGTAACTTTTTTAATTCGATTTTTTTTAAAAACATTTATTGTGATATTTTTTTGTTTGTAACAAGTATAGTCTAATAATAACTAATAAACCACTTTCAGCGAAGGTTGCTCTAAGTAGCACTAGTGTAAAGCACAAATACTGTTCTTCCTGTCAATAGTATTTGGCACTATGTATCTGTTTCCATGTATGGTTTGATATACTGTTTGCATCAGAACATCTCTTTTACAATTACATTTTGAATTGTCAAATAAAAGATGCAATATTACACTAAGCATTAAATAAAGAGACATGTAGGTTATGCTGTGGGCTGTAAATTTGTACACCTGAACAATCTTGGAATTTCATTGAATCATTGTCTTTAAGACACTTGTGTTGGATCCCAGCAGAACTTCTCTCCACAATCAAGTGCAGAGAGCCTCTCCATATCCTTCTCGCTTATCTCAAAGTCAAACAGACGTCCATTCTCCTCCACACGGTCTGGTTGACATGATTTTGGCAGTACTGGAATGTTCTGTTGTACAGCCCATCTCAGCAACACTTGGGCTGGTGTCCTCCCATACTCTTTAGCTAAATCCAGAATCATGTGGTCTGATAACAGAAGCCCTGTTCCAAGAGAGGAGTATGCCTGAAAACACACCCCTCTTTCTTTACAAAGTGCCCTCAGGTCTTTTTGGACCAGCTTTGGGTGGAACTCTACCTGAAGAACTGCTGGGGGCACTTTACAGCTCATAAGCAGCTCCTGCATGTGTGTTACTGTGTAATTAGACACCCCAATGGCCCGAAATGTTCCTTCTGAGTAGAAATCCTCCAAAACTCTCCAGCTTTCAGCACGGTTTTCAGGATTTCGTTTATCCCCCACTTGTAGCCCCTGCGTACCTGGCCAATGAATAAGATATAGGTCAATGTAGCCCAATCCCAACTGCTCCAGGCTCCTCAGGCAACCGTCTCTGGCTCGGGAGCCCTGGTCTTTGGGACCCAGTTTACTAGTAATGAAAACATCTTCTCGTGAGAGGCCATGCTTGGGCAGCAGGCAACGGAGGGCATGACCTACATGTGCCTCATTACGGTACACTGCAGCAGTGTCAAAGGCACGGTAGCCAGCTGTCAAAGCAGTGTCTACAGCATTGTAAGTGTCCTCTTGGCCCTGCAAACGGAAAGTACCCAGTCCCAATAGAGGCATCTGAGTCCCAGTGTTGAGAAGCACAGATGGCTGAGGGTCAGTCATTATGGAAGGAGGAAGCCTTGGTTTAGAGTCTATGGAAACAAAAGTCCATAATTATAAGTAATGAAACGGCTATTTGAATAATTCCAGAGATTACAAATAATTTATTAAAAACGCATTGTAAAGGTAAAATGATAACAAAAACGAGACACAAAATCACCCTGCAGGTTTTTTGAAAATGAAGACACCCAGTCGCCAGTGACTTTAGCACGGTCAAGGTCCAATGATCTACGTACTACCTGTAACAGTCTTATCTTCGTCAGCTGCTGTTTCACAACTTCCTTAACCTAACATGATCATGTGACAATAAAGAGGCGGAACATATTTCTGTGGTACTCTCGTCGTCACCATAGAGATAGCAGCTGATTCGCGCCTCACTGGATGACGCGTTTGACCAATCAGAGTTTGTTGTCATGAGCTGGGGGGCGGGACGCGTACAGCTCGACGCGGTCCCGCGCTATTCAGTCATATTTGGCGCCGAATACTTGAGGCGTTACGGTAACTTATACTTTTGCCTCTGGCTGTTTATTAACCATGTAATTTCCATTTATTACATTTTAAAAAACAGCTAAACGTGTCTAAATTGGTTGTATAAATTACAGGACTTTTTATAAAACGTTTTTTTTTTAACATTTATGAACATAAAACATTGTATTTTTAACTGACGTAATACCATACTTTTTTGTATGTATCTTGTTTTTCAGTGAATATTCTGTTCATCATTAGATTAAGTAACTATGTCAATCCAGGCCTTTTCCTTCCCTGTACCTGAAACCAGATTTTTTCAGGCTGGAAAACAAGTCTTCAAATTTAAGATAAGACGGGGAGATATGAGCAGGTAAGAACATGCAAGTTTTATTTTATTTGTTTAAAGTATGTAGAATTATTTTGGAAATACATTTAAACTTGATATTAGACAGAAAATTATAATTTCTCTAGAAATATCTGACTTGATATTGCTATTCACAGCATTGAAGATGAGGAGGATTTGCTGAATGGAATGCTAGTCACTGAGGAGCTGGAGGTTTTTTAAGATCAAGATTATAATTTTGAATTCATAAACTTTAGGATGATTTAATTCCTGATGTGATTTTGCTTCACAGAATGCTGTGCGTGCAGTACTTGCAAACCTGGATGGTCTTCACCCCTTCACAACCCAGCATTTCACCATTTTCCCCTGTATGCTTTTCTGAACATAACTTTAAAGGGATAGATCACTTAAAAATGAAACTTTTACCATCATTTACTCACTCTTATTGTATCCCAAACTACTGTCTTTCTTCTGCTGAACAAGAAGATATGTGAGTAACCACACAATTTTGTCTACCTTTTGACCAGTGTTGGAAAGTTAACTAGTTTATGTAATTTAATTACAAAATAAATGTAACTGTAATCCGTTACAGTTACTGAGAAAAATGCGTAATTAAATTAGTTGTGAAAATGTTAATGATTACAAAAGACGTTACATCTGAATATTTTATGTAAAAAGCTAGGATATGTTGAATTATATTAAAGTGTTCCTTATTGTGCATTTTGCCTCCTTCTGCCATTTAAATGCTGTTTAGTAAAGTGATGCTATTCTAATGCTTTTGATTGGTTCTCATTTGAATTTGCAGCACACTACGTGCCAATTACATTAATCCACATTGCCACTGGAAGCTTTAGGCTAAAAAAATAAATAAATAATTATAATTCGTTACATTTATATAGCGCTTTTCTAGGCACTCAAACTCAAAGGCTAAAACCTGTCTGAGAGTTGCCACCATGGCAAGTGATAAAAAGGTGTTCCAGTGCTGGAAAATTAGAAATGTAATCAAAAAGTAATGAAATGTAATCAGTTACATTACTTTAATATAGAAATTGAAATAGTTTTTCAAATAGGATAACTTGTGAAATGTAACCTATTACATTTCCAAAGTAACCTTCCCAACACTGCCTTTGACTTAGGACTTATCATTGTATGAGTAATTATTATTATTTTTTTTCAGGGGCAGTTAAACTAAAGTGATGTGTAAATTATACAAATATTGGACCATTAATTCCCTTGACAACATACAACACTTACAGACAAGAGTAAATGGGAACAAGTGTCCAAAATGAGGTTCATGAAAGAGGGTGTAAAACTGTCTCCGTACCCCTTCCTTATCACACTGTATGTGGAGTATCGCGAACCAGCCTTTCGATCCACAGGTGGGCGGCCTCTCAGTTAGGGTGCACTTCCTGAACACTTTGACATATGCTCTGAATTAACTTTGTCTCTTGTTTACCAGTAACAAATACCAATTCCTGGAACACACCGGTGAGTGTCTCTTTAAATATTAATGTCTCGAGTTATATTGAGCTTATTTTGTTGTTCATTTCATAACTGAGGATGTAAAAAAATCTTTACATAATTTCTTGTCATGGTGCATGGTGTTTAAATCCTTAGAAGTGTCACAAGCTGACAAAAGTAAATGTGAATGCCCTCAGGTGTCTAGATCGAGAAGTCCACGGTGTGCTAGTGAGCCAATGAGGACAGTCCAAACCACTGCAATCGATCATCCAGAAGAGGGCACTATGAGCCAACACAAGCAGAATAACCTAACCACAGAAATTTCTCAGTGCTTTCAGTAAGTGTGTTGATGTGCTGCGTTTTGCATGCTGTATGTGTTCAAATTTGTCTCATAGTGTATTCATAATCAATTTTATTACACTACATGTAGGTTCATATCTGTACTTCCTAAGTCTTTGCTGAATGCATAGTCACAGTAGGACATGGGGAAAAAAAATTTATAGAACGGCTTCAGCCTAAACTTTAGCTTATGACTCACATACAGTAAATAGATGCAAATAGATAGATTATAACATACAATTATAGGAGGGTGTTTGTAAGAATGCTACCTTTCATGGGACCTATCAGTCAGACACAAACCCAGGAGACATCTGTGGGATTTTCCATTTTTGTTGATGGTTAATAAACTGATAAGATTGTTGACCCGAGTGATGAGGTGTTGAGTCAGATGCAGTAGTTATGAAAGAGCAGAGCAGAGGAGCTTGAGCATGGGGCGCCATCTCAATGAAGCTGCCACTCAATCAGCAGGCAGAACATAATAATTTAGCTGTTAAAATAACATCCCACCTCATCCAATTCCTCCGCGTAGGAAGAGATGCACAAATCAATAAGCCAGCGGAGAACAGAATTTGACATGTACTTTTAATTCCGTCATGTCCTCATTTTGTTTGTGGTGGGCGATGGGGAAATTATGGTGTTGGTTCATTCTGGCTAAGACTCCAGTAATTCACTGGAGTTTACACAACTCACCTACTGCAGTGTCGAAAATAGATGCCTTTTCACAGGGAATTTGTGTGTATGTGTACAAGCCCTCCAGCTGATACGCTTGCAGACTTGCCTACAACAGGTCTTTTGTTTTTATGTTAAATGTGCTGGAAAAGGGAACAGGAATTAGATGTCAAAAAAAGAGAACCAATAGATCTTTCTCTCCCTGTCTCTCTTTCAGGGAGTCCCCTTACTCGGCCAATGGTGCAGAAGCGATGGTTTGTGGCAGTGAGGTTAGTGTATGAATGTGTGTGTTGGAGGGAGACTGTTTTCTGTCCATCACTCACACACACAAACACTGTCTCAATTGTTAATCATCTTTAATTGCCCCTGCAGGGTGCACAATCTGACACATTAGCCTATTCAAGTGGCATAACTACACCATGATGTTAATTATAGAAGCTGATAAAAATAAAATACCTGTTTCAGGTACTTTTCATTTGTGAAACCATCCATCATTGGTATTTTCTTCATCTTTCTCTCATTTCTTTACTGTTATAGTTTCATGCTGATTCAGATATGAATTGTCTACCAGCAACAGATGTGTATAAAGGTAGATTGCATATATCATTGTCTTTCCTAATATTAAAGGGTTAGTTCACCCAATGTAAATGAAAATTTTGTCATTAATACTCACTCATGTCATTCCAAACCTGTAAGACCTTCGTTCATCTTCGGAACACAAATGAAGATATTTTTGATGAAATCCAAGAGCTGTCTGACCCCTCTATAGACGGAAATTTAATTACCACCTTAAAGGTCCAGAAAGGTTGTAAAATTAATTAAAATAGTCCATGTGACTCCAGTGGTTCAACCTTAATTTAATGGAGCAACAAGAATACTTTTTGTGCACAAAAAATCAAACAAAATAATGACTTTATTCAAAAATTTCTTCTAGCCTGTGTCAGACTTACACTGTTGACAGTGTAACAGTGCAGCGCTTCCAGAACGGCAGCTTACCATTGGGCGACGATGTTGACATGAGCACCACAAGTTGTTCTGCTGTAGAACTAGGAAGCGCTGCACTGTTTACGCTACATCAACAGCGTACAGGTTTTAAAGGTTTTACTACCTTTCTGGACCTTAAAGGTGGTAATTAAATTGCCGTTTATAGAGGGGTCAGAGAGATCTTAGATGTTTTTTTAAAGGGGGGTGAAACACTCAGTTTCAGTCAATCTCATGTCAATCTTGAGTACCTAAAGAGTAGTTTTGCATCCTTCATATCTCCGAAAAGTCTTTAGTTTTATTATATTTATAAAAGAAATATAGGCTGTACTGAGTCTTTCCGGAAAAAACCGAGCGCCTGGAGGCGTATCGTGTGGGCGGAGCTAAAGAATGACGATCGCGAACAAAGCAGTGACGTCCTCAAGCGTGGAGAAACCCATGGCTATCTCAGCTAATACAGATAATGATCCAGAATCAAATCTGAGGCAGAAATAAATTGAACAGGAGAAACAGCAACAGCAGGATGTCCGTCTGTGGTATGTACTGTATTTAGTGGCCTGTCAACATTTGTGTGTCTTTACTCGCAGTTTATGAGGACATGATTCGGTTTATGGACTATTGTATGCGACTAACGTTAGACCTTAGCAAACAAAACGGTTTTGCACGTCAAACTAGTGTAAAATTATACAGAGAACAGCAATGGAGTAACCTTTAGCACATTTGAATGACAAAGCACATGATTATGTCGTTTACTGATGTTTACTCACGCGACGAGCCAACAGCATAGACATTTGAAGCAGTTTTACTCACCGGCTGCTTCCAAAGCAGGACCGAACCTTTATCGCTGGGACCGCTCCGTCAAAAACACACTTCTTTGGTATGATTTGGTGAAGTCCTGTGACAGCAGTGGCGTGGAAATCCACTTTGCGACGCGACTGAAGCGATGTTGTGAAGCTTCCCGTCATTTCTGCGTTCAAATCGGTTCAAATGCAGCGCTGCCTTCTCGGAATGCTGTGCTGAAGCGTTGAAGTCGCTCGACGTCAACCATAGGAATAAAGTGGAGCGCGGCGCGGACTATAACCGACATAAGTGTTCACGGACGACTGTGTCTGCACCTGAGAGAATGTTTACGGGCGTGCATTTCCTCTCTCGCTCTAGTAACGCGCGCGCGCACCCTACCGGGAGAAGAGCCCGTACGGCCCATACAAGGACCTTCCGTTCTATTAACGTCAAGCCGAGCCATACTCGAAAAAAACTCTCTGAAACTTGTGAGAAACCGGAAGGAGTATTTTTGACACAGAAATACTCTATCAAACGTCCAACATTAGTTTTTGAAACTTTGTCTATGTTTAGGATGGGAATCCAAGTCTTTAACAGTGTAAAAAGCTCAGTATGCATGAAACAGCATTTCACCCCCCCTTTAAATATCTTTGTCTTCCGAAGATGAACGAATGTCTTACGGGTTTGGAAACAATGAGGGTGAGTAATTAAGGACAGAATTTTCATTTTTGGGTGAACTAACCCTTTAATGTTTCTTAATTCATTTTCAACGATCATTTAAAATCCTATGCATTTAGTAAATGATCAAGCCAAGAAATGTGAGCAGAATTTTGTCATTAAATTCCCATCTTTTCTCTTTTATTAGTCATCAAAGCGCTATTTGCTGTTTTTGGGGATGATCCAGAAAACAATCAGTTCAAATTAGTTGTAGAACGATATGGGCTTACAATGGAGAACGGAGGAGGAAACAATCTCCCCTGAGGGCCCCTGCAAGGGGGGCCAATGCAATAAACTGTACAGGGGCCACAGAAAACCTAGCAATGCCCCTCAATATCTCCAAATTCACACAGAATTACAACAGAAATTGTTAAATATGCACCGACAAAGTGGTAAACAAACATTTAACAAAGTTACTGGGCAATGCTGATAATTTCAGCATGATCAAATATTGTCCAATATTGGTCTATAATTATTTAAGTGTTAATAAACTAAAATATAATGATTTTAAATCTTGCAGACTTTCTGACACCTCATTTAGATGCCCCTCAAATTCCTGACCCAAATTCAGCAACTGGACAGAACACTGGAATTATTACTAGAATGGCCAGGTGAGAAATCTCTTGTGAAATATGACATTACTGATTATGTCTATTAATGCCTAGGTCCAGACATGTTTGAGCTGTTTTAACTGAAAGAAACTTGCACTAGCATATCTTAAAATATGTCAGAACCATTATTTTGTCTCAGGACACACACCAGTCATGTTTACGGCACGTTTATAAAAGCTACTTAAATGTGCTAATTTAACTAAAGCCTAATTCTGGCTTAATCTAAGCCCTGTCTGTGAAACCAGACCTAAATTTTGCACTACACCGAATGGAATTGCAACAATTATGACTGCTTTGAATCTGTATGTAAGTATAAGATTGAAAACTGAGAGAATAGATTGTTTTCTTAATGTTCTCCCTGCTCTTTTCACAGCTCACTGTTTCCCTTCTCTCTGTTTTTCCGCAAGAGTCCTGCAAATTAAAAAGTTCAAACCATCATTCCTTGACACTTTCTATCAAAGAAAAGGCTGTTTTAAGTTCTTTCAATGTTTTGAATAGCACCTGGTCTGTTATGTAAGCTATGTTGTGCTGTTTTGTGCGTTCTGTTTGTGAATTTCTTTGAAACATATCAATAATGTTTCTATCTGTGTTCATTTACACTGTCTGAGCATTAAAAATACACACTAATATTTTGAACTGTTGCTTTGGGTGAAAATGCCTTTTGTTGCATGTCATTCTCACTAAGCCTGAAATTACATTGTATCTTCTATTACGCGTTCACCTGAATGAAGTCGTTAGAACATAACATTTTGTTAACTTTTTAGTGTATCTGTGTGGTTGAGTGTCTGCATGTTATTGCATCATCCGCTAAATTGAGTGTGTGTGTGTGGCAGACCACTCTCAATAAGGTGAGGTCATCGGCCAAGGCTATACACGCCCAATCCTCTTGTCTCAAAATCCACACCGGTTTCTGACTGCCTTGGCAAATTATTACAGGATCAAAGAAGAATTAGTTAAAGCTCTCTTGTATCTATCTGTCAAAGACTTCTAACTTTGGGTTCATGACTCAAGAAAAAGCCCAGATTTATCTCTCGTTTTTATTTTCCGAGTTTACATATCGCAGTAACCTGGAAACCAGGCGAGTCATGAAGAATTATATTATTAATACATCCGCTTGCACTTTATAGCAGCTGCCAAAACAACAGGAGAGGGCATGGCCTCACGTTTTCACTTGATGAGCTAATTATATTCACATCTCGACCTTTAAACCTCCATGTCAATCAAGCTCTGAACGTTTTCTGAGAAGCTGGTCGTGTATACATCTTAATATCTCTTTATAATTACACTCCATCCTGTGACAAAAACCCAGGAGACCTTGAAGTATGAATCACGCCGATCGTGGGGAGGTGGGTTGAGAGGATGATGAATTATGTCATCCATTCCATTTGCAATGACATAATAAAGTGCGTTTTGGAAAGTGAATGGATTAATAGTAGTTTGCTAGTATAGTTAGTCAGCATCCAGGAATGCATTGTTAAGACGTTTTAATTTAGCCTTTGCTCTAAAATTGCACCGCCATTTATTTATTAATTCAGCAGACGCTTATATCCAGTGACCACATTTAAATGCACATAATTTTTCTGATTAGGTTCAAATTATTTTTCTTTTTTTGATAAAAAAGTGTCCACAAAAAGTATTAAGCAGCAAAACTGTTTTCAACTGGCTGTAATAAGAAATGTTTCTTGAGCAGCATATTAGAATTATTTCTGAAGGATAATGAGACACTAAAGACTGGAGTAATGTGGCTGAACATTCAGATATACTATTACAGGGTTTAAAAAAAGATTTCAATTGTAATATTGTTTCGCAATGTTGCTGCTTTAAGCTAGTTCTGTCATGAAACTAGATGGCACAAGCTGATGGGTCATTAACGCAAGCTAATTCTATTTACAACTTGGTACAAGCTGATAAGTCCATGTTGCATCTGCATCCAATAAGCTTGCTGCTCAACATTTAAAGGGATAGTTCACCCAAAAATGAAAATGTGTTTATCTGCTTACCGCCACGACATCTAAGATGTATGTGTGATTGTTTTTTCAGAACACAAATATAGACCTAAAGCAGCTTATTTGAGATGTTTGGCCCAATGATATGTGACAAATACAGGGATGTAGTTATAATTGAAGGTGTTGGGGGATGGGAAATTCTACTACTCATGTAAACTACTCATGACCACCTTTACTAGAATGCATCACACTTTATTGTATTTATTGTGGTCAATTTTGAATTAAATAATAGTTTATAACAGATAATCTGTTAAAGGTATAAATTATTTTAACTAAAGATGTATATAACAACTGGTATGTTGAAGCTATAAGTTCTAAATGTGTACAGTTGGTATGGGAAGTATTCAGACCCTGTTAGATTTTTCACTCTTTGTTATATTGAAGCCATTTGCTAAAATCATTTCAGTTCATTTTTTTCTCATTAATCTACACACAGCACCCCATATTGACAAAAAAAACACAGAACTGTTGACATTTTTGCAGACTTAATAAAAAAGAAAAACTGAAATATGACATGGTCCTAAGTATAGAGGGAATGCATTGACGTCACTTTCTCACCGGAACACGTCCCCTCAGCTGAGGCTGAGTGGCAGAAGAGCTGCTGCGTGACCGCAGCTATTAGAGGAAAATGCGAGTATAGCAAACAATTATCAGTTTAAACTAAAGGCTGGGCTCGATATAGTGGTCCTTACAACTACCACAGATTCAGTGATCCATGGATAATGACATGCAGCCAACAATCATGTTTTCCTGACATTTTTATGAGCCTGATTTCGACATGATTATTTTATAACTGATCAGTCATCACATTTTTCGAGTGAATCCCACTTGTATATGTGGATGGGTCAGTGTATTGAAGCGTATGGGGCCGCTTGTCACGAATGGAAAACAAAAGTTTTATTCAAATTCAGAATATAAGACCTATTAATAAAAAATAAATAATAATTATATTGCCCAGACAGCGTGCAAAGAGTGCTCCCTTTATAATCACTAAAAGTTGTCACTCATTCAATAAACGCAATCTCACAGATTTCCACAGTGAAGCTGGTACAATGAAGCTCTTATTTTCACAATGTCTGCACTTACAGAGACGCGCATGTTAACTGAACTCAGCACCCGGACAAACAAACACTCGAGCGGTGAGTGGATTCCAAGTTCAACATCTGTGATTGGCCAACTGCGTTGTAGATATCTACAAACATGTCTGTGATTGGCTACATTACTCACCGAGGCGAAAACACATTGGAAATGTAATAATTTCACGGGTGCAAGATAATAATAATAATAATGTGTTCGATTTATATAGCGCTTTTCAAGGCACTCAAAGCGCTTTACATAAAAGGGGGGAATCTCCTCAACCACCACCAATGTGCAGCATCCACCTGGATGATGCGACGGCAGCCATATTGCGCCAGAACGCTCACCACACACCAGCTGATTGGTGGAGAGGAGACCGAGTGATGAAGCCAATCAGGGGCCAATGGGCAAATTTGGGATTTTTAATGACCACAGAGAGTCAGGACATCAGTTTAACGTCTCATCCGAAAGACGGTGCTCTTTGTCAGTATAGTGTCCCCATCGCTATACTGGGGCGTTAGGACCATAGACCATAAAAAAATATGGACGACTCGACATCATCCGTTTCCGCTTGGTAGATTTGAAGCTTTCAGGCGGCCTTGCACGGCGCGGACATCTTGGGACCGAGTCTGCGCAGTAGCGATTTCGGGACCGGAGTTGTGCAGTAGACCGCAGGAAGTAGAGCAGGAAGTACAGCTGCGATATCAAAAGCCCGCCCACACTCTCGCAGATACAGAACAATGAATTATGTTGATGTGAAATAAACAGTTATGGAAATATAGAAATTAAAGCTAAAGCTCTAATCTGCTCCCAAAAATTTCGAAAAAAGTCTGTTAGTGCCTCAATGACAACTTCACTCAGAGAAGACGTCGAACTCAGCTGTCAATCATGACGTCACACCCCCCGTTTTTATAGCATCAAATAACTAACTCAAACTAAACTTATTTTTAAAACGAACACCTGAAATGAAATCATCGTGATCATAACTGCCTTCAGTGACATAAACTAACTTTGGGGGAAAATTTTTGAAGTGTAATTTTATTATTTAGTTTGCCTCGCGTCCATTCGAAATCACAGAGGGGCGGCTATACTGGGACCGGTCACCGGGGGGCGATCGAGGCGCGAAAGCTTCAGTAAATGAGAGGGAGACTGCAGGCTTGGTTAGGACCCACACAGACCACAGGGTGAGCGCCCCCTGCTGGCCTCACTAACACCTCTACCAGCAGCTACCTGGTTTTCCCAGTTGGTCTCCCATCCAGGTACTGACCAGGCTCAGCCCTGCTTAGCTTCAGTGGGAAACCAGTCTTGGGCTACAGGGTGATATGGCTGCTGGATACACACTGGCCATGCGAGAACAGTCACAGAGTTGTTGTGAAGCCACTCCTTCCTTATTTTATCTGTGTGCTTAGGGTCATTGTCTTGTTGGAAGGTGAACCTTCAGCCCAGTCTGAGGTCTTGAGCACTCTGGAGAAGGTTTTCGTCTAGGATGTTCTTGTACTTGGTAACATTCATCTTTCCCTCAATTGCAGCCCTCCACCAGCCCTCCACCAGCTAGCTTCTTTTCGCTAATAATGTGCTTTTATTACGAATTCTTATGAAGGATTACATATCCTAGACAAGCAGTTATGGGCAGCGTTTCCCTCTTAAAGCAGAAGCAGCAGCAGGTTGGTGGTTTGAGTGAGAAAATGTCACGCTATTATCAAGTCCGTCTCAAGCTCGGAACAGCAATGTCCATTGGGTCCGTGGACAAGCCTCCCTCTACCCCCTCTTCTGGCGCCGGACCTGGTTTTGTGTGTTTTCGCTGCATTCACTGTAAACCAATGCTGCCTCTCAGTCTTTCTGCCACTCAGCGGGGCGTAATCGCAGTCGCTCTAGCTGACAGTAACGTCATCTATTCAGACCCTTTGTTGTGACACATATATTTAACTCAAGTGCTGTCCATTTCTTCTGATCCTTGAGATGGTTCTACACCTTCATTTGAGTCCAGCTGTGTTGGATTATACTGATTGGACTTGATTAGGAAAGCCACACACCTCTCTATATAAGACCTTACAGCTCACAGTGCATGTAAAAGCAAATGAGAATCATGAGGTCAAAGGAACTGCCTGAAGAGATTAGAGAAATAATTGTGGCAAGGCACAGATCTGGCCAAAAATTCTGCTGCACTTAAGGTTCCTAGGAGCACAGTGGCCTCCATAAATGGAAGACGTTTGGGACAACCAGAACCCATTCTAGAGCTGGCCATTCAGCCAAACAGAGCTATCGGAGGAGAAGAGCCTTGGTGAGAGAGGTAAAGAAAAACCCAAAGATTACTGGCTGAGCTCCAGAGATGCAGTCGGGAGATGGGAGAAAGTCAACCATCACTGCAGCCCTCCACCAGTCAGGGCTTTATGGTAGAGTGGCCCGACAGAAGAGTCTCCTCAGTGCAAGACACATGAAAGCCTGCATGGAGTCTGCTAAAAAAAACACTTGAAGGATTCCAAGATGGTAAGAAATAAGATTCTCTGGTCTGATAAGACCAAGATAGAACTTTTTGGCCTTAATTCTAAGCGGTATATGTGGAGAAAGCCAGGAAATGCTCATCACCTGTATAATACAGTCTCAACAGTTATACATGGTGGTGGCAGCATCATGATGTGGGGGTGTTTTTAAATTGTTTTGCAATTGAGGGAAAGATGAATGTTGCCAAGTACAAGAACATCCTGGACGAAAACCTTCTCCAGAGTGCTCAAGACCTCCGACTGGGCTGAAGGTTCACCTTCCAACAAGACAATGACCCTAAGCACACAGATAAAATAACGAAGGAGTGGCTTCACAACAACTCTGTGACTGTTCTCGCATGGCCCAGCCAGAGCTCTGATTTAAACCTAATTAAGCATCTCTAGAGAGACCTGAAAATGGCTGTCCACCAATGTTTAGCATCCAGCCTGACAGAACTGGAAAGGATCTGCAAGGAGGGAGCATCCCCAAATCCAGGTGTGAAAAACTTGTTGCATCTTTCCCAAAAAGACTCATGGCTGTATTAGATCAAAAGGGTGCTTCTAATAAATACTGAGCAAAGGGTTTGAATACTTAGGACCATCTGATATTTCAGTTTTTCTTTTTTAATAAATTTGCAAAAATGTCAACAATTCTGTGTTTTTCTGTCAATATGGGGTGCTGTGTGTACATTAATGAGAGAAAAAAGGAACTTAAATGATTTTAGCAAATGGCTGCAATATAACAAAGTGTGAAAACTTTAAGGGGGTCTGCATCCTTTCTGTATGTTGCTATTTTTCATAAGTGTTATAGATAAAAAAGAAAAAAAAATTACATTGGCCTAAGCATGGTAATTAGGAGCCATCCATGGTCTTACCTGCAATTATATCCTTATTGTAACAAATGCTAGTTAAACAATTACAAGAACAATGCTACTTTTTCATAAGGCCAGACAAAGCTTTAAAGTATGGACCTTTTGAATTATTGACAAAACAATTGGTTAACAGATATTAGGAAAAGCCTGGTTATTAACAGGAACATTTTTAAGTAAAATTAGTTGGACCTACCATGAAACCTTTTATATTTATAAAATATTATAAACAAAATAAAATACATCATATATCCAATGTAAACAAGTAATTGTTCACAAAGTTTTTACTTTATTGCAGTTACGTTATCAACCAACTTTGTGTGGATGGTACCAAAAGAAGACCATTTTGCACAAAAAATACTAATAATTTAAACCGGGACCCCGCTTAACGTTTCATACTTCAACCAATGCACTCTTCAAACCAAAACTACACTCTTGGACAAAGACCAGAGCAAGGGAGTCAAAAGGACATGCAAAGTTTATAAAGTTAGGTAACAAACAAAGAAAAGGGATGGGAAAGAGAAATACAGCAAGAGGATTTAAAACAGTATAATAATGGCCATGGGGAGGGTCCCGTTATACACATCCACATGCATGAGGAAACATCGGTAAGTGGGTGTGACTATGCTGGAAACTGAGGGCTCAGTTTTACCTGCACTACATATATGTGCGCTCTGCAAGAAAGAACTTCATCCAGTGACACACACCTGCACACCTGCCTGAGGTCAACATCTTATCTGCACAAACTTTGGCTTTGAACTAGGATCCACATCTACAGGTAAACTTTGCTTGTTTCCCTTTGAGATTCTACTATACTAATAAGATTATTATAAATGTAATGTGGATGTCTTGGTGTGAGATTAATATTGATGTAAGTACGTAATGCTGATTTCTCTATAATCCATTATCCATTACTAAACAAAAGTTATTTCCATGACGTTTGCCTCAGGGAAGTAATTCTTTATATTTATCTATCCATCCACCCGTCCATTTGACGGCAGTGAAGGCAAGTTTTGCACGTATCCCTCTAAACAGTTTCTAATTCAATCTGTGTTTTATGCTGCCAAAATCCTGTATGCTTATTCAGAATTGTTGGATTCCGCCTTATCTGCCTTACTGCCTGATGCTATATTTAAACAATTACAAGAACTATGTTACTTTTTCAAGGCCAAGTACAAGTTAGAATCAAAATCTTTAAAGTATGGACCTTCTTGAATTATTGACTAAACAACTGGTTTTCCTCATAAAATGTGTTTTTAAAAAAATATATATTACAATAGTAAAGACAAGAAAGAAGAGTGAAAAAAGACAAATCTCTTGAAATATATTTTTCACAACAACAACAAAAAAACAATTCTCATTCTCCAAAAATGCATAAATGTATATTCTAAACATACTGGACAAAAAAAATTTGAGTTACTCAATGAATACAAAACCCGAGCAAAAGCATTTACAGTATGGAAACATTCATTCACATTGCTAGGGGAAAGTGGCAGATTAATTTTCAGATTATTTTGACAACTCCAAAAACAGACTCCCAAGATAATAGTCAGGAAAGTCTGGTCAGGTTTTTAATTAGGGAAATTGTTCTTGTAAGGGGCCGAATGACTTAAATGTTTATGTTTAATGCACTAAAAGATTAAAATATGGTTGACCTCAGATTTAGCCACTGGTCATGAGAACGAAAAGAAAGTATGAATGAAAAACTACATTTGATAATGATTCTGAATGATTGAATTTACTTAAATTTCTCCAACTCTGGCAGGTTAACATCACCATGTTCCGCTGTGTAACATCTGACCTGGTAGTACTCATGTTGCCTGTGGTTCTGTTGGTGTTGCTAATGCCCTTCAGCTGGAGTTTTCAAGCCCTGACTCCTGGCTGCCACCTTTACCGTGAGTGCAAACGACCTCATTTTTAAAAAGCACCCAACTCATTCTTAAACAACAAGATACTGATTTACCCCTCTGTCTTCCCATAGCATTTAACGTGACCATACGTACAGACAAGCGAGGTACATGCCGAGGAACTCAATTAGTGTATGCTTGTGTGGGATACTGTGAGTCCAGCGCGTTCCCCTCGCGCTACTCTGTGCAGCTAGCCTCTAATTTCACCCACAACATAACGTCCGCTTCCCGCTGCTGCACCATCAGCAAGGACACAAAGGTACAGCACTGTTACCATGTTCTAAGTCAGTACCCAACCGGGGTGCAAGGGTGCCTTGTAAAAGGTGCCGGCACGCACCGCGGTTCATCTCACATCTGATGACGCATCTATAACTTGAAAATAATGCTTTATGTATGTTTATGTCGATGGATACACGTGCTGGCTCCTCCGTGATTACAAGAGCGTTAATAAAAGAAAACGTGGGCAAAACGGTCTCTCTTTGTAAACTGTGTTCAGTGCATGCGGGTGCTGCCGTATGTTCCAATATGATCAGTCATTTTCACCGTCATCACCATATGTCATCCCGCCGTGCCAGAAGACGCGAATGATAACTTGCGCGCGCTGTGAGAAGATTTGTCTCGGCGCACTCATCCGAAAGGAAAGCGCACACTTCTCTCAGCACGCAAATATTGAGTTCTCCAAATCTTTCGCTTGAACTGACAAACTCGCACAAAATGTATGTCAACATGTCCACTTTTTACTGTCAGGAAAGACAACACATATCCTTGCATTAGATTTTAAAGGGGCAGTAGCCTTTACTGTTCTGTTTAATGTCAAACAAAAGATGAGGACATCACTCACTGCTCTTAATTGAATAGCTTTTGTAAGTTTAATAGGGAATACTCTTTAATTTAAACAGTTAAATGTGCAGTTATTTTACATTTGATTACTTTATTCAATTTCTGTACCTAAAAACTAACGTTAGACCTACCTGAAAAACCTGGAAAGCATTGTTTATTTTATTAGTATCTTTGCTCGATAGTATGTTTGTGCTGCTGCTTGTATTTAAGTTATTTGTTCTTTTTTTTCTTAATTTTTAGTAGTCCAAATTTCCCTCAACATAGCAAATATCGAAACATACCGAAACCGTAAACCTAAAACCTTGATACAAACCCGAACTGTGAGCAATCTGTACCGTTACCCTGCTAGTGTAATGTATGCGAGGGGCTGCCACAAAGTTTTGAAAATTTTCAAAGGCTGCCGTGACTGAAAAAAGGTTGGGAAACACTGTTCTAAATAACCATTCGTATTTAGTATTACATCATAGACCAATTTTACATCAGAGGAACCAATTTATGAATTATAATGACTAAAGACTAACAAGAAATAATAAATTTCCACCACCCATTTTATTCCATTAGGTAAATTATTTCAACCTATACTGATAAAGCATTTACTACTAAAAAATTAAATGTATCTAGATATTTTCTTTATTTCTGTCTTATCACCTGATTCCGTGATGTGTTTATCTTTTCTCAGATCAAAGTTCGTCTGCACTGTCCTCGAGGCCGTCACCATGATGATATTGAGATCTTGACTGCACGTGCCTGTCGGTGCAACATGTGTCACAAATCCCGTTACTGAGAGCCCACATAAAGAATGCCTCACTCATGCTGTACTGGACACCTGAGAATGCTGTGCAATTATGAAATATGCATTTTTTTTATTAAAATAATTTTCTGACTTTTCCATTTTCATTTCACTTTTAAATACCACTGAAACGTTTGGGGTCAGTAAGAATATTGAAAATTTTATTCAGCAAAAATGCATTAAATTGATCAAAAGTGACAGTAAAGATATTTATAATGTAACACAAGATTAATTTTTCAAATAAATGCTGTTCATTCTAGCGTTCTGTTCAAAGAATCCTGAAAAAAATGTAGCAGCTCAATTATTTTTAACATTGATAATATAAGAGATGCATATTAGAATGATTTCTGAAGGATCATGTGGCACTGAAGACTTTAATAATGATAGTTCAGCTTTGCCATCGCAGGGATAAATTACTTTTTTATTGTAAATTGTGATAATATTTCACATTATTACTTTTTTACTGAATTGATGAGCCTTTTCTTTCAAAACCCCCAACAAATCTTACCAACCCCGAAACCTTTTAATGGTATATATGATTAATATTATCTTTTCTTTTTATCTTTGAGTTTTTTATCTAAAGTTCTAAGATGACACAGCTTGAGTTAAATGTTCTTGAATGTTGTGTTAAGACAGAAAGTAAAATTCTACATGCATCAATTTATGTCAATATTAATATCATCAATATAAAACAATGATAAAAAGCATCAGATACTCTCTTATAGTTCAAATAAAAAAATTATTTGTCTAATGCCACCTAATGACATAAAGAATGTATCTTACCTAATATATATATTTATAAGGTGATGTTTGCACAAAATGTGTCTGATCTTTTGAAATAAAGGAGTACATGACATTTTCTTGTGTTTTATTGTTAAATCATGGTTAGTTTTTTTTGTTTGTTTGTTTATATATATATATATATATATATATATATATATATATATATATATATATATATATATATATATATATATATATATATATATATATATATATATATATATATATATATTAACCTAAAGGATTATTAGGAACACCATACAAATACTGTGTTTGACCCCCTTTTGCCTTCAGAACTGCTTTAATCTAAGTACTTAGAACTAAGTACCTGTTTAATTCAGAACTGCCTTAATTCTAAGTGGCATGGATTCAACAAGGTGCTTAAAGCATTCTTTAGAAATGTTGGCCCATATTGATAGGATACCATCTTGCAGTTGATGGAGATTTGTGGGATTCACATCCAGGGCACGAAGCTCCCGTTCCACCACATCCCAAAGATGCTCGATTGGGTTGATATCTGGTGACTGTGGGGGCCATTTTAGTACAGTGAACTCATTCTCATGTTCAATAAACCAATTTGAAATGATTCGAACTTTGTGACGCATTATCCTGCTGGAAGTAGCCATTAGAGGATGGGTACATGGTGGTCATAATGGATGGACATGGTCAGAAACAATGCTCAGGTAGGCCTAGGCATTTAAACGATGCCCAATTGGCACAAAGGGGCCTAAAGTGTGCCAAGAAAACATCCCCCACACCATTACACCACCACCACCAGCCATCACAGTGGTAACAAGGCATGATGGATCCATGCTCTCATTCTGTTTAAGCCCAATTCTGACTCTACCATCTGAATGTCTCAACAGAAATCAAGACTCATCAGAGCAGGCAACATTTTTCCAGTCTTCAACTGTCCAATTTTGGTGAGCTCATGCAAATTGTAGCCTTTTTCCTATTTGTAGTGGAGAGGAGTGGTACCCGGTGGGGTCTTCTGCTGGTGTAGCCCATCCGCCTCAAGGTTGTACGTGTTGTGGCTTCACAAATGCTTTGCTGCATACCTCGGTTGTAACGAGTGGTTATTTCAGTCAAAGTTGCTCTTTATCAGCCAGCCCATTCTCCTCTGACCTCTAGCATCAACAAGGCATTTTCGCCCACGGAATTAACGCATACTGGATGTTTTTCCCTTTTCACACCATTCTTTGTAAACCCTAGAAATGCTTGTGCATGAAAATCCCAGTAACTGAGCAGATTGTGAAAACTCAGACTGGCCCATCTGGCACCAACAACTATGCCACGCTCAAAATTGCTTAAATCACCTTTCTTTCCCATTCTGACATTCAGTTTGGAGTTCAGGAGATTGTCTTGACCTGGACCACACCCCTAAATGCATTGAAGTAACTGCCATGTGATTAGATAATTGCATTAAAGAGAAATTGAATAGGTGTTCCTAATAATCCTTTAGGTGAGTATATATATATATATATATGACTTCTAATGCATAACAATAATTATTAAGTTATCATAAAGTCAACACAAATCTTCTTAGCTTATACTATGCCTTTAAAAGGTCTCACACGCTGTTTGGTTTGAGGAGCAGAAGGTGCAGTCACACTGTAAGGCCTGAGGGTAATGATAGATGGGTGAGACGCCAGGGCGACAACCTGGTAAGCGCGCTGTCAGGTGGCGTGTATGGCTGTAAGTGCAGACACGGTGGTGCCTCTGGATATACGGCGGCTCCAGAACTGGCCTCTGTGATGCCAAAACACACAACACCACATATATGTCATGCAGAAATAAATACACAAACATATACAGCATTTGCTCTCATATTTTTATCTTTTAGTTCTATAAATAAGTTTGTTATAGCAGGTTTCTGTCACCTCCCAGGTGTGGCAGCGGCCCCAGCATGCCTCAGTGCTTATGCGCAGACTCCTGCATCCAGGCTTCTTTGCCACAAAAGTAAATTCACGTACTGCACAACCACGAAAACTCTGCAAAGTCATCACAGCCATGACGGAATAAAAGCCAGGAATCAGGAGCAGAAAGGTCACAACGGTCACTGAGAAGCAGTTGGAGTACATTCTGAAAGATATTAGAATGACTTATCATATAAGACATGATTTATTTATTTATTATGTTCAGGGAGAACCTGTTACATTATTAGCAAGGATTCACAGACATTTTCTGTGCACTATGAAATACAAAATGAAAAATACCTACCTTTTAAGCATATACAAAGTATGATATAATGAAACATATTACACAAACATATTATATTGATATAGATAATGTTACAATATACAAATAATTATATAGATGTTGTCCTACTTTACAACTTTATTTACCCTGCTAAGTAACTGACCCTAAATTATTTGTGTTCCTCTGATTGCAATTATATAAATATGACCAGCAGACGTCACTAGCGTGCAGTGTTTCGGGGGTTTTGTGTGGTAAGATAAATAAATAAAAAGATTTAAAAAAGTACAGTCTAAGTAAGACATTATGGTTAAAGGGATAGTTCACCCAAAAAAAATTATCTAAATTCTGTCATCATTTACTCACCCTCAAGTTATTCCATTCTTCAAAATATCTTCCTTTGTGTTTAACAGAACAAAGACATATAGGTCTGTAACACCTTGAGCGTGAATAAATGATGACTTCAGAAATCCCTGGGTGCGTCTCAATCAGCTCCCTAGTTCAGTAGTCAGGGCACTAATCAGGGAGTCAGCCCATTGACTTATGTCCTGGTCAGTGCCCTGAATACTGAACTAGGGAGCTGATTGAGACGCAGGCCCTATTTCGGCATACATTTTCTTATATATACAAGATATATTTGTCAACTTTTTCAATCAAAAAATACGTTCCAAAGTGCTTTACTAACTCAAATGACACAATAGAAAGCAATATAATCTAAAGTAGTCTAATATTTATTAAACTAATTTACCTACTGATTAATTTATGAAACGAAACTATCAGGCAGTTATGGGGGGCAGTCTAACGAAGAACAATGCTTTACTTTTTTTCTTTTTTAATATAGGAAATTTAAAATTAAAAATGTAAGAGCAATTACTAATAAACTCACTAAATAATAAAAATAAACTCTTTCATTCAATTTTAGCCGATGTATATAAAATATGGTCGTTCTTTAGGAAGGGCATCATTTAACAGAGGGGGTAACTGGAACGGCTCTGGTCACGTGAGTATTGACACCTGCCATATCAAATTTTAACATGAACCTTTCAAGACACCTTTCTTTTTCATTAATGGTTAACAAGACAGGACATTAATGACACTGACGTGAGAAATTAATTAATCCGTATGAAATTACACAAAATAGCAATAAAACACGGCACTCACCTGTTTGAGTCCACAAGCAAACGTCGGAAGATTATGCGAAGAAAATTACCAAACCGTGTCGCTTCACCGACTGCCTTGCAGTTTTAAAGCTCGTTTATAGGACAATCTGACATCACTCTAATTAATTCCCATTAATATACCATGGAACATTACAGTACGCTACATGTAACCTTAACCAAACATCTTTGAAACATCTGCTGGTGTTTTAGGAATTAGCTGAATGACATCAGCTTCCTGTCAATGGTGTGAACCAGGGCCGGATTGAGACTCATTTTCAGCCCTGGAGTTTCATGCCTTAGACCGGCCCACTTTAGTTCACGACAGACTATATTAAAATAATGTGATTCCAACCTCAGAATATAAGTCTGCATAAGGTACACTATTCTCTAGAGCCTTATAATTCTTTGTTTTTATGAATAATATAATTTTCAATACAGTGCAAAAACAGTAGCTTAAGTTTTGCTTCACAGTGAAAATTTATTAGAACAGTAAATAACTGGACAGTATCAGAATCTCTTTTTTAAAAAAAATTAGTAAGCCTATTCCTAAATATCCAAAAATTGAAATGAACAAAATATTATTTTTTTCTTCTTCAGAAAACAAGTCAGTTTCTTATGTCATTTCACTTGTCTAGTAAATGTATCTTGAATTAAGAATATTTAGATATTTGAACTGGAAACAAGTAAGATACTAAGTCAGAAAAAAAAAAATCAGTGATAATGTTTGCTTATTCACACACTATGGTACAATAGCAGTTTACCTGTGTCTTTCACAGTAAGAGCTAATCTCTTCACAACTGGGTCCTCGCTCGCTTTCTGACACTAAATGAAATTTGTTACATTTATTTCTCACCACAAATACCCCCTTTTTACAAAGCTTTCAAATCAAGTCACTCAGTTTCATTAATGAACCTGAATCATCAGGTATCATTATTATCTATAAATAGGATTTCCCTGGTTAAATAAAGGTTAAATAAAAAATACAAATAAATAAAAAAAAATCTCAGGGCATTTTTCATTGAGCAGGGCTCTTCCTATTAGTTCTTCTGAATGACAATCCTACCTGCCCATTCTGGTGTGTTGGGCTCATGACTGGAGCTTGGTAACGTTACTGGGCCTCGCTCTTCACTATTAGCAGCAAAACGGACTAGAGGCGGCTGCTGCTGAAGAGCTAAGAAAAAGTTTGAGACATGAACGTGGTTTGCAGACAGCTTTGTTTTGCGCGGTCGCATCTTGCACTGCTCCTAACTACCTTAACGGGATAATTACTTACCGGCCTCGTCGTCATCATTAGTTTTTTTGAGTAACAATGTGCACAGCTTAGAACATTTGGCCGCGCCAGTTTCAGTTTTTTTTCCAGACCCTTCTTATTTTTTTTATTCTGGCCTTTTCAGCGCCGCCTTTGCGCTTCCTATCACCCATTTTTATCTGACTTTTTTATTTTGAGCAACTTTCAAGGCGCTGTATCGGGGGCGGGGCCAGGGAGTCAAAATATAGTCACCATTAACCTGCAGGCTGCACTCTGTGAGAAAATATTAAGTAAAAAAAGAGTGGGACTTCGGTAAAATAATAAATAAAAAGAGTTGGACCGCGGTAAAATAAAAAAGTAATAAAAGTCGGGCTGCTGTGAGTGCAGGCAGCCTGGGGACAGCATCCATAGTTCAACCGAGTGCCATGACAACAACGGCCCTCGCGGCCTCAAAACAGACCGGCCCACCGGGAAATATCCCGGTGCTCCCGATTAGCCAATCCGGGCCTGGTGTGAACTAATGTTATCGGAATAAAATTAAAGGAAAAGGGGTCAGCTTTGAATCAACGCGTTTCAGAAGAAAAGGTTTAAATACTATGCTTCTAGAGAGTGGGGGGGAAACAGACGTGTCAAAGGTTTTGAGTGAAAATAATGACAAAAGTGTTCTTAATGCTGAGTTTTCATGTTTACATCCCACTTTTATACATTCATAGGCCTATCCCAAAGCCGCTTGTCCCCAAAAAATACATTGCTATGTTTAAACACAAGACATTGATCAAAAGGACAGTGCAACTCTAGTTAAGTGATGCTACGTATGCATACAATTTCAGTCCATATTTATTGCCGTGTCTATTCTATTTCATTTTTCTTTTCCATTTTGTTCCAATGAAATGTGATGTTTCTTCAGATACCAGAGGTCAGACAAAGGGTGTTAATCCAGATGCTTTCTTTTGAACAAGAACAAGAGTCATGTTTGCTTTTCTCATCCTTTTCTCAAGACAGACTACTGTAAATGAATAATAAATGGTGGCAGTTCATTTGAGTGTTAACACACACTCAAAGTGAATGGTACATTCTGATCTAATCCCTGTTTTCTTCTAAACTGCAATAAACTTCTCTACAACATCCACGCATCCGTCTCATCCTAAGCTTTCTCAGTATGCCTACACACACAGTTCCTTCTCATTAACAATACTCTACACCAATAAATATAAGCAAAAATAAATAAATAATAATAATTAAGACAAAAATAAGACTCTGTCCTCTCTTGAAATTGTACTAAAACACAAAAAGATGATTGCAAGCAATTTGATTAAATGAAATAAATACTAATAAAATAAATTAAAAATAGCCAGACGCACATTATTCAAAACAGATGAGAATATTGCTAAATTAAAATGTTTTGAATGTTTATATATATATATATATATATATATATATATTAAAAAAAACATAAGAACAGACTAAAGTGTTGTCACTTCAGAACAAGTATAACAACCTAGCAGCATACTTCAGTCATGTTTATGAGGTGCTACACTAGAATACCCCCACCAACACTATAATCAGACATATATATCATATTTATATATATATATGTGTATAAAAACATCAGTTATATTAGCATAGAAGTAGTACTTATAGAATAAGCTGTAGAAGTAGGAACATTATAATCTGTACTTTTAAAGAATTTTCATCTTTACGATCATCATTATTCATTCCTCTTCGGAGTTTGACAGTATGCAGAGTCTGTTGGTTGATTGACAGGGGGCTCGGATCGGGCCCGAGAGAAACAGAGCCAGTTCTGGAATGACAATAATGAACGTTTTTTTGTTTGATTTCGAGTGTGCGCATGTGTGTCACCTCATGCAGTTGTGTTTCGCATGTTAAGGTTGATGATCCCGGTGCGTGAAGGAATAGAAAGAAAAGATGCAGAGAGGCAGGTGTGTGAAGCATATGAAAGAATAGGACGCATGTGAGAGGTACTCATTTTTTTCTCTTTTATATCTCACTCGTTGTGTGTGATGTGTGCTTTAGTGTTTTTCAGATATCTACATATGGACAGCATGTCGTACATGTGCTTGTGACGGTCTTGTCTGCATGGTGTGTGCATGTGTGTTTGTGAGTGTTTTCAGACAGCGATTGAGGCATTGATCGGTTCCCAAGTCAGGTAATTATTGTGTTTTACAGTGCTGTGATACTGTTTGTGTGTCTGTGTGTGCGCCTGTATGTCCGCGTGTGGTTTCTAGGTGGTGTTGGCAGCGCTGGTCTCTGACTGGCTCTTGGTAGTGTTCTCTCTCTCCTGCAGGTTCTTCTGGTTTCTGCTGGCCTCGGTCAGACTCTGCAGTCGCCTCTCCTGCACATCCTCCAAATTCCTCCACAGCTCGGCTCGCTCCCTCTCTTTCTTCAGCTCCCTAAGCAAAGGACGAGGAAAGAGGGATGGGGATGAGTGTAAAAAAGGCTTAGGTAAAGATGAGACGAAGATAAAAAGAATTGAAATACTTTCTTCACAGAAATACATGTGAAGTCATCATGAAATCAAAACTCATTTACCTTCTTAATACACAATCCTGGTCTCATTGGTGCTTGTTTTATCCCAGAGAATCAAATAATGGAAAAAAATATAAAATTAAAAGAAATGCATATGCCCGTATGGAATTGGTTTTCAGTGGTATTTTTTTTCTGTTGTGAAGGCATATTTTTTTTCTAAAATTATACAATGCTATTTTAGTATTTTTTTTTTTATATATATATATATATATATATATATATATATATATATATATATATATATATATATATATATATATACTTCTATAGTATTTATAAAGATTTTAATTCTGATTTTTCAGTTTTTATTTTAAATGTATCATGAATTGAGAAATCAAATTTCACTTGATATTTTGACATTCAAGAAATCATCGTTGTACTATAAGAATATCCTGTAATTTCAGATTTGAAAGCTTCCTTGTTTGTCTATTAACAGCTTTTATTAAAAAACCAAGATCAGAAAATTTTGTCACATTATTATGTCATAGTGCAACGAAAAACCACCTCTACAGAAGATCGATGCCTACTTCTGCATCATTGCCTCTTTAGCCCCACCCACAGATTTAAATATGAGACAGATGCAAACAAATTATTACTCCAGCAACAATTCGATAGAGATCCATTTTAGGATTACAAGAAGTTGCTGAATTGTGGAAAAACAGTCCTTGAGATCCTAAAAGTTTTTAACAAAGTTCCATTTAGATCGCACTGCTCTGTTTTCCGCTTGATTTTACAGCAGATTTGTTTTTAAACAAAATGCAGGCTTTTCAGAAGGACTGAAAATAGAAGATAATGCAATTGGATCCATTGTTTCCCATGTGTCACTGTAGCCATGTTTCCACGGTAGGAACTTTCCCCAGGAACTAGGGATTTTGGGTTGGTACTATGTTTGTTTCGACCGCAGGATCCAGGATATAAAGCTCAGCGCGCAGCTGCAGGCATTCATTTAAACGGAGCGGCCGGTGGAGCAAAGTCAGTGTTTCAACTTCTCAAATTAATTCCTCTGAAAGTTAAGCTTCCAAAGGCATGAACTGAAAACGTGCCAGATTGAACATGCGCTGTGAATGCATTGCCGTGGACGCGTTTACCTCAGCTCTTATCATGAGAGCTCATTCATCACAATGAATGTTATCTGACTACTGCAGTGTTTGTGTTGTACGTACTTCCGCTCAATTTTCATTTTCCTTCAGTACTACGTCTGGGACTGCGGTGTATTCTTAGGTTTTTTTCGGTCCAATTTTTATCGGTCCAATCAGCGAACAGAGGGAGTGGCTGAGAACGATGACGTTGATGTCGTGCGCTAGCTTGAGTTGTACTTCAGTAATGGCGGCGGAGAAAGATGCGAACGAAACGATTCATTCTGTTGTGGCACCGCTGCCGAATATCCAGAAGTTAAAGCCGGAGCAATAACAATCTTTGCTGGGGTTTGTTGGTGGCCATGATGTGGCCCTCCTCCCCAACAGGGGGAATTCGGGAAAAGTTTGATTTTCCAGCTCGCTCCGTTAGTGGTGAAGGAGTTGGCTGAAGCCCTATTCGGAAGGTATTGCCATCATTTACAGGGGCTAGTCAGCCTACTGCTTTTGACAAACACCGAGGTTGTGCGGTGATGTAATAGCTGTCCGAATCCACATCTCTGAGTTTTCAAGAATATATCACTTCAAAATGCACAGTTTATAATCCTTTTTGACCACTGCAGAGCACCGTACGGTTGCTTTGCTGTTATTTGGATGCATTTCTAGAGTTGTATTTCTTTAATCCTTGCAAGTATTTACAAGAGCAATATAATTCATCATTGCTCAAACAAATTAAAATAAAAGCACTTAAACATTTGAATTGGTCCGTTATTCATAGCAGCATTTATTATAATACCAAGCATATGACATTTTATTTACAGAATACAATCATGTTACGGACCACGTGAGAGTGTTCCCGATCACAAAACTCTCCCTTCCACCGTGGCGTGAATAAATCACAATCCGAATGCACGAGTTTTAGGTTTTATCCTATGGTTTTATCACTGAGGTGGCCTGCACAAGTGCACATTTATGTGTGAAACAGGCGAAGGGCGCATGACATATGTCACGGCCAAACGTTAGCAATTGGTTATGGCAGATCCAGAGTGGCTCAGGGCAGATCCAATAGTTTTAAACTTCAACAGAGTACCCGCCTTCGTGGAAATAAACGCTTGTCAATGGAGAGTGGCTAGACTCTATGTACAAATGAAATGTACGAGAGTCTGGTAAGACCAGGCTACTAAAGTACCTGTTTAATTTCTGAATCTGACTTTCCATTTCATGTGACGTCATTCCAAAGGGACGCCTTTTTTCTTTTACAGTATTTGAATTTAAACTATCATTTAATTTAACTCCTCCCCTCCAATCACCTGGCTTCGTTCTCGTAATGGTCAATTGACGCAGCCAATTCAGTTTGGTACTAAACTCTTACATGTGAAAGATCCAGTTTCATGTCATATTACAGAAAATGGGTTGTAATTCTGTTTTACACTGTCCTGTACTTACTTCTGTTTCTCCACTTTGTAGGAGGCAGTGAGATCATCAAAGAGCTTGCTGTTCATCTCCATGAATGTCTTCAGCACATTGTAGATAAGAGAGATGATCGTCCTAAATAGGACAACAGAAAAATATTCAATGCAAAAACTGTCTTGATTGATGTCAATAGCATTAAAGTTATTAAAGACGTGTGTTAGAATGACACTGACTGGTTCCAGTGCTCTTTGGAAACTCTGTACAGTGTGCCAAAGACCAGAGGCAGGATGACCTGGCAGTTCTCCTCTATTAGACTCAGAATGTACTCATTATTCCAGAAATACAGAGCCCGCTCTGCAACCTGAAGCAGAATAAAGAGAGAGAATGAGGCAAGAGTACACAAACAGGTGCATTCATCACCTCCGCGTGTTCACAAGTACTACAGGCAGACTGGTGAATGACACAGTGTGGGAGGAATGCTCCAGTGTGAAAGAGGAATCTGACCTGGAAATGAGGGCTGGAGATGCAGGCAGCAATCTGTTTGAATAGTGGCTCCTGCACACGGATAAACTGAGATGGTTCAATCACATCCAGAATCTCCTCGATCTCCCCCAGGAACATCACCTGGATTTACGTGACAAGATTATATACTGCACAAACACACTATCCAGACTGATCTCATGAAATGGCGTATATATGACGCCAATTCGTAAGCCATTTTGGCGTGCTATCAAGACGCAGAATCGCTTTTTAGCGTATTTATCAACGCCGTTTAATTATATCCCCCTACACTGCCCCTACCTCTAAACCTACCCATCACACACACACACACACACACACACACACACACACACACACACACACACACACACACACACACACACACAGCCCCTGCCCCTAAACCTACTAAATCACAAGAAACATTCTGCATTTTTACATTTTCAAAAAAAAATAATTTAGTATGTTTATAAAATCCCTTTACATTGTGGACACACACACATATTTGTTTGTCTCGGCATAGACATTTACGCGGAATCACACAGCGTAGACATTCACGCGGAATCACACGGCGTAGACATACACACGGATAGCACAAAATGTGTACAGATAACACGCCACTTGGCTTTAGAAAGTGGCGTGTATGTTTACGCAAAGTCATGATGTCATGTTGCACTATCACTCAAATATTTCCAGGCAAATACATTCTATGAGTGATAAGAGACCATTTGCATTCCGAAAACGTAAGTGGATTTCAAAATTACATGTGCAACGATTAAAGGCATTAACAAACAACACAAACTTCAGCATCTGCATCAGCCAATGCCGATCATCTTAAAATGCCAAATATTGGTTCAAGCTATATTTCAGTCTGTCACTAGCAACTATCACCAGCCTGATTTCCATTCACACATTTTTATGCAAATTTTGTTTGTCATATTTTTTGCATAAATTAAGTTTGCAACTTGGATAAAGACATAAACATTTGTCTGAGACAGGGTTTCCCAAATGGGGGTTCTATAATTATACAGAATGTAAAAATGAAATATATAAATGTGGCGGCTGCACCATAATCATAATATTGCTTAGAGCTATTAGCAAATCAAAGGCTCCAATTTAATTAAAGAACTGTAGAGTCTGATGCACTGTGTTTCAAAATGATTTATCATAATTATCTTTTTATTTTATTTTACAGTACAATTGTAATTTATATCAGTAATATATTTCTGTTTTTAATATAAATAATAATAATAATTATTATTATTATTATAGACATCAGAGAACCATGAACACGTGTCATTAAATTATTGAAATATTAATTTAAAACCTAAGGAGTTACTTTAAAGCTGCAGTCCGTAACTTTTGTCGCTCCACTGGTTAATAAACAGAACTGTATCTAGCGGAAGAACATTGCAGCCGGAGCTACTTCTCTCTGTTTATTTCTATGGTAAGGCACGCAGGGACTGTGCTCCTCCGCAGTGGTACCTACCAGTCTGGTCTGAAATAGTCCCAATATAAACACATATTGTAAGTGTACCATAATGATTCAGGGTAAGAAAAAAACATGGTTTGGAAAATTGATTCATGTTGTAAATTCCCATTATATAATTTTTGTAAATCTTGAACACAAAAAAAGTTATGGACAGAAGCTTTAAGCACATATTTTATGTCTAAGGGGTTTGTCTGACCAAAAAAAAAGTTTGGTCTGAGAGTTAAAACTATATGTACGCAATGTTTCTCTTACCTCTTTCTGCGTGCAAGTTTTTGGCCAGTATCTCAGCAACCCCCTGATGATCTAATGAAGTACATAAAATTGACAAATATATAAGACAATCATCTTTTTTTGGTGTGACAGTGATATGGTATGAAGTTGGATGACATCATTAAATTCGACATACGTGTTCTGTAACTGTGGCATCCTTCTCCATGAATTGCACCACACAGTATGCCAGCTACATGAAAAGAGCACAAAAAAGTCACTTGCAGGTTGTCAACACACTATAAGTGACACTTCAAGGGGCGTATTGATTTTACCTGCAGGTGCTTCTGATTAAAGGCTAAGGGAGTGATTTTGTGTGTGTGCTTGCATGTGTGTGCTGGGGTGGGATGTTGGTCAATGCAGCCATGCTTTAGGGAGAATGTTCATTTATTATAGTGCAAGCTCACTGTGAGAAAAATATTATAGCCCTTCTCTGCCTTTCATGGATTGGTTTATTTGTGAAGTTATCTCAGTGCTTCAGATAATTTTTCTAATCTAGATCCTAAATGTCACCATATGGCTTTATCATCAATCTGCCCACACCGGGAGTTTCTGCAGCAGTCAATGCATTGGTGCGTATCTATACTGAACAACACATGTGAGTGCCAATACTGTAGCTGCTAGATGTCTGTCAACAGATTTCTTTTGACTGCTTTCTGGAATTACAAAGAACAGTTCTGTTAAACACAATGTATAAAACGTAGGTACTGTGCACTGCAGCAAAACTGCAATATACGCTGGCTAAATGTAGTGAATTTAATGTAGTAATTTAGTAGACCTGTTGTAAATATCATTACAGTCCTAAACGTTGAACAGGGACAGTCCCCCTGGAAGAGCCTTGTGTTATTTTTTCTAGCTCAAGGGCACAGTGGTGATAGCACATGTCCTGTTCCTTGTGAGCATCACACCAGACACCTTCTCAGTGGTGTAGCTTGCCTTTTCGGTACAATATGTGGGTGAAAGTGTGAAAGCCTGTGTTAGGTGCAAGCTTTAGAAATTGGATAAAGTCCATAACAACTAACTGCAAAAAAGAAAATGTATAGGTGTGTGTATGTTCATATATATTTTTTTGGTATTTTAAATATGAGGGAAGAAAACAGATTACTAAACTTGGTGTCTATCTGACAAAATTATTTGTCAAAAAAGGCAAACTACATGTCCCACCTGCAGGCTGGAGTGCCTATGATAGCCACCAGAGCTCTGATGGCCACGGAGCTCTGCCACGAAATGGGTCCACACCAGAGTCTTCAGGTGTCATGACCACCATGCCAGAGCCCCGTCACAACATGGCCAATACACCAGAGTCTTCAGATGTCATGGCAATGGCCATTTTATGTGTTCCTAAAATGGCGGCATCTGATCTACATTAGCAATTAACGCATTTGGCAGAAGCTTTTATCCAAAGCGACTTAAATTGCATTAAAGGTACACATTTTAAATTTTTGTCAGTTCTTGCTTTCCATGAGAATCAAACATATGACCATGGTGTAGTTAGCACCACACTTTACTTTTGGAGCTACAGGAAACCACAGGAAAGATCTTGTTTTGTCTGAGGTGGCAACTGTTCCTGAACCCTCTATATGTCCTGCCAAGGTCAAGAAAACCACAAATTAACTTGGTTTCTTTTTCGTTGTTGACATTCCTGCCTGTTTAGTAACGACCACAGTGGTCGCCTGTGAACTGCCTGTCGTCCCAGAGTTTCCTGTTTGCTCTGAGCTTTTTGTCTGCCTAAATTCAGCCATGGAGATTGTCCCTAAGTTTTCTGTCTGCTCTGAGCTTCTTATCTGTCTAGATATGACCATGTAGATCATCCCTGGTTTTTCTGTTTGCTCTGAGCTTCTTAGCTGCCTAGATATGACCACTGAACTTTGAATCTCGTCTCAGCCAGACAGGTCAGTTTCATCCGAGAAGGCCCTGATCAAACACTCTGCTTACCATGTCATGAACAGTATGCCTGCCCTGTTATGGCCACAGAAGCTGCTACTGAACACTCTTTTTGTTCCAGTTCCATCCCTAAGCCTTGATGGTTCCTAGTCCCACCTGCTCCACCTGTCCTGACCTGTCTGGTCTGCTATGGTGGTCTTCAGTCCCATCTGTTCGACCATTGGGGTCTTCAGTTACACTGAGAGCTGTCTTCAGCTCCGTCGTGGTGGTCCTCATCTATGCCTTGATGGTCGTCTGTTCTGCCTGGTCTTCTGTCCTGTCTACTCTACTGTGGTGTTCTTCTGCTCCACCTTGGCTGTCTTCAGTCTTCAATCCCATCCCATCAGCTCCGCCCTGGTCACTTGACTTGTCTGCTTTACCCTGGTCATCCTGCTCTACTGTTTACGCCCTTGCTCCTCAATCCTACCTCATGTCCATGGACCTGGCCCTCCGTCCCTCCCCCAGTTCCATCTCTGCATCACCTCCATCCTGAATTTACATTGTAACATTACATTGTACATTGTGACATTGTCTAGCCTGACGTTGTCATACTCAATTCTAGTCAGAATATGAGTCTGATACTGCTCCGTTGGGCTGTAATTATGAGGCATTTAATCAACTGAACCAGGAAAAACATCAATTGGATAGACCTACAACCAATCAGAGGAACGGAGCGACACATAACGTTAGTTGTCAAATGTCAACAGAACTCAACTGCACTGTGTTGCCAAGTCTGCGGTTTTCTCGCGGGTTGTTTTCCATGTCCGCGGGTTGAAGCAACCTCAATTATGTGATATACTCTCACCTAAATGATTATTAGGAACACCTGTTTAATTTCGCATTAATGCAATTATCTAATCAACCAATCACATGGCAGTTGTTTCAGTGCATTTAGAGGTGTGGTCCTGGTCAAGACAACCTCCTGAACTCCAAACTGAATGTCAGAATGGGAAAAAAGATGATTTAAGCGATTTTGAGCATGGCATGGTTGTTGGTGCCAGACGGCCCGGTCGAATATTTCACAATCTGCTCAGTTACAGGGATTTTCATGCACAACCATTTCTAGGGTTTACAAAAATGGTGTGAAAAGGGAAAAACATCCAGTATGCAGCAGTCCTGTGGGCGAAAATGCCTTGTTGATGCTAGAGGTCAGAGGAGAATGGGCTAACTTTTTCAAGCTGATAGAAGAGCAACTTTGACTGAAATAACCACTCGTTACAACCGAGGTATGCAGCAAAGCATTTGTAAAGCCACAACATGCACAACCTTGAGGCGGATGGGCTACAACAGCAGAAGACCCCACCGGGTACCACTCATCTCCACTACAAATAGGAAAAAGAGGCTACAATTTGCATGAGCTCACCAAAATTGAACAGCTGAAGACTGGAAAAATGTTGCCTTGTCTAAATAGTCTTGATTTCTGTTGAGACATTCAGATGGTAGAGTCAGAATTTGGCGTAAACATAATGAGAACATGGATCCATCATGCCTTGTTACCACTGTGCAGGCTGGTGGTGGTGGTGTAATGGTGTGGGGGATGTTTTCTTGGCACACTTTAGGCCCCTTTGTGCCAATTGGGCATAGTTTAAATGCCATGGCCTACCTGAGCATTGTTTCTGACCATGTCCATCCCTTTATGACCACCATGTACCCATCCTCTGATGGCTACTTCCAGCAGGATAATGCGTCACAAAGCTTGAATCATTTCAAATTGGTTTCTTGAAAATGACAATGAGATCACTGTACTAAAATGCCCCCCACAGTAGAGTTTAGATTCCCTACCCGAGCCCGAGCCCGAACCTGACCCGAAACGACCCGCGGGCCGGGTCGGGCTGAGATTTCCCTGCACTATCCTCGGGTCGGGTAGGGCCGGGCCCGTGATCAAGCGTTTATTATTTTTAATCATTAGCCTACTTTACTAGTCTAATTGGGTGGGCAGAAAGCTATGCTATAATCAGAAATTATATATATATTTAGCAAAGTAAGAACTAATACAACAACTAAGAAACAAATGTGTAGGCTAAAAAGTTGCACAAGTCAGGATTAGTGTAAAAATGCGTGTTAAACTCACAGCTCGAGCAGTGATGAAGCGCAGCATTATAAACAGAAACGCTCTGAGTCAAGAGCTGCTCGCGTGAACACTGCACTTTGCTTAATTAAATATCTTCGAATCGTTTCGTTTAAAAGTGGTCATTTCAAGCTTTCTATACGCATATTTCTCATGTCTGTGAGGCAAGAAGCCTGCTGAGTTTGGGTTTATTTAAGAGATGCGCGCTCCAGTTCATGAGATGAAATGAAAGCAATCACTCCCACGACTTCATTTGCTTTTTATTTATTAAATCCAGGCAATTGGCCTAAGAAACCTTTTTTTTTAAATTAAGATACAATTTAAACAAAACGAAATAAATGCTTTCTACAAAACAAAACTTAATATTAAACTAAATATAACCACCAAAATCATTTCTGACCCACTCGCATCTTTTCACTCATCATAATCAGATGAAATGTAAAAATAATATTATAATATTTAAACATAACTATGAAGGAAAAAACAAAGCTACAGATAAATGTCTGAGCTGGATTAGAGCAAACATCAGTTTACCGGTGAGCGGTTCAGGAGCGCGCGGATTATTGAGCGGAGTCAAGTCAACTTTATTTATAGCCTATAGCACTTTTACAATGACGATTGTTTCAAAGCAGCTTCAAAGTGTTAAACATGAAAATATTGCAACAAAATGTTATTCGGCTGTACAGTCGCTGTGGAGAAAACTGAAAACTAAATGTAGGTTTATCATGAGCCTCACCAGTCCCCTTCGTTGCACTTAGCTCATTACAGGCTCGTTCTCGTCAAAACGCCCACGTATTAAACAATGGTCGGGTTTAAATCGGGCTCGGGCTCATAATTAAAGTTAAGGTGTCGGGCTGGGCCGGGCTCGGACACAACGTGCACGGGCTCGGGTAGGGTCGGGCTTGATTTTTTGAGCCCGATCTAACCTCTATCCCACAGTCACCAGATCTCAACCCAATAGAGCATCTTTAGGATGTGGTGGAACGGGAGCTTCGTGCCCTGGATGTGAATCCCACAAATCTCCAACAACTGCAAGATGCTATCCTATCAATATGGGCCAACATTTCTAAAGAATGCTTTAAGTACCTTGTTGAATCAATGCCACATAGAATTAAGGCAGTTCTGAAGGCAAAAGGGGGTCAACCACAGTATTAGTGTGGTGTTCCTAATAATCCTTTAGGTGAGTGTATAAACCCAGGAATGTGAATTTTAGAGGGCAACCTCGCCAAAAAAAAAACACATTTTACCCCTCAAACAAGAAAAAAGAATTTAAGGATACACAGAGTACTTACCACGATCATAATTTCTGAGATAAATAGTAAAGGCGAATGCATATACGAACAAGTTCTCCGTTTAGGTTTAGAACAAATTCAACCAACCTCCTTTGATGGGAATGATTACATTACTGTTTATCATCTGTCCATCATCGTCTAAAGCCCGCCCTGACAATTTCATTGGTCCGAACAGTTTCTGTTCGGGCATAATTACTCCTCTATGGATCAAGTCCAGACCGATCCCACCCGAAGTGCCCGAGCTCAACTGTTGTAAGCGGGGCTAAGTTCGACTGACATCCAGGCTAGTGATTGTCTGGAATCCACTCCTTAATGGGGGGTTCTATGTCACGCCTGCCAGCCGGAGTGCCTCCTGTCTTTATCGTATTATGAACTGCGGTATAAGCTAAATTTAGTCAATTTCAAGTAAATATTAAAATTTAGTACATGAAAATTCTAATTGAAGATAAACATGCATTTATATTTTAGGAAGTGGGTCCCTTTCAAGGGGATCGAATTCCTGCCCAATAGGCCACATCACTCATACAGTACATAGATACATTGAAAATCGGGTTGCCAATACAATATATTTAAGAGATTTCAGCATAACAACCAGACTCAACGTTTCAAGAAAGCAACTTAGAGCAACATGAAAAACCTATACATAACTGAATGATGACATCCTTAGTCTGCACACACATGCTGCATTTATTTCCAGATTAATATATTCCCTGAAGAGGAAAGAGTCACAAAGCACCTGAGCCTCAGAGATTACAAGCAAAAGAGTGAGAAAAGGATGTTTTTTTAAAGGGAGGTTACACGAATGTGTTTGTGTGTGTGCTCATGTGATTTGGTCACAAGTGTATGTTTTTTGTTGCCACGGAAGCCCTTCTGCACTGTTGCCTGGGTAAGCTGCTAGGGTGGTGATGGTGTGTGTGTGTGTGTGTGTGTGTGTGTGTGTGTGTGTGTGTGTGTGTGTGTGTGTGTGTGTGTGTGTGTGTGTGTGTGTGTGTGTGTGTGTGTGTGTGTGTGTGTGTGTGTGTGTGTGTGTGTGTGTGTGTGTGTGTGTGTGTGTGTGTGTGCGTGCGTGTGTGTGTGTGTGTGTGTACGTACTTTGGAAGGGCTGATGTCACATAAAACCTCTGTCTTTCCCCAGGGGCTGAGAGCCCTGTTAACTCTGTTTTTTTTTCTCTCATTCTTTTTCCAACAAGAACATCATAATTATCCTCTTAGTTCTCAGTCTATGTAGTGCTTTACAAAAAGGTTCAGATGTTTCGCTAGCAAGGGTACGTTTATGTGCACTGTCTGAATCTTTGTAGAAGATAATGGAAGCCTGTTATGCCTAAAGTTCAAATAAAATCTCACAAATATCCCTCACAAATGCCACTTCATATGTCTTAATTATAACTTTATATCTTACAACTGCAACTTGTTTTAATCATAATTGCAGCTCTATCCCACAATTTTAATTTCTTTGTAATTGTAACTTTATATCTCAAAATTGTTCATCTAAAAACTGAAACTTTGTCATATTTGCAACTTTATTTTTCATAATTCTGACTTCATAATTCTCAATTTATTCTTCTTTTAAAATTGATCTCACAATTTTTTTTTTTACTCTGAGGTGGAAGCATAAGTGTGTGTGTGCCTAGTATTCCCTATGTTATGGGACCAAATGTCACCACAAGTATAGTAAAACTAATAATATTTTTATTTTATGGGGACATCTTTTTGGTCAACATGAGAAAAACATCTTATAAATCATTTATCACTTTATAAAAATGTAAAAATGCAGAACGTTGTCTGTGATGGGTAGGTTTAGGGGTATGGTTAGTGTTCGTTGATAGAATATACAGTTTGTACTATATAAAAATCACAATGTCATTGTGTGTGTGTGTGTGTGTGTGTGTGTGTGTGTGTGTGTGTGTGTGTGTGTGTGTGTGAGTGTGTGTGATGTGTGTACATGTTTTTCTAGCCTGGTGAGGACTTCCAACCTGAATGCACACAGACTCATAGGGACTCCTGTCACCGTGGGGACCTAAATTGAGGTCCCCATGGGTACAAAAGCTTATAAATCATACATAATGAGTTCTATTGAGAAAGTAAAAATGTAGAAAGTTTCCTGTGATGGGTAGGTTTAGGGGCAGGGGCAGTGTAGGGGGATAGAATATATGGTTTGTATGGTATAAAAACCATTACGTCTATGGCAAGTCCCCACAAAGATCGCGCACCAGACGTGTGTGTGTGTGTGTGTGTGTGTGTGTGTGTGTGTGTGTGTGTGTGTGTGTGTGTGTGTGTGTGTGTGTGTGTGTGTGTGTGTGTGTGTGTGTGTGTGTGTGTGTGTGTGTGTGTGTGTGTGTGTGTGTGTGTGTGTGTGTGTGTGTGTTCGTATATTTGTCTGCCTGAGAACCACCCATAAACTGGCCAAGGTAAAACTAAGATTAAATCTAAACACTTTACAAGGCTTTGGTATGTTTTGACTTGGCACAAGATAAAAATCCCATACCCGAGAGACACCTCAGTGAAAATATATCCCCTGGTGTCACTCAGTAGTTTGAGGCTCAATGGGACTAAGCTCTAATCATCCAGGATAAATCTCCCAGACTTATATCAACCACTCACCATTAGTTCCTATGCAAACAAATAAAATAGTAACCAAATCACAACAGCCGCAGGTTACACAAAGGGCAAAAGAATCAGTGAAATGCACACTTAATGCTGGTGACAAAACCATTTATATAAATAGAGTTCGGTATTTAGCCTTTCATCTTGCTAAGAGCTCTCTAGAAACGTGTGATGTTCTGAAGAAGCCTTGAGGGAAGTGTGATTAAGGATTTGGCTGCACTGTCCTTCTGTTTCTATGGAAGCTACATAAAAAAAGTCTGGCCACCCAAAGGCATTCCCTGGGAGAGCTATATATGCCCTTGTGGCGAGTAAGAAGCATAAACAGCCCGGAGTGTGGGCACTGAATTATGGATGGGGGGATATTGACAAGGGAAAGGGCGAGTGTAGGAATGTAGGACAAGCACTTTCAGAATACACACTTATAAACATATACAAACAGGGAGTACTAATATTACAAAAGCACTTTTCAGACATAGCATGCTGTTAATATGAGGAATAATCTGCTGATTCTATTGAAATAATGTATGTGCAATACAGCTCAAAGGATTGGGGTCGGTATGATTGTTATGCTTACCAAGGCTGCATTTATTTGACCAAATACAGTCAAACAAAAAATACAGTAAAATAGGAACATCTTGAAATATTATTATGATTTAAAATGATCGTTTATATTTATAAAATGTAATTTATCCCTGAAATGGCAAAGTTGAATTTGTCTTTAGGGTCACATGATCACACTCCGGGAAAATGTTTTACTGACCACAAACTTTTGTATGTGTATGTATTTACACATACACACACAAAGGCGAGATGAGTTCAGACTTTAATGCAGTGTCCCCAAAATTACTCCTGGACATTAAATATGCATGTTATTGTGTATAAATGTGAATTGATTCTGGCAATGACTTTTAACCAACTGATCATTTTTTTTGGATGTATAAAGTGCATTTTCATTAGTATTTAGCACCCCCTTGTGGTGTGATATCACATTACAGTTCATTGAGTAACAGCATAATATCTGAATGTGCATCCCCAGTGTGACTGTGTCTGGGCGTCTGACTCTAACCTGCGCATGAAAAATGGAGAGAGACTTGGCAGTGTGCAGGGGGATCAGGACCCTCACCAGGAACTGCTTGTGCTCTGATTTGAGAGGCAGAGCAAAGCCATTTATGATACTGGAAAAGAGGAGAGGAGAGGAGAGGAGAGGAGAGGAGAGGAGAGGAGAGGAGAGGAGAGGAGAGGAGAGGAGAGGAGAGGAGAGGAGAGGAGAGGAGAGGAGAGGAGAGGAGAGGAGAGGAGAGGAGAGGAGAGGAGAGGAGAGGAGAGGAGAGGAGAGGAGAGGAGAGGAGAGGAGAGGAGAGGAGAGGAGAGGAGAGGAGAGGAGAGGAGAGGGTAAAGAGAAAGGGGAGAATAAACAGGATTAGTATCAGTCGTCCTGATGATTCTCTGGTACACTCATTCGACACATTATTGTTCATCAGTTAATCCCCCGCTAAACCCCCAAACATCCTTCCTCTCTTTCTGACTGTCTCCTCCCTTCTTTCTTTATCTCTCTCTTTCAATTCTTTAGCTTTATCTTTGTTCTTTCCTGTTATTTAATTCCATACCATCTATACTGTCTTTTTCTGTTCCTCTCTTTTATTCTACAATCGACTCTCTTCCTTCAACTCTCCTTTTACATAATCTTTCTCTAATTCTACAAGTTAGCTTCTGTTATAATTTTAACTTTATTTACTCCACTTTACTATGCTTACTTTACTATTTGGCACAAATGCATTTGAAACAATCGAATAAGTCAAACAGTTCAAAAAAAAAAATATCTCTAAATAAAAAATGCATTTGATTTAGAAGAAAAATCTATTCCCAGGGAAAACAGGTAAAAACTGTTTATATATACTGTTGGTAAAATTTCTGTATTTTATGAAATATACATTATAAACTATATATATATATATATATATATATATATATATAGTTTAAATATTATTATAATATTGACATTTAAATATTTCAGTTTTACAGATTTTAAAATATACATAACTATCCTACAAATATTTTCGTTATTTATTTATTACACATTTTGTATATATATAATTTTATATATATATGTTATATATTATCCTTTCCTGAATATATATACAACTCAACTTTCTTTCTTTCTTTCTTTCTTTCTTTCTTTTCTTTTCTTTCCTTCTTTCTCTCTCTCTCTCTCTCTCTCTCTCTCTCTCTCTCTCTCTCTCTCTCTCTCTTTCCCTCGTTCCACCTCATTCTCTCTTCAGTAGTGATCAGAGAGATGTGTGGGTGGGAGGCACTATAAATACTACTGGCATCAACCTGAATTTAGACCTCCATCCCCAACACTCTGACTCATTCCTCCCCCTGGTTGTCTCTCTTCCCCTGTTTCTCTCTGTCAAAGGTTTGCTTTGTTTATTCTATTACACACACCGAGACATAGGCACCATTTTGTGTACGTTGAACCCAATATGCAAAGCAGCACTGGTTTCGCTGAGAACATGGCTGTGAATAACATGGCTGGACACGCTTAAGATGGGAAACATGACTGGGGAACAGGCAGCAGGTACATGCTGCCAGCGCTGATGTCGGAGATGTTTGCTAAGTCTCTGAATCTCCAGCTCACACACCATAAAGCATCTCTCCAGTAATCTGCTGCCACATTAAGTTATGTAAAACTATAATTTAATCAATTCAAGATAGATTGTAAGATATTACCTTAAGATGTACCTCCTAACACTGGAAACAATGACTAAACCACAGGGTTTCTAACCTTATAATCTTCTAATTTACATCGGTTTGCAATATTAACATTATATGAGCTGATTTTTAACACAAATTTAGTGTGCTTTCTATTATGAGAGTTTGAAAGAGTATCTACCTTCCCAAAATTTCCAGAAGTTCAGCAACTCCATTGAAACGCTCAGATTCATAGATGAACCTGCAAGGTTAAAAAAAAAAGTGTTGACGTTTTAAAGACGGAAGAAAGAGCAGTTATTGTCTGTGTAATATCAATGCTAGTCATGCTTTTTGTGTATATGACTGTGTCTGACCTGAGGAAGATGTTGTTGATCTGTTTGCGGATGTAGGCCCTCAAGCCCAGGAGTTTGCCATAGACACGGTGAAGGATAGTCTTCAGATATTCTCTCTCTCTGGGGTCCTCACTGTCAAATAACTCCAACAGCTACATCCACACACACACACACACACACACACACACACACACACACACACACACACACACACACACACACACACACACACACACACACACACACACACACAAAAGCACACACGTCAGCCTTTGCACTTTATTAAAAGCACTAGTCATATATGTCCTGACACCTAAAGGGATACTTCAACACTTTTTCATATTAAATTATGTTATTCCCTAAACTAAAACAAGTTGATACATACCTTTTTCTTCTCATTGCGTGTACTTAATCTCTTTGACACGCAGTGACGATCTGATAGCATTTAGTTTAGCCCACTAAGCCCAGTTCATTCACTATGGTACCAAACAGAGAACAAGTTAGAAGTGACCAAACACCTCCACGTTAAAAAGTCACGCCTGATACATCCTTCCTCACACACAGATGTGATGGAAGATTTTTTAGGCATGACTTTTTACTGCGCCGAGTCAAAGTACTCATTTTTATGTATAGTTAATCCGCTTAGAAAAGCGCCACGTTTTATTTTGTCACCATACTAGGTGGTTCAGCTATTTGTGTAACTGTATTTAAATAGGGAAAATGTGGAGGTGTTTGGTCACTTCTAACTTGATCTCTGTTTGGTACCATAGTGAATGAACTGAGTAGCCTGGATGTCAGCCGAATTTAGCCCTGCACACAACATTTTTAGGTTGGGCAGTTCGGTCTGGCCTCGCTCCATAGAGGAGTAATTATCCCCGAACAGAAACTGTTCGGACCAATGAAATCATCAGGGCGGGCTTTAGACGATGAAGGACAGATGATAAACAGTAACGTAATCATGAACGTCATCAAAGGGGCTTGGATTATATTTTTTCGAATCCTAAACGGAGAGCTTGTTTGTATATGCATTCACCTTCACAATTTCTCTAAAAATGATGATCATGTTGGGTAAGTACTCTGTGTATCATTAAATTCTTTTATTTTTTTACACCACGGGAAAGGTCGTTTATTTCAGCGTGCGTGCAGACAGGGTTGCCAAGTTTTTACAACAAAACCCACCAACTACTAGCCCTAAACAATAGCTTCTCGGGGGGGTTTCCGGAAATTTTTATTTTTATTTTGACAAGGATGCCTGCTAAAATTCGCACTCATGGGTCTATATATCACATAATAGTCGCTTCAACCTGCGGACATAGAAAACAACCTGCGAAAAAAAAACGCGGACTTGGCAACACAGTGCAGTTGAGCTCTGTTGACATTTGACAATGCGTCGCTTCGTTGCTCTGATTGGTTGTAGGTCTGTCCAATTGAGGTCTTTCCTCGTTCGGTTGAAACACGCCTCATAATCACAGCCCAATGGAGCAGCTTCAGACTCATATTCTGACTAAAATTGAGTATGACCACGACAGGCTATGAACTAGGCTTAGTGGGCTAAGCTAAATGCTATCAGATCGTCACCGCGTGTCAGAGAGATTAAGTGCACGCACTGAGAAGAGAGAGGTATGTATCAACTTGTTTTAGTTAAGGGAATAACATAATTTAATATGAAAAAGCGGGGAAGTATCCCTTTAAGGGGAATGTTTATGACCTTCCTAATATTGTGTTGGTCCCTTTTGCTCCCAAAATAGACTCCATATGGACTCCATTAGACCCCTGGAGGTTTGCTGTGGTATCTGACACCAAGATGTTAGCAGCAGATACTTTAAGTTCTGTAAGTTGCGAGGTATGGCCTCCATGGATTGGACTTGTTTGTTCAGCATATCCCACAGATGCTTGATTGGATTGAGATCTATGGAATTTGGAGGCCAAGTCAACACCTCAAACTCGCTGTTGTGCTCCTCAAACCTTTCCTGAACCATTTTTGCTTCGTGGCAGGGTGCATTATCCTGCAGAAAGAGCCACAGCCACCAGGGAATACCGTTTCCATTAAAGGGAGTACATGGTCTGGATCAATGCTTAGGTAGATTGTAAGTGCTAAAGTAACATCCACATGGATGGCAGGAACCAAGTTTTCCAGCAGAACATTGCCCACACCATCACACCTCCCACTGCTTGCATAGTGCATCCTGATGCCATGTTCTCTTCAGGTAAGCAACACACACACACACACACACACACACACACACACACACACACACACACACACACACTCAGCCATCCACGTGATGTAAAAGAAAATGTGAGTCATCAGACCACGCCCCCTTCTACCATTGGTCTGTGGCCCAGTTCTGATGCTCATGTGCCCACTGTTGCCGCTTTCGGCAGTGGACAGGGTTCAGCATGTGCACCCTAACTGGTCTGGTTCTTATGCTTGTCCATTTTTCCTGCTTCTAACACATCAACTTTGATGACAAAATGTTCACTTGCTGGCTAATATATCCCACCCACTAACAGGTGCCTTGATTGAGATAATCAGTGTTTTTCACTTTAACTGTCAGTCGTCATAATGTGTGTATATATATATATATATATATATATATATATATATTAGGGCCGGGACTTTAACGCGTTAATTAAGATTAATTACGCAAAAAAATAAATAACTAATAAAAATGATATTATAAAAATGATATTATAACTAATAAAAATAAAATTTTAACCGCACTTATTTTTGCACCACGGAACGTTTTTCACTGAATGAGTTTCGATGGACCGATTATACTGGAACACCAACTAGCGTTCACGAGTCACGACAGCAACAAACCATAGTGAACATGAACGAAGAAGCTGATGAGACCCCTTTGCATGGCCCCTGTGGATGGGAAATTTTGTTTTAAAAAATGAAAGGATGGAAGCGTCGACAAGAGCATGGTTGTGTGTAAGCTATACAACAAGGAATTTGCGTATCACCGCAGCACATCGAGCCTCAAATATCACAAATATGCTTTTGCTAAACTTAATGACAGACATTGCACTGGTCTGCTGGACTGAAATAAATAAACAATATTTTGTTGATTAAGCTTATGTATTCAGTCATTATTCAATGGTATACTAAAAATCCATATGAAAAATTACTTCTCACTGTTCTCAGGTCAAATATTTATATGCAATTAAAATGCGATTAATTTCGATTAATTAATTACAAAGCCTCTAATTAATTAGATTTTTTTTTTTATCGAGTCCCGGCCCTAATACATATGTGTGTGTGTGTATATAATTTGGTGCTGTACATAATATATGTGTGTACTGTGTATAATTATTATGTATATATAAATACACACACTTGCATATATATATATATATATATATATATATATATATATATATATATACAGTATATACATGCAAATATATCTTGAATACATAAAGAAGTGTGTGGTGTATTCAGCCATATACACAGTATACACACATTTATATATATATTGTATAAAGATATACCTTTATTTTGGATGCGATTAATCGCGACTAATCAATTGACCACTAATACGAATATTATTAATTAAACTGAATTATATAAATTAAACATATGCAGACTATATATACATAAATACATAAACACACACATAGATATACATGCATGTATATATTATGCATCCTTGTAGGTATAAAAGGGTTTACAAATGTTAAAAATCATGCTTCTACGCCTGTAAAAGCTCTGTACCTGAAGAACAAACTTCTGGTCCACGTAGCGCTTGGCAAGAGAAGGCTGGAAATCTGGACTCTCAAGAAAGCGTAAAAAGAATTCATACACCAACTAGATGCAAAAAAAAGAATAAGAGGGAAAGAGAGAGGAAATGACATCAGAGCTGGGACACAAGCTATAAAAAAACTCATAATGTCAGTGTATGTGTTAGTGTGTGTGTGTGTGAATGAGAATGAGAGAATTGACATGTACCTGTAAGTGTGGCCAGGAGGCTTCCAGAGCTGGTTCATCCTCCTCTGGGTCAAACTCAGGGTTCTCACTGGGTGGGAGAGTTCTAAAAATGTTCACTGAGATCTACAGGAAGAAGAGGGGTTGAAAAGTTCTGTTTTAATAAAGCATGGACATCATATGATTGCTTCCCCAAAGCAAATTACATTAAAGGTGTCATGAACTGGCTTTTTCTAATTTTTTATACTGTTGTCTGAGGTCAACTAATGATGTTTGTGTGTTTTTTACATTCAAAAACATCATAACTAATAAGTAATAGGCTATTTTCTACACTGGTTTGAGGCTCTCTCCAAAACGTTGGGTTTTGATGGGCGTGCTGCACTGGAGACTTAGAAGTAAACGCCCAAGGCCTTGGATTGGATTGTATAAGATGTGCATATTTAATGAGCTTAAGCTCCCCTGTCAGTTCAGTTCACATGAGAAAGGAGAGATTGAGCGAGATGCGGCAACCGGAATGATTCTCTCGAACACAGGGCTCGTAAACGTCTTTATAAAAAAACACAATGATTTATTTATTTCTCATCAACCCCGCTATTGATTGGACTGTTTTTTATATTACACATAGCCCGCAAGATCGGACGATATAAGCGCAAACCGCGCACACACACACGTTCGGCGCGCCGGCCTTCAGATGTCAAGTCGAGATTCGAGAGAGAGTATAGCAGAACGGGAACGGAATACAATGAGATTCATCGGCCTGCCGGGCTTTGCGAGCCCTTGCCCATTCGTGTCCGAGTCCAGCATGATAAATGTATGTTTCTGTTAGACACGGACACATAATCAAAACGATCTATAACAATGCAGTATTATGTCACATTTCAAAACACGTTTTACTCACATACGTGTGTTGCACCATTCCTGTCGGATCCAAATCCAGCATCGACCGGAGATTTGTTTACAAACGATCCCGCAGTGAACTGAAGTGAACATGTCTTCCCCACGTGAGCTGAAGTATCACACATTCCTAATATTACGATCCGAAGGAAGCTTATGCAGCGACTGTGTTCTTCCACAATATCTTGCTTGCTATCTTCCACATGTTTATTGCTGCTGGCTTGTAAGTTGTGATCGACCGATCAGCTCCATGAGTCGGTGGGCAGGGCTACTAAATTACACGTTCTGTATAGGCGGTGTTTCGTCGCGCAGTGATGTAAGTATAAAGCACAGGACCGTTTGCTGAGCCTGGTGTCTATAAAAGCTTTTCTTTGACTAACAAGGAAGTTTTCAGACTTCCAGTTTCAAACTTAGAGGATATTCTTATATTACCATGACCTTTTATATATCAAAAGCTGTAAATGATATTGTTTCTCTGTGCCTTTATCGTTATAGCCGTGGTGTGAACTCTATTCTTTTATATTGAGAATGATTTTTAGAAATGGAAGCTCTAGGGTAGTTCTACCTGGAAGACTCCTATGTCACGTCATTCATTAATTATCTATCTAGTCAATCATTATTTGTCATCTGTAGTATATAAGTTCTGTTCCCACCCATTACTACGTTCGCAGATACTGACGCCGCCGTTCACCCCCATCCCCCCCACCACCACCAGGTCGGTCCCTGTCCATACAGTGGGGGTAGGCTCCGCTCCTGCCTTCATCTTTAGGCAGGAACTGCAAGCATCCGTACCCTCCGGATAGGGGCCTACGCCAAAGAACTGTATCACTTCATATATGATACTCATTGTAAACAACTGTAATTAAATCTTATTCAAATGTTATTCTCGCCTCATGAGTCTTTTGGGTAAAACTATCTTTATCGTTATCTTTATAGCTATCGTCCTTGGTGTGAACAGGCCTTCTTTTCAGTGGTGCTTTTCTTTGCAACAAACTCATTATAGACTTAGCCTTTATTCTCAAAACTTACCGCTATTTGCCTTGCACAGTTGCACTTATTGTGCCATATGTAAGTAAATAGAATTTCATTTTTAAAATATATTTTCTTACATTTTCAACTGATCAGAGCAACCATTATTGTTACTTTATTTGCATAATTCCTCTAGGAAACAAGGGGCTAAAACAAACAACGCTGACAGCATATGCAAATAAAGAGCGCTATCAAATGACATAAATTCATTCTTAATGAATTCCTCCCTTTGTCTTTCACATCAAAACATAAAAGGACCAGTTAACAAAAATCAATTGCTCCCCAATTAAGGTGTTTTTGTATTTCAGCTACATACTGTACAAAGCTAATGTAGCTAAACACAAAGAAACGTAAATGCTTCTGAGTCTTTAAGTGCACTTTAGTGCATTGGAGATCCTGTGCATCCCTCAAAATGATTTATCTCCCTCTGCCTCTTCTGCTCTTTTATCAAATCCCATCCTACTCCATCACTTTTTCTCTCTTTCGCGATTCATCTCACCATCTTAATGGCCTCTGGGTAAAGGGGTTCGATGAGGACTCCGCGACTGGTGGCCACGCTCTCCACAAGCTCGTTCAGCGCAGCGCGTTTGATCTCTTTCCCCTTCAGGTCGGCGACACAGTCCAGAAAGTCAAAAAGCACACAACACTGCTGCAGCTTCTTACAGAACAAGTCATGAAGTTCTGCCACTGGAGCATCTGAGGGACAGGAAGGAGAGGAGATGTAATTGAATATACATATATACACAAATATACTGCACATTTACCATGAGCTTACTATATTTGTCCTAGTATAGCTTGAAGCTTCCCAATAAACCAGGCATTTTATACTATGAATTTTGTTAATTTTTATGTTTCTCTGCTGTAATTTGCTTTGAATAAAGGCATCTGCAAACATATCATGGTAAAAACCATGCACATAAATATAATATATGACAATAACTGTACCATGGTACCCCCACAGTACTTTTTTTGAAAATGCTAATACAAAGGTTCTACATAGAACCCTTGGGTTCTTTACTCAATTTTAAACAACCTTTATAGTCTTAAATGATTGCATAATACTGTCAGGTTTAAAGGGTTAGTTCACTCAAAAATCGTGGTCTTCAAACCCTGAAGACCTTCGTTCATCTTCAGGACACAAATGAAGATATTTTTGATGAAATCTAAGAGTAATAAACACTTTCAAGGCCCAGAAAGGTAATCAAAACATCATTAAAATCATCCATGTGACTCCAGTGGTTCAACCTTAATTTTATGGAGTGACGAGAATACTTTTTGTGCGCAAAAACAAACAAAACTAACAACTTTATTCAACAATTACTTCACATCTATGACAGTCTCCTATGCAGTTTACAATGTAAATACAGCGCAGCTCCTGCGTCCTCATCACACGCATGCGTCGTGGTGCTCATGTGAACAGCATTGGCTGCCGTAGAACTCAAAAGCGCTGCACTGTGGCATAAACTGCCCTATTTTGACTTGCAGCCAATGAGTAAGCAAGATACAGGCCAGTAGGAAGGACAGGGAGGAGTTATAAACCAGAATATCAGTATTTTAATAGATATATTTACAACTATATCAAACAGAAACAAAGCACAAACATTTGATTGATCAGCTGCAACAGCAGCACATTGCAAATTGTAAATGCATTGCATTTATGTTAAACTCTCTTTGCAGAACACTATCATTGCTCCCTGTGTCTCCAACCATTTCCTCCTCCATAGTCTTATTTTCTTTTTCTCCTTTTCGCAACAAATAAGCGCACAGACAATTTGGATTGCAAGATTTCTGCAATTTTTTTAATAACAATTCCAGCCTGACGCACGTGCGATCTCGCATTATGAAACGTAGTTTGCGGACAGGATAGAGCTGTCGGCGATTCGTCCTCTTGTACAGTCATGCAATGTGAAACCCCCTGTTGCAGATACATTGTGCAGTCTGAATACAGCAGCAACTGATGGCTGGCCCAGATAGTCATGCAGTGTGAAAAGAGCATTGTTCCGAGAAGTTTGAAAATCGTGCAATCTGAACTCGGCATTACACAGACTACACGAAATTGTTGAATAATGTTGTTGTTTTTGCGCGCAAAAAGTATTCTTGTCGCTTCATAAAATTAAGGTTGAACCACTTGACCAATATTTTTGGGTGAACCAACCCATTCAAAATAATATTTTCTTCTAAGAGTGTAAAGCGACACAATATAAGAAACTTTTGGGTCCCCATAGAACCTTTTGTGAACAATTCTTTAAAAAAAAAAAAAAACATTTTGTTTTCTTAGTGTAATTGAAGAACATTTTAATCATCTTCAGAGCCTTTTCCCACTATAAAGAACCTTTTGTGCAAATGGAAAGGTTCCATGGGCATGAAAGGTTCTTCATGAAGCCATCAATGCCAGGACAGAACCTCTATTTTTATGCTCTCCAACAGCACAGTTACAAGACCCTTGGATCTATAGAGTATATTAATGCAGTTTTCTTGAAGTGGATGGACGGGATGCTAATGAGAAATGAGTGGAGGCGTCTGGTGCTAACAGGATTAGCGGGTGCTATCTTTAACCCTGTGCTGTCTTGGCCCTCTGCGGACATAGCGCCTCGGGATGCAATAACCATGACAATCCACTCCATTCATCTGAAAACTCAACACAACTACATGCCCTCCTCTTCATGTACATTGCAATGTGAATCTCTCTCTCTGTGTCTTTCAATCTATCCTTTCCTTTAACTTCAGCTTGCTACTTTGTACAATTACTCGACATTAAAAATGGATAAGTCTTAACATTGTCTGCAATAGCTAGAGTCAACCAAGTAGGTTAGTGCAGCAGGTAAGGTCAAAGGAGACAGATAGAACAAGAAATAAAAAAGTGCAAATGACGATTGCTGAAGTGATTGTGAAGAAAAGAGGCTGGTGTGGTTGTTTGTAGACAGGGGGAAGCATAAGGTGCAAAAGAGCTTGACACAGCCACAGCAGTCTGAAAAGAAAAACTAAATTATCTAGGGAAAAGTGTGAGAGAAAGAGGGTGGAGACACGAGGAACTGGAGATGCACAGAGAATTTGACAGCACAACAAAACTGACAGAATGAATAAAATTAATATTTGAAATGAACTTAAATCCTGGAAAGAATGTGAAAACTATAATGATTAATTGAAGAAATAGCAATAATTTAAAGTCTAAAGTGGAATGATATCACTCCAGTTTAGACCAGTCACTAAACATGCTGTAATATTCAACATGCAAAGCTGCTAAATATAGAATGGCCAATAAGCAACAGTGGGACATAGAGAGAGAGAGAGAGAGAGAGAGAGAGAGAGAGAGAGAGAGAGAGAGAGAGAGAGAGAGAGAGAGAGAGAGAGAGAGGAGAGGAGAGAGAGAGAGAGAGAGAGAGAGAGAGAGAGAGAGAGAGAGAGAGAGAGAGAGAGAGAGAGAGAGAGAGAGAGAGAGAGAGAGAGAGAGAGAGAGAGAGGAGAGAGAGAGATGCGAGGGAAAGAAAACAGTGCAGAGAGCAGGAGATGATGTCATCCCTCTACCCTGTTCCTCTCCTCATGATCTCCTTTTACCCCCTCCTCTCATTCTCATTCTATCTGTGGATCTCTTTCTGTGGCAGTGTGATTTTAATGAGTGAAGTCTTTCTGTTTAAAGAGTTATAACTGTGTTTGGCTGTTGAGCTCCTGTATTTTTGAGCCACCACAACCCATAAAAAAGGCAGAGCAAAAATACTGCACACCAAAACAGCAGTTTTGAACTGCCACGTCTCACATGAGAATTTTTGTTTTTGTTTTTTTTTGAGGATGTGGTTTTTCATTCTTTTGTGCAGGATAATGCTCCAATCCATACAGCCTGGCCAATCAATATGTGGATGGAGGACCACCAGATCCTGTAATGGCCAACACAATCTCCAGACCTGAACCCCACTGAAAAACCTCAAGAGGGTCGCCAGCCATTAAATAAAGCCACAATGCTTGAATTGTTTCTCCAGGAGTGGCATAAAGTCACCCAACTGCAATGTGACCGACTGATGCCAAGACGCATATAAGCTGTGATTAGAAATCAGGGTTATTCCAGCAAATATTAATTTCTGAACTCTTCCCAAGTTATAAATGTATATAAACTTGTTTTCTTAGCATTAGTCAGGTTCTGAAAGGATGGCATATTTTTTGCTATCTTGACTATTTGTCATTTTCTGCAAATAAATGCTTTATTGTATGCTAACATTTCTATTTGAAATTTGGAAGAAATGTTGTCAGTAGTTTGTAAAAATTAATAAAAAAATGTACATTCCTATTAAATTCTTCTTAAATTTTTATTTTTTTATTAATTAAAGAAATTAAAGAATTCTGGAAAAAAATGTCAGTTTCAACAAAATATTAATCAACGATTTTCAACATTGATAACAAAAATAAATGTTTCTTGAGAACCAAATTAGCATATTTGAATGATATCTGAAGGATATCAGTAAGAGTAATGAGTAATGTGAAGGAGTAATGTTCACAATATTACAATTATATTGTTATTACAAAACTATTATTTTTGATCAAATAAACGCAGCCTTGTTGAAAACTTTTGAATATATATATTTGTGTGTGTGTGTGTGTGTGTGTGTGTGTGTGTGTGTGTGTGTGTGTGTGTGTGTGTGTGTGTGTGTGTGTGTGTGTGTGTGTGTGTGTGTGTGTGTGTTTGTGTTTGGGCATGTTTTTGTGACATATGAGGACACAAATGTGTATAATGACATGGGTATGACATAGGTATTACAAGGAGAGGGTGAAATATGAGGACATTACCCATGTCCCCATTTTTCAAAATGCTTATAAATCATGAGTTTTTTAAGTAAAAATGCAGAAATTTTTCTGTGATGGGCAGGTTTAAGGGCAGGGGCAGTGTAGGGGGGTAAAACATACGGTTTGTACGGTATAAAAACCATTACGCCTATGGAATGTCCCCGTGTTAGTGTCTGTGTGTGTGTGTGTGTGTGTGTGTGTGTGTGTGTGTGTGTGTGTGTGTGTGTGTGTGTGTGTGTGTGTGTGTGTGTGTGTGTGTGTGTGTGTGTGTGTGTGTGTGTGTGTGTGTGTGTGTGTGTCTTTCCCTATTCCACATTTTGTGCTGAACACTCTCCCTCGGTCAGTATACACTGTTCCTGCACTTACAGCCTCACATGCTTATCCATTTCACTCTCGCGCTTTGTCTAATGCTCTTTTTCTCTTCCCTGTCTCGATAATCACTCACTCCCTCTTTTATTCTCTCCCTCTTCCTCTCTTGCCCTCTTTATTGATCGGAGGAGGCCAGAGAGGGAACAGGCCTTCTGTGTGCTGTAACCTTACACCAGCCCTGACCAGCTGGACCCTGCAGAAAGAAGCTGGCGGATATATACCCACCACTATGTTCTTAAACATAGACATATTTTTTATCATGAAATAATGATTCACACTGCAAAATAAACTGTACAGTAATATTCACACTCTAAGGTGATTGCTAATAGATTTGAGACACTAGCTAACCTAACAAGCGCAAACACTTATGAAATAGATGAGTTTTGAATGTGTAGACAAGTCACAATGTGAATGCGGCTGAGAATGAGCTCTGAGCTGCCCATTGTCCATGTGGAAGACACTTTCCCTCCAGCAGTGACAGCTATTTACAGAGACACATGCTCACAAACTCACGAGGACTAGTAGTGAAGTCACTCCAGAGACTTAAGTGGAAACAACAACACAAATTAACTTGAATTCAAAGGTTTACAAATGAGAATAAGCACCACCAATGGATCACTGCAGCCAGCCTGCACAGTCTTTTTTTCCAGTAACTAATAACCCAAGCAAGCCTGGCAGTGTTGGCCATATTTTTGGCTGGTCGACCAATTAAAGATGCAGGTCATATTTTGGAGTGATAGAGCGTCTCAGCTGTTTTCTTCACTTACAATCTATTACACATGAGCACAGACAGGGACTCACAGGTAAATTCACAGACCAAACAAACACTCACAGGTTCTATATCAGGTGGTGTCTGTCATGCTCCACTAAGCTAATCTTGTGTTTAAAGAGAATTATATATGTCACTATCTAAATAAATCCTGTACCATTAATGGAGCTTAAATATGTAGCAGGTACATGTTAAAACAAAACACAACTATTAGCACACTAGACATTTGCCAATTGCCATTAAGAGGTATAATCTAACACAAGCATCCAGAATACCACAAAGATTCACCAAAACTGTGCATTTTATACAGTAATATACAGTAACCAGAGCTAAACCTACAGCCAGCCATATGGCTGCAGTTAAATACACTGGACATAGTAAGAGTAAATAAGGCAGACATTGATTAACAGAAGAGATGTGTCTCAGTGACATGTGAATGACTAAAAGCAGGTCAGTTGGATGGTTAAGCAGGACAGAGGCTCAGTCTGGACCCCCTGTGACACACCAACTGGCAGCAAACCCTCAGCTGGAGAGAGTCTCATTAAAACTGGTACACTAAATCCTACTTCACTGGAGATGTAGCTCAGATGATTCCTGTATTAGACTATGTGAATCATTTACTGCTGAAGTATGAATCATGAAGTTGTGTAAGAACTTGGAAAACCTAGGAAATTGAATCCCATCCATGAAATACTGTCGGACAACACTGTATTATTTGTGATTATTCATAGCTAATCTACAGTGCATCTGCTCTAATGCATCTATCAAATCAAATAACTTATATATGCATATATATGAAATATATGCTGGTTCTTGTCAGAAAATTATTTCACTATTATACTTTTAATATAAAATTAATGGATTACTTCAAATTACCCCCACCAATAAGATCAGCACAGTAGCTTCCTAACCACTTAATAGTTTCTCCCTCACTTCAGGAGGATGGCTGAAATAAGCCCATGGAAGTATCAGAGTCTTCAGACTGAGGATGCTTTTAACCACAAAGATCCCTAAAATTGAAAAGAACTTGGCTGAGGAACACAAAATAAGATATTTTGAAGAATATGGGAAACCAAACAGTTGATGGGCTCCACTGACTTCCATATTATTTTTTTCCACAATATGGAAGTCAATAGGGCCCATCAAATGTGTAGTAGCTAACCCATATTCTTTAAAATATATATATATTTTGTGATGACAACTTTAAGGGGAGTAAATAATGACAGATTTTTTTCTTTTGGGGTTACCTATCCCTTTAATTTTACTTATAATGCATTTGTTAGACTTAATATGTTGTGCTGCCATTAATTAAAACTGCACAAGGGATTTCGGATTCCTAGCAAGCTTTGCATGTGGGGACCAATCTCAAAATGTTAGTGTGTGTGTGTTTTTGAGCCAGATAATAGGCTACTATATGGTTTATGTTTCTTTACTTAATGACTACTACACTGTAAAAAATTATTTAGAAAAAAAGTTACCTGGTTGCCTTAAAATTTTGAGTTCATTGAAATTAAAATTTTGAGTTAATACAATGAACATTTTTTGAGATACGACAACCTTTATTAAAATATTATTAAAAGATTTTGTAAGCATATTGGGTAATTGTGTGTGTTTTATTTCTGATGATGCAGTGAAACATGCCAAATAGTGCTATTTTCATGATTTATCATTTTTTTATGTGGTTCAGATACAATAATATTTTGAGTTTCTATTTATTAAACTAATTTCCTTCATTGTATCAACTCAAAGTTTTAATTTCAAAAAACTCACAATTTTAAGGCAACCAGGTTACTTACTTTTTTAAGTTAAACCAACAAAAACCAACCAATTTTTTTTACAGTGTAAGCAAATCTCACTGCAATGAACAGTTTCTTGTTTCCTGCAATTCTTGCTGATTGTCATACTAGCTACTAGTACTGCAAATAATTTGAATTACTTTAATACAGCTAATCAATAATGTGTTAATCAATTAACTTTCTGCTACACAAGATATGGTGAGTTTAATTTACACTAATGTATAGGTTACAACCACCCATTTCCAGTAGGCTACATATGGCCAATATAAGTTCAGTCAAAAAATGTGTGCATGTTTTAAATAATGTAGCCGACCCTTGAATGATGAAATGATTTTGCTGAGCTGTGCTTCTCAGAAGATTTAGTTACATTTGGAGTCCTTATGGAGGTACCATGACATCTCTCAAGGATGCTCAAGAACACACTGAGTTCACCAAAATGGCTGTAATAGTCTATTTTAGTATCACGAAATTAACTATCATTCTCATTACTTGCAAAATAACATGTCGTTACAAAACAAACCACCTCATGTCCCAGTTAAAGGAACCTACCTTTAAGTAAGGGCAGCGGCGTGAGCTCCACCTGGGAGCTCTGATAGCGGAACTGTGAGGAGCTGTGGGACCGTCGCTGCCGGGCACGGCGCATCGAGCGGCGGGGGAAGCCGTCTACCTTTTCCGCGCTCGGTACAGAGAAGCCCGTGGTCGGCGACGATGGGCTCGACGGAGGTAGCTTCGTGGGGGTCTCCATCGCTGCAAGGTGGTTCTCGGCAGAAGATTGTTCGAGGAAGAAGTCAACGGCGAGAATAGGCACCCAAAGCGCCTTACTGAGTCAGAAATATTGTTTTCTTGGAGTAAAATGGACAAGCAGGGATCGACTAAAGACAGAAGTTACCTAATCTAGTCAAAAATGTAGACAGAGGGATGGTGGTAGAGTAAAAGCTATCGGTGTTCAATTTGACGCGTCTCCGCTCGTTACATTAAACCCCCCTAAAAAACGAGATCAGACACAGAAATAAGCACAAAGGTGAAAGTAATTGTCTATATCTTCATGAAGAGATACTTGTGTGAACATATATTTCTACAATAAAGACATATCTGCCGTACTGTCGTCATCAGAAAGTCATCGGCCTAAATTTGGTCTTTATTTAAATATTTATAGGCTAGAGGCATAAATCGGTACTGTATTAAAACTCGGATGTAATAGCCTTCTATCCAGTGATCATGGGCCAATCAATCCATGTTGAAAAACAAATGGGCGATTTAAATCCCGTCATTTATCTCCTCCATACAGGTACAAATGCATCACTTATTAATTAAATGTTATCGTCATATTACCAGTCACCAGTTCTGCGCCTCAAGTCCTTTTCAGAGCCTTACAGCGTCCCCCTAATAAATCCGTTATTGTACACTCGGTTCGGTTCGGTCAGATCCACACAGGGCGGGGATGAACTGCTTCAAACGTGCCTACATGTGTAAAGCATCACGGCGGCCGCTGCAGCACTGATACCCCCTTCTACCTCCTTCCCTCAAATAAGGAACCGCTGTTCAATTATTGTATATCACAAGGACGTTGACAGTGTCGCTGATTTTGTCCGTCTTCCTTCCTCTCCGCTGATAACTCGTGCTTTCCCCCCGTTTCTTTATTTCCCAGCAGTCAGTGTCGGTCGTTGTCTTCAGGTGGTGCAAGTAGATGTAGATGCTACACACTGCAGATGACGCTCACGCGCTCTTATTTATTTATTTACTTACTCATCGTACATTTACGCGACCCGCTTTGCGACGTCGCGATGTTATGTTCCACCGTTTACTATATTTACCGTTTAAGCGAGTAGCTATATGTGTGCTATTTGTTTTTTGTTTTTCATCCGTATCGTTAACATACAGCTGTTTTCTACCTCTTCCCCTTTCCTTCTCCTTCTCTCCCACCCTCACTGGCTGACAGTCTCTGCTAGCCGCTGTGTTTTGGGACTGTCAGGTTGGCCATTGTTCTTGCTTCATTCGTTCATTATTTCGCGCGTTCACTCGTCGCTGTATCCGCTGGTTTTGTTCAATCCGTCGCCAAGTATTTTTCGAACACGAGTTTTGTGATATCAGCCGACCGACGACGTGTCGCTGACCTACCTAGAAGACTAGCTACTAAATGTGATGCTGAACGTTATGGGCGTTTTGGCCATCGAGAGACCATCCCCTGCTGTAGCCTACGACTGAGAAAGATTGAGTGCTGTTGATTTGGCTAGTTTTAAGTGAATGATTATGGATAAATAAGTTTATATACATTGTCTAATACATTTATGATTTACACATCAAAAAAGGTTCAATATTATCTATATATATATATATATATATATATATATATATATATATATATATATATATATATATATATATATATATATATATATAGTTATGTATATTTTAAAATCTGTAAAACTAAAATATTTAAATGTCAATATTATAATAATATTTAAACTATATATATATATATATATATATATATATATATATATATATATATATATATATATATATATATATATATATATATATATATATATATATTTATACTATATATATATATATATATATATATATATATATATATATATATATATATATATATATATATATATATAATAATGATTTTTTCACCTTTAAATGTTTTTTTTTTTTGTTTTTTTTTTGCTGTTTTGTGCTTGTCCCACGCCCAGACTTCTGGTCTTCAATAATGAAAAAGAAGCTTTGAATAAATAAAAAAATATTTATCAATTTTTTTATATGACTGAATAAAGTATCAGTAAAAGACTCAGATCAGACAACTATTAATGTTGTCAGTGTAAGGCTACATAATTAATATTTTATTTATTTAAATGTACAAAGCTAATGTATTTATTCAAATATATATTTGTTGAAATGCTTTTCTATTTCATATATATCATCATCATCATATGTCATCAGGCATAACATTATAACCACTGATAGATGAAGTGAATAACACTGATTATCTATTTATCACAGCACCCGTTAGTGGGTGGGATATATTAGGCAGCAAGTTGATGTGTTTAAAGCAGGAAAAATTACGGACAAGCGTAAGGATTTGAGTGAGTTTGACCAGGGTCAAACTGTGATGGCTAGACGACTGGGACAGAGCACTCTGCAGTGGTCAGTATCTATAAAAAGTGGTCCAAGGAAGGAACAGTTGTGAACCGGCAACAAGGTCATGGGCGGCCATGGCTCACTGATGCGCGTGGAGAGCGAAGACTGGCCTGTGTCGTCCGATCAAACAGATGAGCTACTGTAGCTCAAATTCCTCAAGAAGTTAATGCTGGTGAATTTAGTTTCTCATGGTCTGAGAGTCCTTCTGGTGCCTTTTGGCAAATCTAAGCGGGCTGTCATGTGCTGTCTGGCCACTCTACAGTACATGCCTCATTGATGGAAGTGCTGCAGTGATGTTGTTCTTCTGGAAGGTTCTCCGCTCTCCACAGAGAAACACTGGAGCTGTCAGAGTAACCATCAGGTTTTTGGTCACCTCCCTGACTAAGGCCCTTCTCCCGCTCAGTTTGGCTGGGTGGCCAGCTTTAAGAAGAGTCCTGGTGGTTCCAAACTTCTTCTATTTATGGATGATGGAGGCTATTGTGCTCATTGGGACTTTTAAGGCTGCAGACATTTTTCTGTACCCTTCCCCAGATCTGTGCCTCAATACAATCCTGTCTCGGAGGTCTACAGACAATTCCTTGGACTTCATGGCTTGGTTTGTGCTCCTACATGAACTGTTAACTGTGGGACCTTATAAAGACAGGTGTTTGCCTTTCCAAATCATGTCCATTTACCACAGGTGGACTCCAGTCAAGTTGTAGAAACATCTCAAGGATGATAAGTGGAAACAGGTTGCACATGATCTTGATTTTGAGTGTCATAGCAAAGGCCCTGAATACGTATGTGATTTTTTAGTTTATTGTTTTTAATACATTTGCAAAGATTGCACACAAATTTATTTCACGTTATCATTATGGGGTATTCCTTGTAGAATTAAAGAAAAAAATAATAAATAATAACACTGAATAACACTGATTATCTCTTCATCACGGCACCTTTTACTGGGTGGGATATATTAGGCAGCAAGTAAACATTTTGACAAGGGCCAAATTGTGACAGCTAGATGACTGGATCAGAGCATCTCCAAAACTGGAACTCTTGTTCCCGCACGACGGGCTCTTGGGTAGCCAAGGCTCATTGATGCACGTGGGGAGCAAAGGCTGGCCCGTGTGGACCGATCAAACAGACAAGTTACTGTAGCTCAGATTTCTCAAGAAGTTAATGCATGGTTCTGATAGAAAGGTGCCAGAATACACACCCTTTCAAAGAAACGGTATTCACAGTGGCTTTGAGTTCTTTCAGCATTATGATGCGCCCTACCACAAAGCAAAAAGAGTTTTAGGAGCACAACAATAATTCCCAAGATCTCAATCCAATCGGGCATCTGTGGGATGGGCTGAACTAACAAGTCCGATCCATGGATCTGCTGCTAACATCTGTTTACCAGATACCACAGCACGCCTTCAGGACAGGACAGAGCTTTTGGGCAGCAAAAGGGGGGACCAACACAATATTAGGAAGCCGGTCATAACGTTATGCCTAATCGGTGTATATATATACTTATATTGCTAGGCAACGTGGGGGAGTGGAAGCTGGCTTTTTCTGTTCGCTGCTTCTCCACCAGCAAAAAAGAGTTTTAGGAGCAATCATGTTAACTGTACTATTAGATTTTATTTTATTATGTTTGTGACTAGTCTAACAGTCAGAGCTACAATTGGGACTGTTGCTGATTGCTGGCAGCCAATGAGAGGACGTTGTTCGCCGTTCTTCACCACTTCTCTGATGTTTATGTTTGAATTGTGCGGTTACTTCTGGTTTGAAGGACGTTTGATGTTGCTTGCTGCGGTTGTTCTGGGTGTCACTGGTTATCTCCCTCGGGCTTGAGCTTCATGGTGGCTCAAGGTTGCACCGGGCTAGCGTCATCAGCGTTGTTCCGCTTCTCGACTGCTGAGTCTTGGCTGCTGAGTCTCGGCTGCGTCGCTGTTCCGTCTTGCATTGCGGCCGTGGAACGGCTTGGACTTCTGCGCCGACCCTGGTGTGTCCACAGAAGTGCCCGGAAAACTTTGTCTGCCTCCTGCATGGTGCTGCGGCGATCCCCATCATCTGGTCTTCAGCGGTCATGCCTCACTGACGTCATCAGGACACTGCCGAATTGGGAAATGTAATACATGGAGTGGACCACAGTGTGCTGCGGAGCTTACAGAGACTTCCACCATCAGCTCTGTTTCTGTTCAGTTTTCTATGATGGTTGATTGTTTGTTTTATTCTATTTTTTACTTGTTATTCGTTTTTATTTTTTATTTTTTCCCCCCTTTGTTGCACTTTGAGATTCTTTGGAATGAAAAGTGTGTTATTAATAAAATCTATTATATATATATATATATATATATATATATATATATATATATATATATATATATATATATATATATATATATATATATATATATATATATAAACAAAAAAAATCTATGATTAAAGTATGCAAAGTAGACTATGTATACACACAGTGTATTATATATATAATAAACATATCTGATTCATTTTTTAATCCAAACATAAAATCTCTTCCTTTTTTGCAATGCACAATTCACTGATATTCATTGGAAGAGGCATGGATAAATCCATCTACATTTTTAAGTACTTCACCAAATCTACCCATGTAAAGCTTCATTTTCAAAATGCATCATACATTGATATTTATTGAATACATTTTGCAAGAAATTTATTTTGAATGTGTTTTTAAATAACTTGCATCTGGACAACAGTAAGTGACACTGAACGACATTTCAATAAATAACATTTATTAAAATATAATTTATAAATGAACTGAAACTGAACTGTCACATCAATCACAAATCAAATATCACATTTCATAAAGGATTAAAGTAAGTAATCACTTAGCCAAACATAAGGCTGATGTCTCGTAATGCATTTTAAAAAATAATTTCTATATTTAAAATATATCTATATGTAAAAAATAAATTTTGCCATCTGTAAGTATTGTTTAAATAAATTAGAAGATATCAACATAATCACACCTTAATGGGTCATGGTTTTTAGCACCGTTTACATTTGAACACAGTAAAATGAGCTGTTTGCAGTATGTAGTAGTGTAAGGCTTGTAACTGTACTGCACCTCAAAACTGCTGCAGGCACCCATTCCCATTCATTGTGTCCCAAGGAGACCAATCGCTACTGTCAAGGAGCTCTGTTAGAGGCACATCCACTGAATTAGTGTCTGGTAAGAATGTAAGTTCTGAAAAGAGGTTGGGTTCAGAGATGAAGCTGAAATCTGAGGTACAGGGTGCAGCTGTGGATGGACCTACTGGAAGACTAACTGATGGTCCATACAGACACGGTTTAGTGCAGTGAGGTTCATGTTGTTCCAAAGCAGTGGTGTAGCTTTGAAGCTCCTTCTTCAGTTCAGCTATTTCTTTTCGGAATGCGGCATTAGACTGCTCTAAAGTTTGGAGTTCCTAAGTTAAAAAATTAAAAAATAAGAGTTTATAAACAGTGCAATGCTGAAATGCAGAAGTTACGAAGTGAAAGAAAATGTGACAGAGTAAAATACAGAGTGCAGTTAAAAATAGATTTCTGACATACAACAGTTCAGATGGGGAAAAAATAACAGACTTTACTAAAAACAAAAAACACACAAGACTTTTTGTTATTCTTGGGAAATATTTGATTAGTGGGTTGGATAAAAGGGGGAAAGTCCAAGATTTGCACATTATATGAAAGTGAAAATGAAGGTGCATGTCAGACTGCAAAGTGAAAAAACTAGTCTGGCACTAGCTAAACTAATCTGTCCCAGTCATGTTTCCCAGAAATGCCTGCTCTGAACTGAAGTTGTGCAATACTAATGCTTCCTCTGTCCTTCCCACACATACACAGACAGACAGACAGACAGAGAGAGAGAGAGAGAGAGAGAGAGAGAGAGAGAGAGAGAGAGAGAGAGAGAGAGAGAGAGAGAGAGAGAGAGAGAGAGAGAGAGAGAGAGAGAGAGAGAGAGAGAGAGAGAGAGAGAGAGAGAGAGAGAGAGAGAGAGAACCTTTACAGAAACATACACAGCTGCAATATTTAATACACACTTTCTGAGGTTTATGATTATGACTCATTACTTCCTAATTCCAAATAATTATAAGGGTAAAGGTCATCTGACATTTATAATAATAAAGAACAATAAGATATACAGGCTATTTGTGTGAGTAACATGAATGAAAAGATACATACACAACAAAGACAACAAGAAGGAACAAACATTCAAAATGGGCCACTGACCTCGTGCAGAATATCTGCCTTTTCCGTTTGTTTTTTTCGACTCTTGCGAGCAGCATCTCTGTTTTTCTCTCTACGATGCATGTGGCCACCTGACTGTGCGCTCTGAGGATATTAATCATAAGATCATATGAATTATAAAATATAGTAATATAGCTATGTAAACAAAAAATTCTCAATATTTAATTACTTTGTAAATAGATATTATGATATGATGTTTTATTTCCAAAAATAATAGCAATATTATAAACATAAATATTTGTCCTGGAAATATTTGATTGCATGTAGCCTAATATGTAGGCCTATACATAGTATACAGTTATATTAAATAAGTGAATTCACTCCCTACCCAATCTTGAGGACTTTGAGAATCACTTTGCGAGAAAGGACTTCCCTGGTCAAAGTTGTCCATGACAGCAGCTGGCATCTCCAAGAACACGGGTGCTCTTCGATAGTTAAATCAGAACAAAATGCTTGCATGTATACTTTCAGAATAACTCAGGGGTCTGTAATATTTCCGTATTATACAAAATTATTCGAACTGAAAAGGAGGCGCGTTATAGGAATCTTGAAGCAGCTGCAGTCTGCAAAACTGCAGTGCCTGGTCATGATTTAAACTGCTCTGAGGTCTTTGTAATGTAAGCAGTGGGCGGTGGAATGAGCCAATAGCCCTGTTAATGAGGTGACGCAACAGAGGGGTGGACTGGTGTGTTTTCGGTTTCGAATTATTTTAAATGGCCCGGTTAGCGGAGGCTGGAGATCATCGCTTCCGGAACGGCAATGCCCGTAAATGGGTTGTTCATTTCCCGCTCTACAGTTACAAAATACTGGGAATTCCGCTCTGGAAGTCCAAACGCGTGGAACAGTTCCAAAGGCTATTTTAAGTTACGTTATTTCATTGTCATTAGAGTTAATATGGATTGTGGACTAATATAATTGTATGGGAGGGAAGTAGTCACGTCTTTCATTGGCTACACACAGAGGGCCAATAGAGATAGATGGATAAGGAGGATCTATGCTGCAAACATAAGGCTGTCTGCAAGTTCAAGAGGGGGAAACACACAGGTATTTGAGACAGAAAGGTGTAAGGTTTCATTTATCTGTTTGGATGAAAGCCAATGGTAAACTTACAAACATTCTATTCAGTTATTGTATATCACAGTGTTTTATTCATCATTTAAAGGTGCACTATGTAAAATATCAAAAAATCACTAGGCCAGGGTTATATATTTTGTTCAATTGAGTTCTTACAATATCCCAAATTTACCAACTACTTGTAAATCATGTGAAAATTGCTAGTTTAACCAATGAATCGGGACGTGTGAGGGAGTCAATTGCTTTATATCTGAATTACCCTCTGTTTTATTTTGCAGAAACGCTTTACTTTCTCTCCAGTGTGCCACAAGTGTCATAGTGCCGAGCGAATGCACAAAGTAACATCATAACATCATTTTCAACACACTCAAATGTATCTAATATGATAAACAGAGCTGCGTTACTTCATACTCATGACCGGAAAAGCGGAAATGGTGCCGGCGACTGTGGCATAAAAGTTCCGCTGCTCGCAAGATGTGTGTAGAAATTATACTTTTTTAAAAATCATCGCTTAATGAAGCTTTACGAATCTTCTGTTTTGAATCAGTTGGTCCGGAGCAGGTAACAAACTGCCAGAGTCACGTGATTTCAGTAAACGAGGCTTTGTAATGTCATAACTGTTTAAAAACGTTTAAAAACACTTCGAAATGTGATTTATAAATGTATATTTTCTAACTGCAAACCTCTTTTTTTAGATTTTAAACTTGAGATAAAAATGTATTTTGAATCCATTGAGTTTTCTAAAAATGTAAAACCTACAAGAATAGTGGCTGTGTTTAAGGACTTTGAGGTTTAAGGAACTTGACTATTCAAAACAAAGGCGTAGTTTGATAGCTGACAGAAAGGCACCTTTAATTGTTTATAATGAAATATTAGGCTATACATACATTTATTATTATTATTATTATTATTATTATTATTATTATTATTATTATTATTATTATTATTACCATACTTAAGCACACTACGCTGAAATAAACTTCTTCAACGTCCTTAGGGTAGTGCAGGTATGACGTCACTTTGAAGGCCAACCAGCATTTGAAGGTAGCACCCATTTGGGGCCTGCATGGGTCTGCCCATAAGGGTTTTCAAGTTCAAGTTCAAGTTCAAGAGTTTTATTTGTCACATACACAGTTATACAGAATACAACCGGCAGTGAAATGTAGACAGGTCCGCTCCATGGACAGCAAATAACAATTAACAAAAAAAGCACAATAAATTATAAAATAGGGATAGGATAAAATAGGAATAGGATAAGGTGCTATATATATATACATATGTAGAATTATGAATAAATCAAGTAAAAGAAATAAGAGATGTGGAATAAAATAAGTGAGATAAAGTAAACTGGAGACTGGATTAAAAATAAATACGTGGATAACAGAAGTGCAGGAGTGTAATGTGCAAACAGCATTATAATGAGTAGTTACATGAACACAAGAATAAAGTGCAGTGCAATATCAGTATGTGAGTTTGTTAATACTGAGTGAGGTGAAGTCACATGTTGTTAAGTGACAGCGTTCAGGAGTCTGATGGCCTGTGGGAAGAAACTCCTCCTGAGTCTCTCAGTTTTGGCCATCAGGCTACGGAAGCGCTTACCTGAAGGCAGCCGGGTGAAGTGGGGGTTGGCCGGGTGATTAATGTCCTTGATGATTTTTGTAGCTCTGCCTCTGCATCATTTGATGTAGATGTCCTGCAGAGACGGGAGAGCTGACCCTGAGATGCACTCGGACAAGCGCACCACTCTTTGCAGGGCTTTGAGGTCGTGACTGGTGCTGTTACCATACCACGCTGTGATGCACTGAGTCAGTAAACTTTCTATCGCCCCTGAATAGAAAGTTTTTAGGATAGCTGGTGAGACCCGGAATTTCCTCAGCTGGCGCAGGTGGTACAGTCTTTGCCTGGCCTTTTTCACCTGAGACTGGATATGTGCAGTCCAGGTCAGGTCCTCGGAGATGTTCACACCCAGGTATTTGAAGCTGCTCACTCTCTCTACTGGTGTCCCGCTGATCATGAGAGGGGAATATGACCGTTGCTGTCTCTTCCTGAAGTCCACAATCAGTTCTTTGGTCTTGTTCACATTCAGAAGGAGACAGAATGTGAACAAGACCAAAGAACTGATTGTGGACTTCAGGAAGAGACAGCAATGGTCATATTCCCCTCTCATGATCAGCGGGACACCAGTAGAGAGAGTGAGCAGCTTCAAATACCTGGGTGTGAACATCTCCGAGGACCTGACCTGGACTGCACATATCCAGTCTCAGGTGAAAAAGGCCAGGCAAAGACTGGGTTAATGATTGTTAACAGTTAATAATAATTAACTGATGGGTTAATGATGGGTCTCTTGATGGGCTAATACCAGGCCGATATGGGTAACCCAGGTCGCACCCATTTGGGGCCTACATGGGTCTGCCCATATGGGTTGATACTGGCCCCTTATGGGTAACCAAGGTCGTACACATTTGGGGCCTACATGGGTTAGCCCAGATGGGTTGATGATGGGTCTCTTGATGGGATCATATTGGGCCCATATGGGTAACCCAGGTCACACCCATTTGGGCCGTACACGGGTCTGCCCATACGGGTTAGTGATGGGTCTCTTGATGTTCATGGCTCATACCAGGCTGATATGGGTAACCCAGGTGGTAGCCATTTGGGCCTACATGGGTCTGCCCATATGGGTTAATGACTGGACCCAGATAGGGTTTATGTAGGGCTCTTATGGGCTACAACGGGTATATATAGATGGGCTAGCATAGTTTCTGTATGAGTTATCTTATAGTGAACCCCGTAATACAAACATTACAGGTAATCCTCTAAACCAGTGGTTTTCAAACCTGTCCTAGAGGACCGCCAGTCCCGCAAATTTTGTATGTCTCCCTTATCAGACACACCAATTTAGTTCTTGCAGTCTCTACAAATGAGCTGATGAGTTGAATCAGGTGTGATAAATGAGGGGGACACAGGGCTGATGGTCCTCCAGGACAGGTTTGAAAACCACTGCTCTAAACTACACTAAAATGTTAAAATTAATCAACAGAAACCAGTAGCTCATGCTATACTTTATCATGCAAGGGTTATTTAGAATAATTTGAAAACGACTAAATTGCAGTAACTTTATTTGACAAAAGTACCACAAAAAAAGAGCTCCTGACAGACTTAATTTGACAAAACTTGTATTGTTTATGTACATCTGTACACTTAAAGTTTATGTATTTCACAAACAAAAAGATAAAAACATTGCAGCTCCTCACTCCCCCATAATCGCCCAATAGCCCTTTGAAATTTTTTCAAAATAATCAACCATTGTGTCACTTTTTTTAAATTCTCCTTTTCACATTTAAAGCTTTTTGGTGCCCCACATCTAGTTGAGCTTGATGAAATGGTCAGCAGGGTCAGACAAAAACAGATGGCGACGAAACGACACAAACTGCAAAAGAATTAAGGTGAAGATTTAAGTGTGAAAACGTCAGAAACCCTTTAGTCTCCAGCTCCACCATTTTCCAGAACTGCAACCTACCTGGAGTCTCCAGAAGTGCAAGGTGTCAGGATCTCAAAGAATTCAGTTAGCTTAAGAATCCTAAAAAAAAAAATTACCCACTTAATAAGAATCACAAGTGGATGTATTGTTTTAAAAAAAAAAAAAAAATTTTTTTTTTTTAAATCGGTCATGTTTATGGTCTTGGCGTACCACCAGCCCTTCAGATTTTGTTTGTTTCACTATATCTGACACACCCAGGTTTTGAAATCTCTACTAATGAGCTCATGAGTTGAATCAGGTCTGATTGATGATGGAGACATACAAAATGTGTTAAGTATAAAGTAAAGATCCTGGTGTAACCTATTAACAATGACTCAGTATTACCTAACCCTGCAGAAGACATTCCAACTTATTTGGAACAGTATTCTAAAGCCATTACTAATCGGAAACTAGAGGTTCTGTGCCTAAATAAAATTTATTAAAGATTTATTCAAAATTAAACATTTGAGAAAGGAATATTTCACTTAATGTGTACACTTTTATAATAAAAGCTAAAATTGTCCCTGTATGGTACTGCTCTGTGATCACAAAATAAACAAAATAAAATTGCTATTGTGTTGGAATTTTTAAATTTTGATTAGATTAAAGTCACATTAATTGTGTTCAAGTGTCAAAATAACAATACATTTTTTTCAAGGGTGCATATTTGTGTACTATCTACCCATGTAATCAACCTTTGGAATTGACTGTGTTTGCACTTGTCTTGACTGTGAATGAATTAGACCACTAGCCCATTTTCCACCCATGTTCTCATTTCCCATTAGTGAACCAACTAGGTCCCACATGAGGAGCCCAGCTAGGTTTGCCCATGTGGGACCTACTTGGTTCACCCAAGTGGGCCCCAGATAAGATGCCCATTTTGAGCCCATGCCCACTCTGTACCCCTGTAGCCCATGTTTAATTCACGTGGGCCCCACATACAGGTGTTGGCTGGGCCTCTTTGATCAACTAAAGTTTATGATACTTAAACGTTTTGTCCATCAAGATAATTATCACAGATGAACACAAATTTTATGAGTTTTGAAACCTAAATACAGTTGTCAGAAGTAAAAAGCCAAAGGTAAGCTATAACGAACTACACCACGGTCGCTCGACTTCAACGTCACCATCACTAAGCTTCCGACAACTCTTTCAGTTTTTATATCAAAACATATTCATAGTTAGAATAGTTTATAAGAGCACAATTATAAGCATAATGAGGCAGTAAAAGCGGACTGAGCTTACCTTTTCAACGTGATGTCGTTTAATGTCCCAGACAGCCTCTGTAGTCCCATTTAGCAATTTGTTAGCAACCGCCTTTTTCAATGTAACAGCAGTGGTAGGCTAATACTGATGTACAAAAAAAAAACATCAGTATTACCCCACATTTTTTGTACATCAGTATTAGCCTACTCTATTATTCTTTCATAGAATAAAACGTAAATGTGCCTTGAGCTTGTGTTCACCACAGACCTTATTTTAGCCATTTAACCAAAACCCCATTAAAAAAAAACAATTAAATTCAGGACAATGGAACCAGAAGTGCTAAAATGCTAACTTGCTTCTGTGTTTTGGCCAACAAAATTCTGTACTTGTACCATACTGATATAAAAAACAAAAACAAAGAGAAAGATAATCTATTCAATTGTTTTTTATTAACAACATGAATTGCATTAAATATTATAAATATAGTTTAATTAAAAGCTATTAAGTAATTACATTTAAAAAATGAATAATTTAAACATAAAAAATGTTTACCTACATGTCATGAGACTATTAACTGACATAAATTAACTGTGAACTTAATTTTATTATTATTATTTATTATTGTTATTGACTTAATTTTGTATTATATTGACCTAATTTATTAACTTAATCTCAGGGGGTACTTCAAATAAATATATTGGGACAAGTAGGTTCAGCTGCCAAGAATAGTTGGGGAGTCCCTGCATTGCTGTAAATATGAAATGGTTTGAATTTTTACAATTTAATGTGTTTGAAAGACAAACGTCTTCTGAAGACCAATACATGGTTAAATTAGGCTACAAAGCACTGTATTTTCTCTCTCTCTCTCTCTCTCTCTCTCTCTCTCTCTCTCTCTCTCTCTCTCTCTCTCTCTCTCTCTCTCTATATATATATATATATATATATATATATATATATATATTTGTACTCATTTTACTTTTATTGACGCTGTCATTCTGTGCACTGGAAGCATCTGTCACCAAAACAAATCATGTATGATCAAAACTAGCCGTGAGATACTTGTGGAGTAGCTTATGGGATATGCACATAAGGGGGCGCTGCAATATAAACGACTGCCCGCTTAATGGATCCAAAGCCGTTGAAAAGCATAGTCTAGACGAAGTCGATGCACATATTGTCTTAATATTTGCCAGTAATTGCGGCAAATATAGTGAAACTGCTGTCTATCCTACTTAATCCCATGCAAACTGATTGACGGCGCGGACTCCGCGGTGTTGAACCACGTGACCACGTGGCGGAGAGATCAAAGGGTGTCGCAACATTCTTTTTCTATGGCTCTGACTTGACCTATTAGAACGCGAACACGCCCTTGCCGCGGTTCTTCTTTGCCAATAGAAAAAGCCCAAGTATAATTGACAGTTAGTACAACCAATCATATGCCGTTAACGTCACATTTCCGCACTCTAACCAATCATACGTCATTGTGTTGTGTTCACTAACGCTTCCTTGTTTCCAGTATGGCTTTGCACTATACGCATGTGATTTTTATTTAGAAAATTATTTCATGCTTCAATAGTTAATCTGCCAATTTCGGGTTTTAGGCTACTTCAGTGTTTTACATTCCAACGTTCACGATGGGTTTGCTGACTATCTTGAAGAAGATGAAGCATAAGGAGCGTGAAATGCGTCTACTGATGCTGTATCTTTTCATAGAATTGAATTCATATAACGTTAACATTAGGCCTTAATTAATTTGAAAAATTGCTTTTACACCGCTGTTGTTTTTATATGTTTGTATTTTTAATAAAATGTACACAATCAGCGTACTGTATATAGAACATATACTTTATGTAAAACAATGACTGGATTGATCAAAAGGGCTCGTTAAGTGCAACTGGTGATGATTGTGTCGCTTGTGATGCAGAAGACTGTTGTGGGCTCTTAACCGTTCTTTTACAGAGGTCTAGACAATGCTGGAAAAACAACCATCCTAAAGAAGTTCAACGGCGAAGATGTCAGCACGATCTCCCCAACATTAGGCTTCAATATTGAGACGCTTGAGCACAGAGGGTATGAGGGAAGCTTAATAGTCGTGTTCAGTTTTGCACCAGTGCGATGTTGAGTGTCATATTAGATGCTAACTTTTAACCTGATAAAGGCCTCTGGAGATTTTTAATAAAACTTATTTTCGAATATGCATATAAACATTGCTGTGTGATACATTTTAACTAATTCCCAAGTGCATCGTCTTTGTTTCTTTCTCTTTCTTCACACTGAGACCAGGTTTAAGCTGAATATCTGGGATGTGGGTGGTCAAAAGTCATTAAGATCATACTGGAGGAATTATTTCGAGAGTACAGATGGACTGGTGTGGGTAGTGGACAGTGCTGACAGATTGAGACTGGAGGACTGCAGGAAAGAGCTGAATACTTTACTACTAGAAGAGGTGAGATGACCAATCTGTGTACTTAAAGGAACACTCCACCGTTTTTAGAAATAGGGCGTATTCAACTTCTTTCCTACATTGATTTAGATATGTGGGCAAATGCATTTTCTCGCAGTGCACGCAGTGTTTTAGTTTGGCAGGGTCGCCGCTAGCTTAGCTTAGCATAATGAATGGAAGCGGCGACCCTGCCAAACTAAAACAATGCAGGGACTGAGACAAATGCATTCGCCCACATATCTAAATCAATGTATGAAAGAAATTGAATAAGCCCCATTTCTAAAAACTGTGTAGTGTTCCTTTAAACCTAATAAAATATTACCCCCATTTTCACAAGCAAGGCTTAAGATAGTCCTGGACTAAAATTCATGTTTGAGCTGTTTTAACTGAAAGAAACTTGCACTAACATATCTTAAAACATGTCAGTGTCATTGTTTTTTTTCTATGGCACATTGATAAAAGCTACTTAATCCTAAAACAGGCAGCATAAACCACAAGTTACATATTCTTCAGTGTCTTGTTTTGGGCATATTTTTTTCTCCATCAAATCCTTTTATCATAAAACAAAAAACAAAACGACTGCTAATATTAATTTTGAACATTGTCTTAAGATGTTGAAAAAGAAAATGTAAGTTCTATGTTGCTCATGCTGTTATTTACTACATTTGAAAGGTATGTAACTCCCAGTTCACGTTGCCTGTTTAGCGTATAAAAAGGATCAATAGTATTTACAATCAATAATGTTTCAAGGTAAAAATGGGCTCCCTGTACTGGTCATTGCATTGTGAATTCCAAGTGAGGGGGTCAGTTGTTGGTGGGCCAGTATAAACCTTGTTCCCCTGGGGAAGACCTTTATAGGCCCTCCAGGCACTCTGTACACAGTTCCACTTCTCAATCTATGCATTGAGGTTTTTTTTTAAATGTGCAAATGTTCAAACGTGACATGTAAAACTTAAATTATTACTTTTTGTTGATTAATGACATCTTTGCATTTTTAACTAGATATTTTCTTGCCATTTCATACAGCTCATTTTATGGTAGAACAGGGGTGTCCAACCCTGCTCCTGGAGGGCTAACTTCCTGTGAGTTGCAAGAAAAGAAATTATCTGCAAGTGTTTAAAAATGCAAAGATGTAGTCAACAAAAATGTATAACATTTTACTTTTTTTTTAATAAATCTCCATAGTTTGATAAGGGGAACTGTGTACAATGGGTCCAGGGGTCTTTCCTAGGGGCCCTGGAACAAGGTTTCTGCTGATCCTCCCACTCGTCACACCAGAATTCACAATAATGCAATGACCAGTACAGGGAGTCTTTGCATTGACTCATTGTCAACGGTTTACACCATTCATTGTAAACACTGTGGATGATACATTTTTTTAATACCCTAATTAACAGGCAATGTGAACTGGGAGTTACAACTCATAAATATAAATCCTTTAGATGTGTTTTACTTAAGTCCAGATGAAAAAATGTTGCTGATAATTTTCCAGTTGTGCCTGTTTAAGGGTTAAATGTCCTAGAACTAAGACCTAATCCTGGCTTAGTCTAAACCCTGTCTGTGAAACCAGGCCAATGTTTGAAATTAAGTAAAATGTAATGTCTAACCCTTTATCTGTACACATTTTAATTCCTCCTTAATAGCGATTAGCAGGAGCCACTCTGTTAATTTTTGCCAACAAACAGGACTTACCTGGTTCTTTATCAAAAGATGCCATTCGAGAGGTAAGCCTTCAGTTACACTTGTTTGTAATTGCATGACCTTAACAGGTCACAACAGTAATTAGTCAATATGGTGTAATTTTCTGAATTTTATCTGTGCAGGTCTTAGCCCTTGAAGACATCAAGACTCATCACTGGTGCATAGTGGGATGCAGTGCCGTGACAGGTGAAAACCTACTTACAGGTGTGGACTGGCTACTTGATGATATAGCAGCTCGGATCTTTACAGCTGACTAATAGACTGAAAGTTAACATCTTGCAGATAATTAAAAAAAATCTTGTGTTAAATGTTTTTGTGTAGCTGTATTACCAACAGGTTTAGAGTTTTTAAAAGTCCATAAAAGCTGCTTTATGTTAGGAAATGGAAACCAGTTTGAAGTTGTGTATTTTTCAACACCTTGTTCAGCTGCATAAATACAAGTCTGCCAAGGATACCAATTTCTGCCTTAAAATCTGGTAATTAAAATTGCAGCTGTTGGAATTATGGCTCACTGCTTTAATTTTTGAGAGTTTTAGAGGGTGGTTGTCTATCAACAAAATTTTTGGCCTTACCTTTTACACAGCTCCTTTAGTTCCAAATATTAAAGGGGGGGTGAAATGCTGTTTCATGCATACTGATCTTTTTACACTGTTAAAGACATGGAATCCCATACTAAACATGGACAAAGTTTCAAAAGTTAAGGTGGACGTTTGATGGGAGTATTTCTTTGTCAAAAATACTACTTCCGGTTAGTCATAAGTTTCGGCAAGTTTTTTGCGATCATGCGTCCCCTTTGACGTTAATGGGGGCGGAATTTCCTTGTATGGGCCTTACGGACAATTCTACCGGAAGCGTGTGAGAGAGAGAGAGAGGGAGAGAGAGAGAGGGAGAGAGCGAAAGCAACAGGCTATGCCCATCAAAGCGCTCGTAGGCTGCGCTGCACAGGTAAGGTGCACAATTAACAATGACATCAAAAAGTGCGTTTTTGGTTGCCAGACCAAGACAGTCCTGCACAGATTCCCCCAAAACCCCGCGGTAAGGCAACAGTGGATGTAATTTGCTTTTCCGGATCAGCAACTGAGTTGCGCGAATGTTTATATCTGTTCGCTGCATTTCGGTGCCGACTGTTTCATAAACAAGGCCCAGCTCGACGCCGGATTTTCCAATCGCCTAATGCTGAAGGATGGAGCAGTCCCAACGTTAGAACCGCGGGCGGTGAGTTAGACTGCTTCAAATGTCTGTGTCTATGCTCATCAAGTAGCCCAAACATGATCACGTATAGTTACTATATATATTACTATATATAGAAATTGATCAATGGAGCATGCGATGTGTAGTGCGTGTACATTTGTTTAGCTGGCCACTATATGTGTAACTTTATGTTTGTGTATTGTAAAAGCACTCAACAATACACAAAGAGGGGGGAAATATGTTGAACTAAATAAGCACGCTTCTTCATTCAAATGCGCTACTATTCCGTGTCTTTCTATGTAAACACTAACTTAACCTGTCTACACAAACCACGCGTAAACACACAAACACACGTGCACAACTGCACTTCCCACATGTACACCTTCAAAGACAAAAATACGACGATATAATTCAAGTATAAATATGTAAATAACACAAGCCGCTAAGCATATTATATAGTTAGTGTATATCGTACCACATAGAGACGTCCTGCTCTAGTCGTTTTTGCTGCTGCTCCTGTTCAACTGCAGCCTCTGGGTCTGATTCCGGATCATAGATGTATGGCTGTATCTGATTAAAAGCCATATTTTTATTTTGAATAAAGTTTTTTTTCCCCGCTGTTAGGGATGACAGCTTTACGACGCACTCTCAACTCAACACAATAGCAGCGCGCTGCTGCACACGTCATTATTTAGCTCCGCTCACACGATACGCCCCCAACCGCTCGGCTTTTTTCGGAAAGACTCGAAACAGCGCATCTTTCTTATATAATTATAAAAAAAGAGACTTTTCGGAGATATGCAGGATGCAATGCTACTCTATAGGTACCCAAGATTGACATGACACTGACTGAAACTTTGTGTTTCACCCCCCCTTTAAATTGAGTCTTAGCAATACAACATGAACAAACTTCTGTGCTGCAAGGTTCAACTTCTACATACTAGCATCAAGTTAAAGTTATAAAGAATTTGTGAAGTGTACTTTGGCCTAATAGTGTCATGTAAAACCTAACATCCCATTAAAGGTGCACTGCAACTGTCCGTTAGAGGGCACCTATTCAAAACAAAGGCGTAGTTTGAGCGCAGTATTTTGAGACAAAGCCGGTGGAAAATGGGACTCGGGCAGAAATCATGTTCATGGATGCAGTTATTAATGTTACGGTGTAGTGTGAAGCAGCAGGACAGTGTTGTGGAATCGAGCACGGCTGCTAGATTGTTACACAAATACCCGACTCACGATCAGTGGGACTTATGACTGGACAGTCGCCGGGCACTCGCACGTCAGGTTATGAGGTAATGCACCTGTTTCTCATATATATTTAAGCGTGTTGAAGACGTTATGACGTGCAGTCACTTGTTCACACTGCTAAGAGTAAAACACTTCTGCCAAAAAACCCAAAACCAGGGGTAATGCAGACATGATGCAATTAACAGGTAACTTCCTCAGACGCTATGCTGAAATGTCCCAGGTTCCTATTTAAAAATAGCAACTCAATGTACATAGTTGGACACATTTAGGATATTGTAGGTACAACTGAATATAACTGACCTATGGGTTTAGATATTTTACTGCAAAAAATACTACGTAGTGCACCTTTAATGTGGCCTACAGCACATAATCAAATTGTACTGCAAAGTGATACCCTTCTAGTTCTCTGAAAATAATTTTATCCAGTGTAAAAGATGAATGAGTTCTAATTCAGCAAATCCATTTATTTAGTAAACCACTTAATACATGTTAAGTTTTTACTTTTCAGTAGAGTACAAAGTGTTTATAATGGTCAGTCTTGAACATGTCAGTCACTTCAAATTTCACCAGATGTAGAGTACAGGAATAAGGAGGCAACAAATCATGGTAGCATCCAGCTCAACATCTCCCCAGTGACCTAAAGAGGGCAAAAAGGGGATGTCAGACAAAGATAAGCATCCTATATCAGTACCTTTGAAAGAATTTCATTTATCAGTGTTATCAATCAGTCATGTCACATCAGACTGGGGCGATAAGCAGTCATCATTTAAAATAAAAATATAACTCAACCAATGCAAGTACAAACCGTTTAAGGTCAAAACATCAGCATCATGACATCTTGCGCAACCTGAAAGGACAGTAACAATTAAAACAAGGAAAGATTAAGAGAAAGTATGGATCAGAGGGGTTTACCAATCTATCATGACTTTTCAGCCTGGGGCGGTAACCAGCTCATCACATCCATACCAAGATACAAATTTGTCTTATGTACCTGAACATAGGACAAAATCCTTGAACAGCCACTCATGGAACCACCTGAGAAAAAAAGACAGACATGCTTGAAATAGTGTCACAAGAACACATTTAAAGTGAAACTAAATTAAGGAGGTCAGAGGGGTACCATTCAGTCAGATACATCAGACTGGGGCGGTATATCATCTCATCACACCTACTAGTTCACATACTAGGGAAGTGAGGAAGTCTTCCAACCAGTTAAGCAACATGCGACTTAATACTGGCATCACTAATTATTTCTAAACCAAAAGTAACATGCACATGGCCACACAGAGTGGAGCAAAGAGTGTGGTTTCAGTCAAGTCTTATAAAAGTTAAGCTTTCATAGAAATGGACTGAAAACAGTGCAGCCATGCACATTAAGCTCAACATTAGACATTGCTTAAAGCAGCATCAACTAGAATGAGGGATTAAAATGACCGTGAAAGCATGGTGTTTGCTTATGATTAGGTTAAGTGCTCACAAGAGAATAAATTCAATATGCATTTAGATACCTGTACACAGGAGAATATCCTTAATCAGCCAGTCATGGAACCACCTGAGGGAGAGAAGACTATTTAAAATTATGTTCACAAACACAAATTTAAAGTGAACCCAGTTACTGAGGTCAGAGGGGTACCATTCAGTCATTAAACATCAGACTGGGGCGGTATATCAGCTCATCACACCTACTAGTAATTCAAGTCAATATTCATTTTAGGTACCTGTAAATGCAGGACAACATTGATCAGCCAGGTATGGAACCACCTGAAAAAGAAAGACTTCCGTGAAATTCATTGTCAAGTACACCTTTAAAGTGAACCGGAAGAGGTCAGAGGGGTACCATTCAGTCAGATAAATCAGACTGGGGCGGTATATCAGCTCATCATACCTACTAGTTCACAAGCAATTAAAGTTTTTAAAACAAAAAGCACATACCAACTTCAGTTTGAAATGGGTACAGAACTTCCAGGGGTACAGAGATAATGGTCACTGCAGTCCTGCATAGAAACAAACATTAGTTGACACACAAAAGGAAAAGTGTTCATCTAAACTAAAACTAGTCCTTCTCAGACTGTTGGTAACCCCAACAGATTATCCCCTTATTGCCAAGGTAACACCAGTGGGTTCACCTTTTCAGGTTCTGGTATTGACGCAAGGCGTAAGACGCTTGCAAGTTACATCATTAAAGGACAACAGGTTTGCCATTTTACATATTTACTATTGAAATCTTACCTGTTTGGATGGCTTCACCTATTAGCGGAAAAGAAAAAAGAAAAAAAGAGAAAAACTTCAGAAGGGCAAGGTACACAAGTGTAGACACACATGCTTTGTCTGTAACATCAGTACAAGTTAATTTATCAGCAGGGCTTCAGACGAACGAGACTGCAAAATCATCATAGGTTACAGAGAATTGAGCAAGTTATCAAAAAAAAAAGGGATAATTTGTAAAGCGATTTGATATAGCAAAGAGTCTTACCCGGCGAGACTGCTTTAGGTGCACAACCTTTCAGGAGCAAAAACAAACCTGGGTGTCATTTGATGCATAAACCACTCAATAGAGACAATACATGTAGAGTAACATCAGTAATAAGAGTTATCAACAGGGTTTCAGACGAACGAGATTCCAAAAGTAAATCATCATTAGTTACAGAGGTACTGATTGTTAATACACCTGGAATTAAGTTACCTTACCTACGAAAACCAAAGGACTCAACCCACTAGGTCATGGACCAGCACAATAGTCCTGAAGAGGAAACAAGAGGGGGTGATTGTCTGACACAGTCACACAAAATTAGAATGATAACAGTCCAGCAATCTCTCAGTTGTTCATTACTTTTCACATAGAATCAAAGTGAGCTAAGTATCTTCATCACAGAGATTGCACAAAATACTACAGAAAATAAAATATAAATTACCTTGGAAAGATGTCAGTCCTTGGTGAAAGGTCATCGTGCAGACACTACATAGAAACAAAGGTTGAGATCTTTAAAACTTAAACGAATAAACAAATCCCATCATGTTTAACATGGTCTGATCAGGGCTTTGGTGACTAATGAATGCCATGGAGCAATAATGCCGTCCATACATTAACGGTATAAACCGTTCATCATCTCAGGCTATGTAAAAAATAAAAATGAACTTCACAGAAAGCTTACCTGAACATTATGATCATACCACAGCCACGAGGACAAAAGTGTGACCACCTAGACAGATAACAGGCACTTTAAGCACAGAATGTATCATCTATAGTTCAAAAAGCAGCATTTAAGTCATATGGTCTGATCAGACTTTGGTGACTAGAATGCCATATGACACAGGTCGTCCAGTTACGTTGTAAAAATTTAATCATGTCAGACTAATGTAGAATTAAAGTTACTGGATTTTTTTTTTTGAAAGACCACTTACCAATATAGCAGCTATAGACAATGCACTTGTAGTTCATGTGCAGGCCACCTTAAAAAGAATACAGTTTTTAAATTAAAGATGCAATAGGGAAGTGATGAAGTCAGTCAAGTAACCCACAAATGTCAGAAAAAGGTATGCATCACTGGAATTCAGATATATGCTTGTCTTTGAAAATCATCAACCAAGAGTGGTTAAAAAAAAACAAAGAAACAATAAAAAAAAATTACCTTGAATTTAACAGGCCTGTCTCTCAGCAGACTGCAAAATGCTTTACAAAGAGCCCATCTTCAAGAATACTAAAAACAAAACAAACTTGGCAATGTGAGATATATAATGCTACTCAGTTTAGGACAGTTCTGTCAAAGCAATCCTGGAAGAGAAAGTGCAAGTCACACACTGGCTCCCTAAATTCAGCACAAAGACCAGTTACTACTTCGTTTTAGTATAAAAATAATCAAGGAATTAAACTGAGCTAAAAATATCCACATTATCAGAATAAAAAAGGCAAACATCACTGGAATTCAGACATATGCTTGTCTTTGAAATCATCATGTAAATCATTAGTCACAAAAAAAAAAAAAGAAATAAGGAAATTAAAATTTACCTTGAATTTAACAGGCCTCTGCCTTAATCCCGTAGACTGATTAGAAACTGCAAAAACAATTGATGCTTTATTACAACAGACTGCAGTCAGATACTAAAACTTGCAAAAGCAACACTTGGCATTGTGACAGATAGATGGCCAATGCTACTCAGCTTAGAGCAGATACAGCAAAATAAAAAAATTCAGGAAGAGAGAATTCAAAAGCCATCACAGTAGCACTGATGCCTAAATTCATGCATTCAGCACAATGACGGCAAGCTACTATGGCATGACATTAGACAAAAAAAACAAGTCTAATAGCATTGCAGACAGTCAGCCCATGTAAGCTCGAAGGTACTTGCACTAAAGATCTTTATTTTAAGTATGTATACAATTATAACAATACGCAAATGTGATCACAGATTTCACTTTTAACTTTATTCCTTAAATCACGAGCTAAAACTTAATCTAAACAGAACAATGCAAATATACTGTCCACTCATAAGAAAGTCTCCTTCACGTGAGATTTTAATGCTATTCGTTCAAATGATAACATGGCCAGAATAGGTGAAGTTACACTTAAAGAAAAGCGCCTAACGTTAATGTTACAGAACCTACCTTCACACGAGCCCGGGGACTTACTGCTTGTCGTGGTCATAGCTGCAAAAGATTAAAAAAAAAAAAAAACTGAGTCGAGACCACACGTGCGTCCATATGAAACGTCTAAGATTTAATACACATTGATGTAGAGTCGTGGCAATCTCTCTTCAGATAAATAAATAAGTGCAATCACAGTGTTTCAGTACAGGTCTGTGAAATTATCATCATTGAGAGATCTCGCCAAAGCCGAAAAAAGTACAACAATAGTAAATATGTTATAATTCTGAGCTAGTTTCATGTAAACTTTGATAATAATAGTAAAACTTCAAATAATTTGAATAAGTGAGGCAGGATGGTTTCAGATACACTTCAGAGACGCATGGCGAGTAAACGGCAAACACCGTGCAGTTGCCTACATAAGGCCTCAACACAGAAATAAACTCTTAAATGCATACCAACAAAGAAAATGGGATTACTTTAACTTAGGTCCTCTATAAAAAAAAACGACAATTTTAAAAATCTACAAAGCCTGCAAATCTGTTAACATAAAACAGTGAAATCCTTACCTACGAACAAGCTGCACCAAAATGGACGATGAGAAGGGCTCGTCGCTTTTTATTCTTGTCACATTCACAATCCACGCCCATCTTAAAGCAACAACCAATAAAGTTACTGGATTATATTAAAAGCGCCAGTATGAATTTATGGTCAGTAGGCTTATACATGTTGCTTGTGCATTAAATTTAAACCGATTGAAACCAATGGATAAACTGTAATTGCACAAACTGTAATTACACAAACTGTAGATTAATCTTTTTTTTTTTAATTCTAGTGCATTTTTGTGCCCGTAATACACATTCTAAATAACAAAATAATAAATCCAGCACACTGAGAGGCAAAACAATCTACTAATTTGAATGTATACTGGTATACAAATATCACATATAAGCTGTGTCTCATTTCAGAAGGCTGCGTCCTCCAGAGGTCGCATTCGAAGGGTGCATACGTCATAAGGCCGTCTCATTTCTAAAAAGTGAGTAAGACTCTTCAAATGCGACCTTCGAATTCGTCTTTCTTTCACGGGATTTCAGAGTGTGCATGACATGGTGCATGAGGTGTATCCTTCACGGCTAGAAATAACCCACAATTCTTTGCGTCTCCGTTAACAACCGTCATCTTTTTTTTTTTATATGAAAAAAACGGCACCCCCGCCAGATATACATGTGAGCGTATGTGTGGTGTTTAAATTAAGTAGTTCAAGCTTTTTTTGTTGGTTTTTTTAAGCTCTATTACCTCAAACAGATAGTTGTGGTAAACAGGATTACAACTGTTTAGGGCATTTTAAACGTTTAGAACAGTGCATTGCTGTCAAGACAAGAAACATTTCATAGTCATTTTCAAGTTATAAATAATTTTCATTCATATAACTGGCGTGAGAGCGCAACGTGGCTGAACTTGTTGGCATAGCAACGTGATACTTCCTGCCTGTGTGTCCTACGAAGGTACGAAGGACGTCTCGTTTGAGTCTGATTGAGGACACTCCGTATACTGCATCCTACACAGGACGTGTCCTCCGGAGGACGCAGCCTTCGAAATTTAACGAAATGAGACACAGCTATAGTTATAACACTACTGCATTTTTTGCAGGATGATTTGTAAAGTATATAAAAATCATAAATCGTTTGTTCAAGCTTCACATTTTCCACTAGATGGCATCATATCTGCACCGATATATCATAGAGTGATAAGATGGATCTAATTTTGTCTCTGGGAAATAATGATAAATGCCATAGTATTATGTTGAACATCATGTTGACTCATTTTGTGGACACATGGTATTTGAATTGTGGAGTAACAGTTATAGTTTTTTTTTTTTTTTTTTTTTGAAGTAAAAAGATGACCCTAGGGGTAAGATGACCAAAAAAACAGGCACAGAAGGCCTGAAGTGGCAGGATGTTACTAGTTGCTATCATTATTTTGTATTTATTTATTTGTAATTAATGGGGTTATTATTTAGTATCTCAATTAATTAAATTACACATTACACATTACATTTCACGTTATTAAAACCTATAGGTTAGTTCAGTGAAATTTGCATTCATATGTTGCTATTACGACATATCTTCAGTTAAAATATATAGGCAATTAAATACGTAAATATTCATATGCCTAAATAAGTCACAGAATAATTTTACCTCTTTTACTGATTCTGCTTTGTCTGTCATTGGTTCTTATCCCAGTAAGATGGCCTCTTTGAACAATTTTGCATTTTGTTCTATAACAACTAAATTAGCAAATGTTTCTATTTCTGATAGCATTACACATTGGCTGATGCATCCTTATCCTGCATCTAAATATGTTAGCATTTTAAAGTAAATGCAAATTGTTCTTACGGGCATCTTCATCCATGTTACCCTGCAATAGACTCAGAAATGGCAGTATGTATGCATAGTATTCTCATTTTCTATATGCATCGAATACCCATATAACCTACTCCATTAATCAAAAAGTCCAGTATTAAATAGAGCACACTGCATGGGATATAGTAGGCCTATCCCACAATGCAATGCATCTGATTTGACCTTCAATTTCTAGTGTGATAAATTAACCCACAATGTTTAAAATTTCTTTCTTGACTCTTTTGTTATAGAACAGGATAATATTACTATTTTCAAAGCAATACACAGATTGAGGTGTTTTCCCATTTACTTGTTTTTTATTTTTATTTTCTATGAGCATTGAATTTGATGCTTCACAATGCAGATAAAACAAGACATAATCCAAAAAAAAAACATTTTTTTTTCACTTATTTGACATTGGGAAACTGGGGTTCTGTAGGTAAGATACAGAAGATAAATAAGTCTACAGAACACAAAATCCATCTATTAGCTCAGTTATTTATAGACTTCACTGCCAGTGATGTAGTACTTATGACCACTTTATTGTATTTTTTATCATTGAGCTCCCAGATTAGTATTTAAGAGTCAACCCTATAGCCTTGAAGAATACTTTTTCAGGGCCAAAGTACAGAAACTCTACTTCTGTTCACAGCTCAAAAACATTATTACATCCACACACAAAAACACTTTCCATGTAGGGTAATTAATAGCATAGGCATCATGTTTCCTCACAAGGGAACAAAGATCAGTACGCCTCATTAGTTAGTGCTGTGATAACATTCATACACTGATAAAAAGTTCAAATATTGACCTCTCATGTCAGGTTACATAATGATCAGTTTAAAACAAGATCAGCAGCTATCAGTTTTATGCGACAAACAGCAATGCATATTGAATAAAGTGATATTTGAGCACATTTGATTCAGCTAATAAATGAAATTATCAACTTGTAAATATAAACAGGTCACTCTGTTCAACGGTTATCTGTATTCTGCTAAAACATGATTCCTGTTGAATTTAGTTTTGTCTAATGGTGTAGATGAAGAAGAGGTTGATGATATAGGTGTCAGTGTCACACTGTACAGATTGGCAACGAAAGTCTCCCATCCTCGGCGAAAAGCTCTGTCCATGGCCTAAAAGAGAAATAATAATAAACTAAATAAGTCAATTTATCACAGGAAGCAATATCCTTTATATGAACATTGCTATTAGAAGTTTGTTCACGGCAGGGTCATTGCTCTGAAAGAATGTGCCTTTATTTGCCTAAGGACATGGAATATAAGTGAAGTGGAAGGGTAGTTTAGTAATTTGCAAACATTCCTCCAAACAAGGTCACCTTCCATATGACTGAAGACAGTTTAGAGTTGTCCCTGTATTGCTTTCTTCTTTCCTCTGACCAAGTGCGAATAGAAAACTAACAGTGACAACAGATAGATCAATAAACGGACTAATAAAACAAGTGGGTGCTCAGCTAGGGTGGAGAAAACAGAGACAAACCTGCTATATTGTCATTTACATTTACATTTAATCATTTAGCAGACGCTTTTATCCAAAGCGACTTACAAAAAAGGGGAGAGTAATAGAAGCAACGAAACAGACAAGGCCAACAACCTGTAAGAGCTGTAAGAAATCTCAATTAATTAGCACAATACACAATACACAAAATATTATTATTATTATTATTATTTTATTATTATTATTATTTTTTTAGACATCTAGGGGAGACCGGGGGCAATTGTAACAGGGGGCAATTGTAACATCTCAAATTACACCAATCAGAAATGAGTCAGAATCATGAAACTCATTTTGCATATGCTCAGTGGAGATCCCTCTCTGCCTGCCAAAGGACAAGCTGCTGAGTGATACTTGGTAAAGTTTTTCTGCAAAGACTCATTTTTTAGGCGTGAAAGTGATTTTTCTCACCTACAGAATTTTCCTTATACTGTTAAAAAAATTAATGTCTATAAATTTAAATCTGTCTTGTATTCATGACCATTCTGTTTTCTAACATTTAATATATTTGTCAAACATTTGCTTTATTGTTTCTAGCTAGTAGGGTAGCTTGTCATGAGGTCGTACAGTCGGGGGCAATTGTAACACTGCGTTACAATTGCCCCCGACACCCATCAAAATAGTGTCCAGCTTAGTAAGGACATCAAAATAGACAACCCCCACCCCCGACCCCCCACCAATAATTTAAGAAAAGTGTATTTAGTTCAGTTTTTAAATATCTATGTCATACATCTCTAAATATTTTATTGCAGTATAGCAGACCAGTGGTTTATAGTCTTTGAGTGCCTCTCAATCTGGGGACTGGGGTTCAAATCCCACCAAGAGCAAATTTTAGTGCTTTCTAATTCTTCAATATCTATGCATTTAAATACTGCCATATACTACCCATTGGTGTAAGATCAACATATTTACTATTATTTTTGGCTTGTAATACAACCCTACCATGGAAATTCAATATAGAAAATAGATGATTGTTTTTTTTCTAATGTCGTAATAATAATGTGATAATGTGAAAAGTTTTTTCTGTTCAGTTTAATATTTATGTATAGCCTACAAATTAACTATACCCTATTAAACTATGCATACTGTGTTATCAATATATTTAGTGGCATAGTACAGAGCTTAAAGATTTTGCCTCTCAGTCTGGATCCATTTTACTGAGTAGGCCCTGTACACTCTTTGTTTACAGCATGCTGTTCAGACCAAGGAAAATAGTAAGGGAAGTGTCACTGTCCATATTCTAATTGATTTTAAATAGTTTAAATTATATCTATATTCTTTGAAGTTTATTGGGGTCCTTGGTATTTATACAAAGGTATTACATGTGTTGTTACAATTGCCCCCGCATGGTGTTACAATCGCCCCCGCATGTGGGGGCAGATGTAACATTTGACTGGTAATGTTTCAATCAGTATTGTGACTCTAACATTGCTTGTAAAACAATTTGGTGAATGTTAACAAGTAGAACATAGATACAAGTTACCAACATACATTTTTTATCCAAATATTTCAAAAGGTTTTTGAGCAATGAACACATGACCAAAATGTGTTACAATTGCCCCCGGTCTCCCCTACAACAAAAACTCACGTACGCAAAATGACGAACACTGGATATTGTAGCAAATATAAGCATTTTGAGGCATAACTCAACAGACTCTATTTCAGCACACTTCAGGAAAAAAAGGAACTTTACCCCAGATGCCTCTCTAAAACATTTTCCCTCTCCAAACCATATGGTTACAGAACTATGACCCTGCCTTAAATGACGAAAAATGCTATCCAATATTTGGCAAGCTGGGGCATATTAATAGCTATATATTGTATTAAACAACAGGCTAATAAACAAACAAACTCATGGAAACACATTTTTCTAATATCTATAAAATACTACTGAGCAAACGTTGTTATATGTACACCATCATTCACCACATAACTTTAAGTCTCACCTTGTTGTGATTCATAAGATGAACCGACTCATTAGAGTCATTTGTTCGATTTTTACTGGTCGCGCATGGTTTTATTCACTAAAATGAACCGTAGAAGTGTTGCGGCGCCGCTGAACAAGTAGCCTATTGCATGGCTTTTCGGGGTATTTTAGTACGAAATTCCGTCCGCATCGAATAATGAACGAGAACCGCTAACGAAACCGAACGTCATTCAGGACCGTTTCCGGTATTTACCATTCTTAGCAAGTTTCCAAAAAACTAGGCTACTAAAGAGCTCTAAATCTTACCTTGCGATAATTCTTGAGAGTGTTCCTCTTTACGATTTCCATTGCCTCTCCATTCAATTTGCCTTCTGTCGTCTTCTCTTTTCTCGTGTCTTCCATTTCCCCTTCTCCTTTCTTCCCTGATATTAGAATCTGGTCGTCATGTTCCCTCTCAGAGAAATGGACCATTGTTGGTTCTGGTTCTCTGCTGTTTTCCAGGGTTTGGGTTGGTGGTGTCACCTCTGGGTTTAGATCTACAGAGGTGGATTTGTTGGTTTCATTACTCTGTTGTTTGTCTGAGGTAAATTTGTCATATTTTGCCTTTCTGGAGCTCATCCTGCTCCAGCGGCGACTTAGTCTGCTGGGCTTTCTCTTCAGTAAAGTGGTCCCATCATCATCTATCAAATCAACCACATGGTCATCCTCTTCTATCCAGTCTGGAACTGTCCCATTGTCTTGGCTGCTCCCATTCAAGGCTCCCATCTGCTCCTCTCTGGGTGTGGGTTCTCCCTCCATCTGTACATCATCTCCAAACATCTCATCCAAGCGCCCATAGAATCCATTAGCCTTGTCCAGGAAAGGAGGAGAACGAGGGGCCTTGTTTTTTTTGGAGCTCTTGCCGATAGTCATGGTCTTTAGAGATGGTAATCCAGTCTTTGCAATCTAAAGAGGAAGGAAGGAAGAAGAAAACATGTGACTTTGACGTGTAATGGTGGCATCTGTTGAAAATGTTGGGAAGAGATCAGACATATTTGTCATGGACAAATTACAGAAAATTGTTCCACACCATCCTTACATAATCAAACCAAAGAAGAAGAGGAAGAAGGGCAGAAGGCTTCCTCGAGGCTACTGTCAAAGTCTACATGGACTCAGGTTTATCTTTCCCCTCCGTCCCACAATAATGTGTTTATCAGTCATGTCATCATAGGCACACTGTTCAAAGTTCATTCTGTGTGTATACAGCATATCAGTAAGTTTCTATTTAGGGACAGTGTGTCTCCTAAACAGGCAGACTACCCTCTGCTTTTTATGACTTTTTGATAAGATGAGATCCAGTCTCATTGACTTTGACTCCAGTTGGTTGTGCTGGAACTGCAGCTGGTGCCAAGACAGATGACTGTGACTCACTATCACTCATAAATATGTCATACTGCACAGAGAGTCATTATTACATGTTTTTAATATATTTTTCATACAGGGACTAAGAGATAAAGAGCGATTATTCACTAAATATTTGACCATAAACATTTTAGTAAAGCCTTTAACTTACATAGCTATATGGTATGTCAAAAATGGGAAATGTACACAATTTTCCAGATATAATGATACTTAATATATAAACCTATTTTAATTTACATTTTAAGTTACAGACTTCAGCTCTTTGGAAATGGTGCTATTTTGTCATATTCTCAATGCTGGTCTAAAGGCATCTTATTTACATATAATTGAAGCTGTTTTCACTGGTTAACAATGCCCAAGTTTATTTAATTTGGTATTATGAATGATAGTTTACACAAATAAAAAGAAGAAAAAGCTTTTATACATACACCTTTTAGCTACTTATGTGTAAACTATCACTTAGCCTTTCCCAAGCTCAATGTTGCTTCATAATGCACTTAAAACAATACATTTCAAGAAAAAGAACATGCATAAACACATAAAATGACAGAAAAAAAACTGATTAATAACAATAAACATAACACACAAGAGGTTGAAGTTTGAGCGACTTACCTGCTGGCTGTGTTCGCGTGACTCTTCTCTCACTCGCTCTCTGTGTTCTGGGCCCAGCTCACCTTAGTCTGACACACACAATCGTCACACTGTCTGAACCTGTCGTCATTCAAGCAGATTAATTCCTCACTCGCTCTCGCTCTCTCGGTTTCTGTTTCATTTAATTAACTAAAGTAGGGAAGCAGCCTACAAAAACTACAAAGTTGTAAGTATCATTCAACTCAGACCAAAATACACCAAGAGTATAAAACTTTTACTGCGTAAGTTGTAAAGTTGAAAGTGTTGCTAACAACCATTTTCAGAGGAACTGACTCACCTGAGCAGGACTCTTAAATGTGTTTTGGGGATTATTCATTGGGTGGGAATTTGATGCACGGTCAGGGATTTTAATTTTCAAAAGGAATACTAATCCACTAAACTCTCACTGTACAGAACACACACTCATAACTCACCAAATGTTCTTGCTTATATCCCCTCAAAATTATGTTGAAATAAATAAACAGGGTAAAATAGGGCCATGGGAGCTCAAAATACAAAAGTGACAGTGATAGAGTTGGAAAGAGAATGAATATATGCCTGGAAACATTAGGTGTGGCATTTAGGACTAAGTGACTGCTACAGGGTAATATTTAAGAAAGTGCATGCAGACGTGGGTATTCACATGTAATTGTACGTCGGAGCAATGTCTAAATATCTGTTTTTGGATCTCAAAATAGTTTAAACAACAGTAGTCGTTCAAAGAACCATCTATCCTTGTGCTTCCAGACAGAAAACTGAAAAAAGAGTTAATGTCATTGCAATGCCCAGTGGCAGAAACAGCTGTTTAACAGATGTGATTACCCTTGCGTGCTTGGTTAAGAGGGCACAGGATGATGTAGTACTGTTGAATCATTGTAAAGAGGGAGTTTACTGACTGCTTTTTCAATCCTTTTGGTTTCTGGGGCTCACATGGAAACATATTCATAGATAAAGCTGTTAAAAGACTGACCGCCAAATCATAAACAAGGTTTGGATGAATTGGTCTGTTCAAATTAGAAGTCCTGTATGCTATTCAAAAACATCTTCAGAAAAATCTTCTCTTGTTTACAGCGAGAGTCATGACATAACAGGTGGTGTTTTGAACATCAAGCTAACATGTGATGTGTCAAGGGGGCCTTGACATCAGGGTTGTTCACCATTCAGCAATGAATTGAGAAGGCCAGAATTAAATTGCAAAATTTGAACCACAGTAGCAAAGTGAATGAAGTGAAATTTGATTTTAAATGGAGGTAGATTTAAAAATCAAAACAAAGACAAACTTTGAATGATTGCTTGACAAAGCCTTGTTTAAAGGTTAGATCGATGGATTCTAGCCATTACAATAGAGCTCATCAGTGCCCATCTACTTTTTCCAGCTGTATTTCCTATTACTGTTTTCCCATAAGGAGTTAAAACAAGGTCTTCATTAAAGAGTTATAAGCCATGAACCAAACGATCTACAAGGTGAAACATAACATTATGAATGTTGATTAAAGGGGTAAGCCATTTTAATACATACATTGACAGGAAGGTAGGACATTGTATCATTACATTCTAATTCAGACGAATATTTTAAGGTCCTACGCCTCTTACAGACTATATATATATATATATATATATATATATATATATATATATATATATATATATATATATATATATATATATATATATATATACATTTAGACCACTTAAAGGGATAGTTCACCAAAAAAATGAAAATTACCCCATGATTTACTATGTTTATATTGCATTCTTCTTTTAGATGAATACAATCAGTTATATTAAAAGTGTCCTGGCTAACCCAAGCTTTATAATGGCAGTAAATTATATCCCCCAAAAAGTGCATCCATCCATCATAAAAGTAATCCCTACGGCCCTGGGTAGTTAATAAAGGCCTTCTGAAGTGAATCGATGGGTTTGTGGAAGAAAAAATATCCATAATTTAAAACTTAAAGTTTTAAATATGGATAATTTTTTTTCCACAAACCCATTCTTTAACCCCCCAGGGCTGTATGGGTTACTTTTATAATGGATGGATGGGGGCTTTTTGGGGGCTGTCATTCACTGCCATTAGAAAGTTTGGAGGAGCTTTTTATTATAACTCATTGTATTTGTCTAAAAAAAGAATGCCATATACACCTAGGAAGGCTTGAAGGTGAGTAAATCATGGGGACATTTTTATTTTTGACTTTCAGTATAACAAAAATTCTTTCTGGAACAAATCACCTACCCTGCTTTTAAGCTTAAAAGTATTTTGAAAAAAATATTGCAAAATGTGCATAAATACACATATTCATGCATTCGCTGTGCTTCATGGGAGTTGGTGTGCGCATGATTGTTGCGATTCTTTGATAGGTGGAGATTTCTTTGCAGTAAAGTTTTTCACCAGGAATTCTACTGTTAAACATGAAAATTTAAAATAACATTCATGAAATAATGCAGGCTGGTTGCTTCAACAAAAGGATATGCAATTGATTAACAACCTTGTAGCTTAGAAAACAGTTTTTAATAGTTTATAAGTTATAGTTTAAAATCAATTCGCCAATGCAGGAAACGAAAGGGACCCAACTGTTGCACTATATTCAACTTCCTGTGAGGTGATCAACTCATGAATCGGAAGAGAGCCACTACTTTTAATTCAGAATTCTTGATTGACATATTTACATTCTTACATTCTTTACATTTGGATTCAGTGAAACAGGTAGACCTCTAAAGGAGAAAACATTTCCAACACATGGAATGACAAACAGTCCAGAAACTGAATTTATCTTCTACATTTTGCTATCTACATTTTTACATCGCCACCAATATGATGATGTGCATAAGAACTCAAAATGTCCTGACATTCTGTAAATGTTTTCACTATTTGTTGTATCACAGGGTCAAGTGACATTATCTGTACTTTACACCATGTCACCTGAAGCTTCACCAGTGCCACGTACACTACATGCCACAGGATTCAAGATAATCACACCATTATGATTCAAAAGAGACTAATAATGGCATAAATATACATTGTATCTGACCTATTTATATCCTCCAACTATCAGTGAAGAAAGAAATGTCTTTAAATCAAGACATAAGACAAGTACGCCTAGAGTGAGAGAGAGACATGGACAGCATAGACATAATGCATTCACATTATAATAAATATATTCCAAGCAAACCTTACGCTTTACACAATTATGTTTCTAATCTATAAATACAAGCTCATTTTAATGATTGATACTATACTGTATGTACAATTCCCTTTAAATATTGTTCAAGTGAACAGGTGATAAGGATGGTTTATGGGGTGCATGATGATGTATAGCAATCCATTTCCTTTTAAGCAGCAGGTTTCGTTTTGTCTTTTTTACCTTTATACCTGCACTCATCACCTCCTGTCTTTGGTGTGCGGCACAGAAATCACTCTTAGGTTCATTACAAATTACATCTTGCCATTTAAATAAGAGAATCTGTTTGGCACAATGGAAGTGTGTTTGGTGAAGTTCAGGCATGTTCTGAGGAGGTGGTGTTCACACCTCCACATCCGGATCTGAACCCAACCCTTGCTTCTGCAAAGCGTCTTCCCTCTTCATCTTTGGCTTCTCAGTTCGGGTGTGCCACACCAGCACCTGAGCAAGAGGAAAGTCATTTCAATAGTAAATAAAGAAATACTTGACCCAAAAAAAGCTTAATTTACTCATCCACATGCCATTCCAAAAAGGGTTAGGCAAAATTATGGATTTAAGAATCTGCTCACTTAATTCATAACTTGGAATTTAAATGAAATCCTCGACACAAGACTTGGAATTAGTGTAAATCAGGTCATGTGAAGCAGGTCATGGAATTCTGAAATGTAACTGTAATTTAAAAAGAATTCTTAAAGGAACTGTATGTAAGAAATGTATTTCAATTAATCATAAAATGGCCCTGATATGTCACTAGACATTGATATAAATATTGTAAATTAACATGATTTCTTACTGACAACAGTAGTCCGGCCAGGATATTGTCATTTACAAGTTGTTGTTGCAGCCCTCAACTGATGTTGATGTTGACATTTTGTGTTTTGGCCTGAAATGGTTAGTTCACCCAAAAATGAAATTGATGTCATTAATGACTCATCCTAATGTCATTACACACCCATAAGACCTCCATTCATCTTCAGAACACAGTTTAAGATATTTTATATTTAAGTCCCAGAGCATATGCAGTCTATGCCCACTTTATTGTCCATGTCCAGAAAGCTAATAAAATAATAATAATCAAAGTAGTCCATATGTGACATCAGTTGGTTGATTAGAATCCCTTGAAGCATCGAAAATACATTTTGGTCCAAATATTCAAACGGTTAATGAATCAGTGAATCGATCAATGATTCGGGTCACCAATGTCTCGTGATTTCAGCAGTTTGGCCCAACATTGGCGACCCAAATCTTTGATCGATTCACTGATTCATTAACCATTTAATTCTTTTTGGAGGAACACGGAAGAAAAGACAATGCTGAATAAAGTCATAGTTTTTGATATTTTTAGACCAAAATGTATTTTCGATGCTTCAAGAGATTCTATCTAACCAACTGATGTCACATATGGACTACTTTGATTGTTCTCATTTTATTAGCTTTCTGGAGATGGCCAGTACAGTGTGCATAGACTGCATATGCTCTGGGACTAAAATATAAAATATCTTAAACTGTGTTCTGAAGATGAACGGAGGTCTTACGGGTGTGGAACGACATTAGGGTGAGTCATTAATGACATCAATTTCATTTTTGGGTGAACTAACCCTTGAAGCTCCACCCTCCACCTATCTACCAATCACAAAGTCAGTAGTGTTTGGGCATCCGGGTTGCCAGCTCTGCTCTAGTTACCACAGCTGCAGCTACAAACATTCCTGCTGGATCCTGCAGCCTATCTGGCAACCTCGTGTCAGGGGGGAGAGGTGGTCATTTGAAAGTGATTGCATTACCAATTCTGGCCACAATCTTACATACACTTCCTTTAATTTTTCTAAATGCACAAACCTGATTCCAACCAATAAAAGTGGATAAAATCTTATTAGGTTCTTGCAAAACACATGATTGGTTGTGATGTGGTAAGCAGTATTGTTATAGTTAAATATATTAAAACTATTTAAAAACATATCAAAAATCCAACTGTTGATCAAATCCACTGAGGTGACCGGCTCATGAATTAAAAAGGAGCCAATACTTATTTTTTTGGTTTATTTGAAATAAATCTGAAATAAAATACAATCTAAATATCAGATAAAAATGTAAACTACATGAAAATATAGAAATGTGGCCTTGGCAACTAACAGAAATAAAAATAAAAGTTGTTGAAGTGATAAAATGACAAAATAACAAAAATTCAAATTAAATTATACAAATGAAAGCAAATTCAAAATAATACTAAAATAAAATGTTATATACAAAACATGAACAGCTATGGCAAATAATTTCTTTGCATGGAAAAGTGCTACTCTGACATTCTTTTGCATTTATAAATAGAAAATAATACAGGGTCACGATGATATAATAAGAAACTCAATCTCTGTTCCTACATGAAAAAAGCAAACAATTTTATTTTAATTTGCAAACGTTTAAGAGTTAATAAAAAGAAACCTCATAAAATAAGCTCATGTTAATATGCAACAACGCTAGTTAATAACCAAACACTAGGTGCTGAATAAAGAATATACCTTGGAGCACAAGTCTGCTTTGGGTTCAAGGTCGTCCATAGTAACCATGTGTTGAAGGAAGCTACTTTCCAAGAAGCCCATCTGAGCATCGCCGTCAAACCGTGCTTCGGGATTGGTCATTACCAACCTCAGGGACACTGCAAAACCAGCCATGTCGATGGGGAAAGGCCGATTGGGGCGCCAGCCAGTGTGGAAACGCACAACCTTCCCATCCTCCACCACGGGCCGCTCAAACTTCATCCCGCCCACCAGACCCACAGGCCACACAGAGACACGGTATGTGTACCGCATCTGAGGATGATGGAAGGGAGAATGTGAATGGGGGAAAAAAGTATATGACAAAGACAAAGAAACAAATCAGGAGACCATATGTCCATAGAAAAAGACTATTTACAGACTCAATATGTTTTGTTTTGAAAAGGGTTGGTGTAATTAAGACAAAAGAAAACATTGTTACACCGTTTTACACCTGAAGCACAGCTCCATCTGGAGGTGTAACCAGAATTTCAGATGATCTCAAGTTCAGGTTTCATTGAAATTGTCAAAAACATGACAACATATGGAACAATATTTTACATCTGGAGAAGTTTTACATCTAAATCAATCAATAAAAACTTTATTAGTACCATTTTCTACATATTAAAATAATATAATAAATAAGAAATGTCATTACAATCTTTGCACATGGAAGTTCGGGAACTACTAGTGATAAAATAATTGTAGCTCTTTTTAATTAGGTAAAGGTAATTAATTTATTTAAATATTTGTAATAATTTTAATATTGTAAAGGAAATTGTTGTTGAAACAGTTTAGATTTTCCTACAAAACCTGAGAAACCTAAGTTCATTTAAGTGTGTATATTTGACCAAATATTTGACTGGTAGTAAAGACTATTCTTCAAAAGTTTGGGATCAGTAAGTTTTTTTTTTAAAGAAATTAATACTTTTATTCAGTACTATGGATGCATTAAATATACAAAAACAAAAGTTACAGTAAAGACTTGGTATAATACAAAATATTTATAGTAATGTAATTATATTGTAATATTGTAATTTTCTCAAAAATATTAAGCAGCACAACTTTTTTAATATCAATAATAATAAGAAATGTTTCTTGAGCAGCAAATCAGCATATTAGAATGATTTCTGAAAGATCATGTGACGTGAAGTCTGGAGTAATGATGCTGAACATTCAGCTTTGACATCACATGAGTAAATTACATTTTAAATGCAAAAATAGAAAACAGTCATTTTAAATTGTTGTAACATTTCACAATATATTCGAGTTTTTACTGTACTCTTTGATCAAATAAATGCAACCTTGCTGAGCTTAAGAGAGTTTCAAAAACATTGTAACAATGTTTCCGGCCCCAAACTATTTACCGGCAGTGTATATTTAACCATTAAAACACCTCACCTCTTCAAAAAGCTGCAGGCTGTATGTGTTGTCATCATCAGCAAAGTACACCACAGCCTCCTCGAGGGCAGCCGCTTCCTTTCCCTCAGCAGCAGCACCCATCTCTCTGAGCCAGCGTAGACCCTCGTTCCTCTGCTCAGCACCCCGAGGCTTCAGCCAGCTGGGATCGCCTTCCTGGAGCTTCCTGTCCTTGGGGGTCAGCTTGTGTAGATGGGTGTAGATCAAGCCAGAGGCAGCCAGGAAGTCTGTGACGAGCGGAGTGGGCTGAGGAGCGTCCTCCACCACGATCCAGTGGAGCTGAGGAACATGGAGCAAGGTGTGAGTCAAACGAGTCAGCTCAGCTTTCTGCACCAGTCTGGAGGGAGGACGAAAAGAGAGATGAAGAGAGACATTGATCAATTCTGCCACAAAACATCCAAAATTCATTAAACCTAATTCTGTAGATATTTCAATGTCTAAAGGGTCATTGAGAACGCATTTTTGCATTTAAAAACACGAGATGCAGGGAAGTGGAATGGAAAAACGCACAAAAGAGGCACTTTTAAAAAAATTGAACTTCTTTTAACTTAAGCACCACCTTTTCTAATATGCCATGTCATGCGCAAGACACTGAAAAAGACAAAAGATGCGAGTACAACATCCATCTTGCATGTTAACATAAAGAACCATGAAAAGTCAGTGCAGAGCGTGAGATGCAGTTGTCTGGCTATCACCAGACCATGCTCAATTTAAAATTGAACATTCGTCTGGAGAGTCTGCTTTGTATTTTCTACTGCACAAGACACCACTGCACCAATCAGACCACAAAAGGCGTGATCAACGGGCAACGACCCATCGTTTCTCTATCCGTCATCATGTTAAACCTGCCTAGTGGATAAGCCAGTCTGTGATTGGTTCCCGCAAAAGTGTAACAGAAGCAGTCGAAATTAATGTACAGGTTTCCAGACCGAATTGCTGGAACGTTCTAGAGACATGTTTTTTAACAGTTGAACTCATTTTAACTTGAGCACTACGTGTTTAGAATGCGTTTCACGAACGAGCTGTTGAAAAAGACATGACACAAGCGTAACACATCCTTCAAGCGCATGTTTACACAGAGATAAAATGGAAAAGCAGTGCAGCGGAATGCAAAAACATGTTCTGTGTGAGCGGCCTTTAAGAATGTTCACCATTCAAAATGTAACTGTACACCATATTTGCATACTACAAAGCTTAGAGCCTATTCACACAGAATGCATTGTTGCAGTGAAAAGTGTGAGCAGTAGAGCATGAACACTGACTCATTTCCATAATTGTCTCTTTTTAACAGTATGTTGTAAAAAATAAAAATAAATCGGTTCAAAACAATTCTTTACATCATGGCGTAACCATCATGTAGGTGACTTTGTTGTGCATTGGTATTTTAGAATGTCTCTGATGTGGCATTTTAAAGAGTTATGCCAAATTTACACAGCCAAAAGGTGGCATAGAAGTGCTTCTGAAGTGGCATTTTGGTGTCTTTCCACAGACTGTTTAATACCTCTCAGAGGTGGAACTAATGCATTTAAAGGAGTAGTTCACTTTAAAATGAAAATAACCCCATGATTTACTCACCCTCAAGACATCCTAGGTGTATATGAATATCTTCTTTCCGATGAACACAACTGGAGTTATATTAATAAATATCCTGAAGTTTCCAAGCTTTATAATGGAATTGAACGAGGCAGACGAGCTTGAAGCCCCAAAAAGTGCATCCATCCCTCATAAACATACTCCACACAGCTCCAGAGGGGTTAATAAAGGCCTTCTGAAGCAAATCAATGGGTTTGTGTACGAAAAATATCCATATTTAACATTTATAATGTTAAATATCTGGCTTTCGGTGGACCGCCTTCCATATTCAACTCACAAAAAAAGCGTAACTGATGGGACATATGATGTAGTGTAAGATTTTTGAACTGCGAGAGTTATTACACTTTCTTTGTAAGTTGAATACGGATGGCCGTTTGCTGGGAGCTATATATTTTACTTGATAAAGTCTTAAATATGGATATTTTTCTTACAAAAACCCAACGATTTGTCATTATAAAATTTGGAAACATCAGGATATTTTTTTATATAACTCTGACTGTGTTCATCAGAAAGAATAAAGTCATTTACACCTAGATTGTCTTGAGGGAGTGTAAATCATGGGGTAATTTTAATTTTTAAAGTGAACTAATCCTTTAAGGCAGTTTTATCTTTATGGCTGGTCTGTGCCTGCTCAAACATCTGTGTTAAGACAAAATCCATCATAAAAGCCAGAATTATGCCTCTGACCCACCTCAGTCCCCTATAAACATATGCAGTTAATATTGCTGTGTAAATGCTTTTTTTTTTTAGGTGTACCACCTATGAAGTGTAAATTTGACATTACACAGCAAAAGGTGAGGTGGGTCAGAGCAAAAATAATTTAGTCTGGCTTTTAACTGGCATTGTGGTTGCGTCTTTAATTACACTAAATAGACCAGCCTTAACTGTAAATAAGCCTTAACAATACCAACAACTTTAACACTTTTCTATTGATTCCTTGTCATTTTTTATATTTCCTTCAGTAAAACTGGTTGACATTATGAATGATACTCCTGCATTACTGTAATCTTGAAACAGCTGCCTATATACCTTGCATATGTGGGTGTTATCACATATATTTTGGGCACATCTGTCTTCTTCAGTTCTGATGTTTTTATGTGTTCCTGCAGCTTCTGCAGCTCCGTTCGCAGATGAGAGATCTGCTGATCTTTAGACAAGCCATGATCTCTACAGTCACAGCGCTGACCTGCAGAGCAGAAGCATTGTCATGGTTAACAATGAATGATTCAAGGATGAATGAACAAGGTAACAGTGACAGTGATACCAGTCTTACCCAACTGCATCAGCGCATAGATGAGTCCTAGCAGAGACACCATGAAGTACATGACAAACACAGTCTTCAGCTTCAGTCTCATCCTCATGATGACCCACTGCTGCAGAACTCAAGACTGATGGAGGGCGATGAAACCGGTGATCATGAAGACAACCCATGTGAATGCATCATAACAGCCACGACAACAGCTGTCGAAAAAAATTAAGATTGTTTTTCAGCTTTTCAAGGACTTCGCATACAGTAAAAATAAAACCAGATATCAATTTCAGTATATATGAATTTACGGTTACAACTAATGTATTTTAATATATTACAACCAATTGCGTGTATTAACTTAAAGTTGAGAAGAATAAATACTTTCCGGTCGCTTCATTTTGTGTCTTACAGACAGCGTTGTGCGTCTTTATAGACTCTACTGAAGTGCAGTATGCACACAGCGATCCCATTCATCCACTGCGCAGTACCAACAACTTCCGCTTTCAATGCGCAACACGGTCAATGATCTCCTGAAGCATGGAAATGAAACATAGTTCCGCCCTCTAACTTTTGGTCCAAGTCCGTTAAATAAATAATTTAACCCTCACTAATCAAGCAAGAAAGAAAGAAAGAAAGAAAGAAACTAGTATCAGAAATATCAGACTATTTTAGTCTATAATGACTATTAGTTTGGACTATTATGACAAATGTGAAAAATGTTAAAAGGTCACAGACAGGGTTTAGATTAAGCCAAGATTAGGCCTTAGTCCAGTTGGGGCATTTAAGTACCTTTTATAAATGTGATTTGGGAAAAAAATCTGCATCTTGAGACAAAACAATGGCACTGACATATTTTAAGATATATCAGTGCAAGTTACTTTCAGTTAAAACTGCTCAAACATGCATTTTAGCCTGGGACTAGCTCAAACCTCTGGGGATAGTGTATTTCATCATTTGTTTGTCCACCACCATGAATATACTCATTTTGAAATGCCATTGTAGTGATTAATAGATATCCAAGGAACTGACTTAGTTGATTACATTTATATTTAATAATAAAATACTTTTAAGCATTTGTTGCTTATTCCGGATGAAAAATCTCACATGCATTTTTTATGTCTTTCAGTATTTTTTTATGTCATACCTTTGTCTAAATTATCCCAGTTTTCCAAACAATAATTTCATAATACTGGAACTTGTGATTAATATATGCATTCATTATATGAATCAATCCATAATATAAATGAATTAGTTTAATAATTAGTTAATAAATTAAAATTAGTACTTCTATTCAGCAAGGATGCATTGATGAAGTCACATGACTTACATTGTTACAAAGAAAACATTTTTTTTCCAATAAATGGTGTTCTTTTGAAATTTCCATTCATCCAAGAATCCTGAATACAAAATTATTAAGTAGCACAACTGTTTTAATGTTGATAAATTAATTATGATTGAGCACCAAATCAGCATATTAGAAGGATCATGATTCATGTGACACCAAAAAATGGCTGCTAAAAAAATCAGCTTTGCCATCACAGGAATGAGTTGCATTTAAAAAACAAGATATTTTAAATGAATATTACTGTTGTACTGTACTTAAAATGAAGTCTTGGTGAACATAAGAGGATAATTGGTATATTTATCAAATTCTTTATATAAATATCTTAATTTCTTTAAAAGGTCTGTAAAATTGTACATAGTGCTATTGACATTCCTTGACCAACCATTCCTTAAAATAACATTATGAGGATGCTGTTCTTTCTTCAATGTGAAGTTCAAAGGATTTAGACAACAAAGAAGCCTTTCTTAATAAAACGGAGGGTGGGGATGTGATTATCAGTGTCACGACATGATTCACAGTCACAGAGTTTTTTCACCTACTAAAATCAACAGTTAAGAACAGCTTATTTAAGATACATTTGAAACAGTAAAACCAATCAGTCCACCAAATATCAAGAAGTCAAACAAGATTCCTTTATTTGTTGCATACAAACCAAACGCATAACAAAGCTGGAATGACCTTTCGTTTCAATTCAACAGGAGAGCACAAGACAGGAACACTCATCTCTCAAACTGTTTTAACTTTTGTATTTCATTTTTCCAATGTCTCTGAAGGCAAATAAAATGTACATGGCAAACAGATTATATACAGTGAAGAAAAATGGAAATATACAGTAATGACATGATAAAAGAATGTTATGATAAAAAAGTAAAATGAAAGAATATTTCTACCATAGCTAACATGCCAACCCCTTTATGATATCAAACAACATAGTCCTCATCCATCAGTTCCCTAATATAGCGGTTATAAAACATTTTGTTGAATGACCTGAGACAGTCTAAGTGATTACGAATTATAAACAGTACATATCGTAGTTTTCATTTTCTTAAAGTGAGAAGCAAACTTCCGCTTTTAATTCAAATACAATTACCCTGAAAATTGATCGAGGAAAAATGACTGTAATAACCACTGAGACCAAAAAAAAAAAAAAAAAACTTTCTGGTGAAAAAAGCAGGCTTTTTTTTTGATACGCCTCACCATGCTGATACCTGAGGTGAGAAGTTACATTTGGTTCACAGTGGTATTTACTGCCATTTTTTTTTTGTCATTCAAACCTTTATGAAAACGAGAACAGCATAATATCGCTTATTATGTGAAATGCTGGATGAGCTTATTAAGTTAAAAACCAAGAGCAAGCATAGACGGGGTTTCGTTGATGATCATGGGCAGGAGAGTCTGTTTTAAGGGCTTTCTAAGAGGGGATTGTGGGTGACGGAGCAGGGTAGGGAATGAGGATGAGGAAGCTCTGAAAGAACAGGAAGGCTTGCTCTTAATGGCAGCAGCCTCCACAGTGGCCGCCTCCATGTGCATGCCCCGATGCCTCGCCATATTTTGTTCTCCGGCTCAGAATCTCATAGGAGCAATCTTCTCCACAGCAACCGGACATACTGGGTGACGTTTCGTCAATCTCAAACCTGAAAGGAAGGTGGCGGCCATTGGTGAATTCATATTTTAACACTGAATAAGCATAGCAGTTTTTTTTTTGTAGCTGGCTAGGCACTTGTTGCTATGGCAACTGCTATCATCCAGTGTTTGGTCAATCATAGAGGCCTGTATAAAAATCTGTATTAAGAGGAGGAACAGGAATTCCATATAGTAAGGATGTGTTAAATGTGTATTAGTCCAGAAGGATGGGACTTACTGTAAAGCTTCCCTAAAGAACTGGTAAGCCCCATGATTGTGTTTAAATACAGTCAGCATGACCTTTTTCATTTGCGTACTAAGGAAAGAGAGTGAATCATGAGTTCTGGCAAAAGTACTACATAGGAATAAATTATTGGAGTGCTGTGTTTGTTGTAGTACCTGTTGGCGATAAGCTGAAGGATTTGGATGAGAAATTTCCCCAGTCCTTTCCGTCTGACTTTACTCTCCAATTGAACTTCATAACTGAAGAAATATTATCAGAATCAGTCAGATAAAAAAAAAACAATCTCTGGGGTCTTGTATGACTCAAAGAAGTCACACGTTGCAAAAAAAAAAAAAAAAAAAAAAAAAAAAAAAAAAATTGAAACAGACACCCTTCCCACACACTCACACAAACAATATGTGCAATGATAACTGAACAGACAGACATGAACAATATATCAATAAGCTGATATATTTTGGGGACAATAATACATTCTATACTATTTTGTCATTAAGTTAAATAAAACAAAACTAAAATGTTAATTTGGGTATAACAACATTATAAAAAATATTCTAAAAAATTCAGATATTCTAAAAATGTTATTAAATTAGTGTTTGCACCTGGTATAAATCGTTTTCATAAATCCGATCACAAGAGGATAACGCTCAATACACGCGGGACTGAAATGGTGGCTACAAAGAAATCTCTAGCTCTCGTTTTGGTCATAGTTTGTCTTGAAAAACTGAGATATTTGCCAGTCGTCGTAGAAGTCACACTGCAGGAGTGTGCCAAATCTTCTGACAATGCCAGAATTTCGCCTGAGGTAACATTTTATCACAGTGGTCATTAAACGGCTGCTGGTGAACACGTCAAACTAACTATCAAAGATGTCAGATTTTAGCCTAGGATCAGAGGAATCTTTTAGGATTTGCAAAATTTGTCTCAGACAGCCAAAATCGCACAGTGTGCAACCGGCTTAAGGAAAGATTTCAGTACATTGTTGTCATGTAAACGTACCCTTAATAAACCGACAGATTTTTATTAATCCTCAAAGAGAAATTCATAGCTATCCTATGTGATCAGTAATAATTAAAGCAACATTACCAGTATAAAACCTCATCTCCACACTCCACATCGAATCGAAAGTGGGAAAAGGCTAGAGGCGTGGAGTCAGCGTCACGGGCCAGGAGATACCACGCTCTCTCGTCCTTCATCTCCTCCCTTTTCTCTCTCTCCTTCCATCCCCACTCACTCTGTTCATATCTGTCGAAACAACACAACAACAGTTAACTTTTCACACAAGCAGCACACACAACAGTCTTATACACTTGTTCACAGGGACATTCGAAAAGGAACTGAAAGTCAATGGAACACAAAGCTAACAGGTATCCATTAAGACGCTATACGGGAAAGCTCAAGGTGCCAGACACTAAAAATGTGACAATTAAAGCAACATAAACTTCTATGGCAGTAACAATATGGGATGTTGGATTACCCCACATGTTGACTTGCTCAATACCTACAGCGTCTGCATGTTGGCTCTAGTCAACTCATAGGCCCACTCCACTGTATCTGGACTCAATGCAGTTACCCGTTTACACTCAATCAGCAGGTTTAGCCTGTGACCGATTCAGACATTCACAATATTAGTAAAGCATTTTTTAAAAATGTAATGATTTTAGTTCACAGGCAGACACAACTGGCAAAAGAGAACACAAAGATAACATACCCATTTCTGTCATACTTTTTGAACACTGGCATGGCAGACAGGGGATCCTCAAGCTGTAAAAAAAAAAAAAAACATTTGGTAAAATCCACATATATTTTGAAGACATTTCTTTCAGATGTTCTCTAAAAGTCACACCTTATTGGCTGCTTCCACCTTAGCACACACTGCATCCATAGCTGCCCGTTCTTCAAGTCGTCTTTGCTTTTTCTCCTTTGCCCTGTTGGATTTTCTCTAAATAACGGAAAGAGAATGTCAAACACCACCCTCAGATAAATACAGAACATAACATTTTTTTCATACTTTATATTACAGCAAATCTGGAAAAGTAAATAAAAGAAAAACAGACATCTGATAAGGTTTTTTTTATTATGTCTAGAGCGTTTGGTGTTTGATGGTTGGAAAAATATGAAAATGCTTATAGTGAGTTCTAAAATGCACTGAATCAAGATTTAACTAAATTTAAGCCAAATAATGACATTTAATGATATTGGTTTCTGTAGTGTTACTTTACAGGTGAAATTAAAATATTTTAATGATAGATTTTTTTCCAACATTAAAGGTTTGTTCCACCCAAAATGTTTAATTCTGTCATTAATTACTCACCTTCATGTCATACCAAACCTGGAAGACCTTTGTTCATCTTCGGAAAACAAATGAAGATATTTTTGCTGAAATCTGATAGCTTTCTGTCACTCCATAGACAGCTAAACAACAGATACTTCGATGCCTCAAAAAGTTCATAAAGAGATTGTAAAACTAATTTCTGAATTTGCTTTATGATAGAAAGATTGACTTTAGGCTTCAAATTTGAATTGATCAGCAAACATAAACAATAGCTCAACTGGACCCGCTTGACGTGCAAGAACAAACCTCATTGGTTCTTGAGGAAGTTCACAGTGTAACACGAGAATGAACCAACGTCAAGCCAACATGCTTGATCTTCCATTTACCATAACTAATATGTGAGTAGTTTAAATGCTTGTATGTGAATAAAAGCCTAAATTCAATCTGTTAAAAGTGTCAGTTGTATAGCTGTCAGTGGAGGGACAGAAATCGCTCCGATTACTTCAAAAAAAGACTGTCATTTGTGTTCTGAAGATGATTGAAAGTCTTACGCGTTCGGAACGACATGGGGGTCAGAAATTAATGAAAGAATAGACATTTTTGGATGAACTGACCCTTTACCATGGTTATTTTCCTGTTTATCACATTCAAACTGCTTTGAAAGACTATTATATAAAGCACTTTAGAAATAAATACGACTTGAGACATTTTTCAATTTGAGACATTGGTCATTTTTGAAAAACTTAAAACATAATATGGTATTAAATGAAGACTAAATCAAGTACATGTTGTACAGATGGTCAGATGTTCTTGGTTTCATTCAAGCACAAGATTCTCTCAAAATATTATTTTAAATTTGACTTATAACTAAAAAATTGTGGAATGAAATGCTTATTTTAACATATTTACCCATTATTATTAAATATTAAGCTAGCGATTCACAATAATTATTGCCCAAATCTCAACATATTGTCTAACTATCCAGGGTGGTGTTTCCCATAAGCTATGTAAGCATAAATTGATAGCCCAGGTCAATATGCATCCATCAAAAACAAGCAAAAACACATCCCATAAACATAACAGTGATTGCATTCGATCCACGTGTGACTAAATTGATGTTAGAGACACATTCGTGGACATCATAGGATAGTGGCATTTTTATAAATGTGAGGTTTTAAAGCCTATTTTTAAGATTTATTATCTATTTTATGAACAGTAGCACATATCTAGCTTGAGACGCAGAAAGCAGGCTTTTCTTTAGCTCAAGGTATAGTATTGGCAAGAGAAGCAGGAAACAGGTGCTGAGAACACAAAGCACGTGGAAGATGAACGTGGTTATTAATAGTTTTCTATGGGCTTGTCGATGGCGGGCTCTGTCTGTACACAAAGTTCACTACGGCCAGTGCCAGACATAAATGCTTCGCTCAAACCCGAGTGCACTGGCGCTGTCGTGAAGGGTTTGATCTCGCAGTGGCTGCTGGCATCATGCTAATTACAAGCCTGTATGAGGAGCTCAGACACACGGTTTACCCATCACACTCATATCTTACCAGCTCCTCGTATGACTTTATGCATCGACTGTTGGAAACTGATAATACAGGCAGTTTGAAGAAAACAGCAACAGTTTGCCGTGTTAAATGTATCAGTGTTATTGTGCTTAGTGTTAAAAGAAATGGCGCAGTCGACGAGGCACCTGAAATGAACCAGAAACCAGGAGGTGGACGTTTGTGTACTTAGATGGACACTACGAGAATCTATTCTGGACCTGAGCATCTTTAAACCACCAAATTCTCACCACCACCCCTCGTTATTCATGAGCTTCGCGTTTACCTCCAGCACACACACACATGCATACACATACACTCTTTCCGGGGATCATGATGTGCTTCCATCAGTCTTTGTTCAAACTGCCGCACGCATTTATCAAAACCCTAGAAAGAGCAAAGCTAACAACATACAACATGGACATACAAACTCACCCCCATTGTGCAGATTTTATACGACCACCTTGACGCGACTATTGCACTCTAAAACGCTTTAAAGAAGTTACAGATCTGAAGATGAGATGTGGTCTGTGGTAAAGAATGTTAAAAATGCTAACGAGCGAGCTAGTCTGATATAATACAAGAGCTCGCAGGGTTGGCAGCTTGAAAAACAATCTATAAAGGAACTAGCGACGTCTGTTCGCTGTTATTTTTTTCCTGCCAAATTCGCGCCAAGAAGCGGGGACGAAATTTCCGCGCTCTACTCTCTCTTTCTTTATCTCCTTCTCCTTTCCTCCCTCCCTCTCTTCACTCTTTTCTTTCCCTCTCAGCAGCACTGGGCATTAGCCGCTGAGTCTTGGGGAAATGACGACATAGGGTTTGGGGTTAAGGGTCAAGCTGTCTCCACATGCTTCCTTATGTTGAAAGGTAGTTAGAGTGACCAAGAGCTGTAAAGATAAATTGATGTAAATGACAGGTAATTGATATAAATAGCAGTTTTGTTTGATGGGTATCGTGAATTCTGTTTAGTCGTGTGCAACCTAAACGTGTAACGTTCTTTCAAAAAATTAGGGGATAGAGGATACTTGTTAAAAATGAATAAACGCACACGTTATATATAAAAAGTTGTTTTAAAATCACATTTGTGTCTCATAATATTTTGGAATATATTTTATTTACTCTCAATCCCATCAGAAGAAAGTATTCTAAAAACGCTGTTAAGAAACATGGCAGTTGTGTGACATGTCTTCCCTAGTGAAATAAATTTATTTTACATGCATTTTGGTATAGTTTTCTCCCATATATATATATATATATATATATATATATATATATATATATATATATATATATATATATATATATATATATATATATATATATATATATGTAAGTGAATTCTCCAATAAGGTTATATTTATTCATTTGGCAACAATTGTTTTAATTCAAACGGATTTACAAACGGAGAAGGGAAAAAAATAGAAAATGCCGTTTCATTGTTGGCATCTTTCATTTCTGTCCTTTTTTTCCTTCATGTATGTGTATGTAATAATGGCACTCCAAACCGAAAACTACATCAGTGATCTATTTGTCTCTTTGGAGTGTTTTGTAAACTCGTGTGTAACATTTATTACCAGGCTTCCAGCCTGTCACGCTCAGGATTCCTTCTTGCCATTCATAAAGAATATCTGAATCCAACTCTGAATCCTTGTTTGTGCTATTTTGTAGTGAAGTTTGCTATTTTGTGTGTTTTAGTCTATGTGCAAGGTGCGTCAGTTAAACAATGCAAAATTGGGTCACAATGAAATGTGACTATGTGTGATGATTTTTTCTCTTTCAGGTAAATGGAAGTAATAGGCTTTTAATGTTTATGGATTTATTTATTTTTATGGGAAAGGGGAAATGGAAGATAGAAAAGATGGAATGGTAGCAAATGGAACACAAATACATGCTCATATTAACTAAAATTCTATTTATGTTTTTCTAGGTAAAAATTAAGCCCATTAGGGACAGGACAAAATGCTTAGTGTCATATTTTTATGATAAACATTAAATTACTATCAAATTATTTCAATTAATTATAATGGAGATATATGTGTATGTGATCCACAAGCACTTGACCAACATGTCATAGGAAATGAAGTATTATCAGAGGCCTATACTTACTGACCCTACAGTACCTCTTATATCCACAAGGTAGCACTATTAACAATACAGGGCAGTAACTTAAGTTGCTTCTGTGCAGGAACCGAACTGCTACTGTGTCTCTCCACCTCCACCTTGGAGAATTATCGCATGGCTTGTTGAACTGCCTCCAGTGCCTCGAGAGCGAATTTAAATACCAGTGGTAATCCCTTTCAGTGCATCGAATGCTACAGTAAACTTTGAACCTCACACATCTATGATGGTCTTGACAAAATCCGTTGCTTCTTTATTATAAACAACCCACAGTAATAACTTATAGGGTCTATCCATGTGTTGAATGCACAGAACGCTGAATATTCTTAACCACGCCCCTAACCGCAGATGGGCCGTCACGAAGCCACTCCCCGAACCTTTTGTTTTCGGGTAATCTGTCTCGCGACGGGGAGAGATGGCATTTTCAGGAGGGGAAACAAGGGAGGGGGTCAGAGAGTTCACCGCTGTTAAAAATCACCGTTTCCGTTGCACCACAAGTCACTGAACATTAATATATGTTCAATAACCACGATGGTATGATTGTAATATCTATTAAATGTTTATAAATAAACATACCACGACCTAAAAGGCCATACTAATGGCGCACGAGAACAATGGGCTGTGGACTCCAATGTTATTGCTGAAATTTTGTGTATAAAAAAATAGGGCAAGACTCAAACTACACCTTCGGGCCTGTGGTTGCGAGCAGAGATCAGTGCTGAAATCCTCTTTCTCTGACTAGTGTGCATGTGCGCGCGCGCACGCCCGCGTGGGGGGTGGTGGGGGGGAGTGCAAGAAGAGGAGGACTAGAGAGAGAGGGGGAGGGGAGGAAAGAGGAACTCAGAGGTGATGAGGATGGAGGAAGTCTAACAGAGAGGAAGAGGAGAGAGAGAGAGAGAGAGAAACAAGAAAGGAGAGATCACCATAAAGGGACAACTAAGGTGAGTTAGAGAAAATGGAGATGGTTCTTTTGCACAGTACTGGCAAGATGGCATGAAGGAGGGGAGGGAGGAGATGGTTGGAGAGAGAAACACATAGACAGAGAGGGGATGGCTGGGAGGGGTCTTGTGCCACAAGTGCTGGTATGTCTGTCTCTGTTCTTGTCTGCAAAAACCACAGAGATAGAGTATCAATGCATATGGGTGTACAAGGAAGGATCTGTCCATCACTTGGGCCTGCTGGCAGATTGTGTCAAGAGGGGGTGTTAAAGACCAGCCTGAATCCAGTCTTTAATCTGTATACGTCAGTATTAGAGTTGTGTCTAGATATCAAGTTTATTATCACCTGTAATATCTCCAGTTTATGTTTATGTGTTGTAGAGTAGGCTTACAGTGTAAATAATATTGCTTTCTTTAGGACTCAGTCACCCTTTTATGCAACTGGATGTTTTAAAATGACTATAACTTAAGCCCAATCCACGATAACCATCATACAATAGTCGTTATTATGGTAAATAAGCAAGTTCTAGGCTTTTTTCTCTCCTGCATACATTAGTGAAGGGTCTAAGCAGCCTCAGCACTGCATTGCACAGCTGACGAATCCCTCCGCACACACAGCAGGAAGTAGTTCCGTATGATTTAATGTGGGAGCACCGGCAGGTAAAGCACAAAGTAATGGTTGGAATCATTGAACTCGTTTCACGAAGAGAGTTGTCGGAGATGTTCTAAATATGTTTAAATATAAACATATGTGCAATTAACGACTGAATAACGTATTTGTACGCCCGGAGGGTTTCATTAAACCATTTATGTTTAATATTGTGCATTTGTGAACTGCGAGAGTCAGATTAACTAATGAAACGAGCCTTTACATTGCCCAAAGCACTTGTTATGAATCGGATGCCGGTTAAAGGGACTATGTAATTGACATGGAAGTAAGTTGGGGAGAGGCGAACAGAGCGGAAGGTTTTTCCTCGGTTGTGAGGAGTTCTCAGGTCTCCCCGGCACATACACACACGGATAGGATCCGTATGCGACCGATGCAATGAACTGGAGAGAATGAGAAACGTGCGAGTATCCACTGACTGAAGCTTTAATGTAGTTTAATATTACCAGGCGTGCATAGTGCTGATGTTTTACAGCACTTATTGCTCGCTTAATAAGTTTGAATAGGAGAGGTAGAAAGCAAGCCAGGTAGTGAACTGCTATTCGGACTGGCAACTAACGTTATAAGGCAAATGTTCAGCGACAGCTAGCCATCAACTGGAATAGGGACATAAGCGTGGCTCCACACAAAAGGACTCAGACTTGAGTGAGCGACTGTGCGAAGTGAGGTGAGGGGAAAGATGCTTTTTTTCCTTTTCTGTACTGTTTAAGTTTGAGTGATGAATTATCAGTGCCCGAGCAAGATCTGTGCTCGTTTACTCGGAGAAATGTTTAAATGAACAAGGAACGGATGATTGGATGGTGGTCGGAGTGATGCGACCTCTCGGAGTTTTAAGGGGGCAATCGATAACTATTTTCAGCTGAAACGCTATTACGAGTTGATTGGACACTTTGTTATGCGAGGGACAGTTCAGTGCCACATAATTGAGTGTCTTGGACTTCTCTGGAGTGCACGTTTAAATTCACACTGAGCCGGACGGCAACTTCAATCAATAGAGACACTGGCCGTGACGTCACACTCTATTCAACGCATTTTATGACACATAACGCTTTTTTTAAACTTTACAAGTAAGAATTAATATTTAATCTAATATACGACTTTTTATTGATGACGCCTAATCAAAATAATACATTATGTGTAATTCTGTAATTGATTGCGCTATATCTCGCAAACGTATCTTTTGTGTAGCCTACACTTGTAGATTAGAGACATTTATATTAGTTGTTTTGGATGTTTAAAATCAATTCAAACTGCCTCTTCATGAAAATGGCGAGAGGCACTTTGGAGATGGCATAAGCCTACGAAAATGATTATTTGGGTATTGTTTACGATTTCTAAAGGATGGTATCTATTGTTCTGGAACTCTTCATGCACATTTTTGTAAAATGATGAAACTCAGCTCTACTGTTCACTCCCAGCTAGGCATCGTTAGTTTTCTGGAAGCATTCGCAAAACAAAGACTTCTTGTCCACCGAATGAAAGTCTCATTTATTGGCCTTGAAATAAGTGAAAGTTATCTAAATTCGTTACAAATTTCGAAACATTACACCAAGTGTATAGCCCGCGCTTTGTGGTTTGATACATCAGCCAGGCGCAATTAACTTCATCACCTGCCGCTCAAAACACAGCCACGAGCGTTCAAACCTTCACAACACCTTTCACTGTCTCTTGAGCCAGACTTCATTTTCAAACAGTCAGATATATTTCAGTCGTTTGAACTAATTTAGGGCTAATTTGATTTTATCACCACATTTCATAACATACTGCGGCTGTGCACAGAAAGAACATATAATGTGATTTACTAGAGGAAGTCAATAAAGATTGAGAAACCAAACGTTCGCCTCTCAAATGTGTGTGTGTGTGTGTGTGTATATATATATATATATATATATATATATATATATATGTTTATATATATATATGCTTATAAAATATATGCTTATAATATATTTTATAAGCATATATATATATATATATGCTTATAAAATATATATGCATGTATGTGTGGGTGGGTGATTTAATGATTCTTCCTTTAATTTTTAGACTAGTTATAATATTGCTGTTAAAACATTCTTTCCATGAAGCATAACTTATTGTATTAGTCAATCAATATACTGCTTCATTAAAGACATAATTTCTGTACAAAAATTAAACAAATTTACTCATTCTCATGTTTTTCTAAACCTGCACGGCCTTCTTTTGTGGAGCACAAAATAATGTTGATAATGTTGTTTGAAAAATATCTACTTTATCTATCTTGACAATGAAAGTCAACATGGTTTAAAACAACATTGAGCCCTATTAATGAACTGTTCATTAATAGGGCTCAGTGTTGTTTTAAACCATATTGACTTTTTATTGTATGGGCAAAAACAAAGATGTGAGGTGAGTAAATGATGACAGAATTATTATTTTTTTGGTTGACCTATCCCTTTAAGACTTTGAAAACAAAGGCCAATGCTGATTTTTATGATCTCTCTCTCTCTCTCTCTCTCTCTCTCTCTCTCTCTCTCTCTCTCTCTCTCTCTCTCTCTCTCTCTCTCTCTCTCTCTCTCTCTCTCTCTCTCTCTCTCTCTCTCTCTCTCTCTCTCTCTCTCTCTCTCTCTCTCTCTCTCTCTCTCTCTCTCTCTCTCTCTCTCTCTCTCTCTCAGCCATGCCATCAGTGATGGAGCGATCAGGGTCTGGTGTACTGTCCCGAAGCAGGGCCAAAACAGTCACGAACGGGAACAGTCAGCACTCTGAGGAAGAGAGCAGCGATGAGGAACACGCACATGGTGTGTCTGACACATTCACACACAAACCCAGCAACTCCAAGCCACCATCTGCACCTTTATTCCCTTACATGTTAGCACAGTTTCAATCCTAAATTGTTTAAGGGTAAAATGTTTCAATGTATCGGTGTCTGGATGTGTGTTTGTTCAAGCATCCCTATTCTCCTTTCCTCCTCTCACTCCACCCACTTTTTTTCCTCTGCCGTCTGTGAGGATGTACTGCTGGTTTCTAACTCTGCCTGCCTGTGTTTTTTTTCTTTTTTCCCTTCTCCATGACCGTCCTTTTCCCTCTTGCTCTTTTGAAACAGACAGTATGATCCGCGTTGGTGGGGACTACCAGGCACAGATCCCAGAGTTTAAACCAGGTAAAGAGAAGATGGGAGTTAATCTCAGAAGAGATGAATATATCTCTGAACTCCATGCATTTTTCACAGTCTGCATGAGCATGATAAGATAAAGGGCTGTGTGTAGGTGTTTCTGTTTGCACTCAAGTTATGGGGAGTAGGAGAGAACACAGCTATAGTCTTTGAGTATTGAGTGTGTGTGTGTGTGTGTGTGTATATATATATATATATATATATATATATATATATATATATATATATATATATATATATATATATATATATATATATAATATACAGACATACAGACAAAACCAGCAGAGAGGCATAGAGAAGTGAAAATAGGATGATTGCATGTGGAGGAAATAATTGCTGAGTTATTTGAGTGAGGCTTCTGTGCTGTGTGACACGCGTTTGTTCTTTGTGTTGACAGACTGTGGATCCCGCTATGGTGAGAATGACCAGAGGAGCATGCTGGTCTGGTCACCAAACAGCCAAGTGTCTGATGCCATGTGTAAGGAACAATTATTCACATACAAAACTGTCTAAAAACTTCTGAGTTTAATGAGTGCTTTAGAAAATGAAAGAATCTACTCTTATTCTTAAAAAGAAGCCAGTTCACTGTAGGGCTGTACTAATACAGTCTCTTATACAGTAGGTGCAATTTGTATTTTTCTTACAGTATTGCATTGATGCTTTACCTTGTTTTCTAGATCCTGCAGATTGAAATGCCTTGATCTTGAAACTATCTTTAAATTGTGAATTTCTTAACGTGATGGGTCATAATCAGTTTCCATTTTTGTACATGGCCACCAAATATGCCATTTTGGATTAAGAAACTTTATTTTTCATTCTCTCATTCTCAGTGGATGAATATATTCTGATGGCCAAAGAGAAGCACGGGTACAACATGGAACAGGTACCATTCCACTTACATGTTAGGCATGATAGGGAAATCCTCTAGACTGATGTATAGATGACTGTTTCAGTCCGTCTGTCTTATATCAACAGGCTCTTGGCATGCTTCTGTGGCACAAGCATGATGTGGAGAAATCACTGGCGGACTTGGCTAACTTCACTCCCTTTCCTGATGAGTGGACAGTGGAAGACAAAGTTCTGTTCGAACAGGCTTTCAGCTTTCATGGCAAGAGCTTCCATCGGATCCAACAGATGGTGAGCAGGAGGGATAGAGGCAAGATGGGTTATGTAAGAGTCATCTGCTGCTCTAACATCTGCCTGCAACTATAGAAGAGCAGGCATCTTGAGATACGGCCCAGTTCAGCAGAGTCACACATCCATGTAAAGAGTCATAGTGAGGTCTAACTGTTAAAGCGGTAGTTCACTCAAAAATAAAATTTGTCATTTGCTCACGCTCAAGTTGTTCCAAACCTTCATGAATTTCTTTTTTCTGCTGAACACAAAAGATATTTTAAAGAATGTGAGTAACCAAACAGCTGATGGCCCCCGCTGACTTCCATAGTATGTCAAAATATATATTGAAGTCATTGAGGGCCATCAACTGTTTGGCTACTGACATTCTTCAAAATATCTTCTTTTGTGTTCAGTAGAAGAAAGACATTCATACAGGTTTGGAACAACTTGAGGGTGAGTAAATGATGACAGAATTTTCATTTATATTTAATTTATGAAAATTTTCATTTATAACTATCCCTTTAACACTATGAGCTGTTGTCTTGTAGTGTTACAACATAACAAGACAACAGGACGGCAACAATGTTACAATGTTTAGAAACATGTTTACATGGAATATTTCAGAATGCATCACCGGAATATATTTTAGATTTTCTATCTTATGTCAAGTTGAAATGTTTTATGAAATTGAAATTGTATGAATTGTGATATTGACCTTGTGTTTGCCATGTAAATAGCCCTGATGCTAACATGACGTTAAAAACTGTTCCAAAGAACAAATTTGATTCAGGACATAGAATCTTGTTCTTTTTTAGTGTATTAACACAACATAACATCTGTTGTTTTTATTTTTCAGCTTCCAGACAAGCTGATCTCAAGCCTGGTGAAGTACTACTACTCCTGGAAGAAAACTAGAACCCGAACAAGTGTCATGGACCGCCAAGCACGCAAGCTCCTCAGCAAAAGAGAAAAGGATGAGAGGTAAAAGACATAAAATGAGCGAAAGATGGAGAGAAAAGACAATGTATTATAATGCTTGTGACTTCCAGACATATATTCCGTTACAAAGTGTGTATTTTTTGTTCCTGCCAGTAATGATGAGATAGAGGAAGGAGAACCAGGCAGTGACAGTGACTTTGAGGTCAACGCCAAGAAAGAGGTGAGCCTATGGCAGTGGTATTCAAATGTTGGACCACAACATAATTGCGCCGTTTTACCATTTCTACAGTTAAAAAAGTGAGCAGGTTTAAAGGACACACCACAAGCGCTCAAGGTCGTTTTTGATAATGATTTTTCAGCGCTATGTCCTATAATATTTTTATCTAGAGCTAAATGTGCCTCATTCAAGCCCTTTCGCTCCTTGCACGTTGCTTCACTCTCTCTTGCTAAAGACGTAGTTATTTCAACAACACAAGCAGCAGAAACATGTTGAGCAGAAAAATTGATACTTTTGCTAGAACACTGCAGACAATGAGAAAGATAAAAATAATTGTATTTTCTGCAGTCATACAGATGACTTCCGGCCGTTCAACGGACAAAGTTTGTGACTAGTTAACATGGATGTCTTTTAGATGTTCTTTTAGATGTCTCTCCCCCCAAACACACACACAATCATACATTTAGCATTATTCATAAGCACATTAAGTAAACAATTTTATAATATGGAATATTATTTAGAGATGGCAAAGGAAAACAACAAAAAAACAGTTTGTGCAGGAAATATAACGACCAGACCTCTTGGAACTTTCATTGAATAACCCTACATGGTGGTAAAAAATACCTATATTCTGTGGTATAAAAAGTTGCGATTTGTCTTTTCTTCCCGGTTGTGACGTATTTCTGAGAGAAACAGTTTCTTGAACATTACTATTGCTGTGATGTCATGTGAGTGTCAGGTTGGGGCCCTTACGCCGGTAAAAACATCCTCAGAGAAAAGACGATGAAGCAAGAGCGAGAGGAATTACTTTAATTAAAGATTGTGAGAGCACATTCACTATTTTTTAAATAATAATGTGCACAGATACATCATTTATAATAAATACTGCAATATTTCATAAATAAGAATTGTCAACTTTGATTTCATGGTGACAAAATTGTTTAACACATTTAGCAAATTATTTCATAATAATTATACATACAGCTTTTAATTCTATATTAGACTAAAATGGAATATCAGTACTTATGAAAATCAGTCGTCAGGGACTAGTGAAGGCAAAAGGTTTGGCTAAAAATGGCACACTCAAAAAGACCAGTCACATGACATGATACACATTTTCTTTGAGACATTCATATGAATTTTAACCTAGAATCTTAATTTTTAAAAAGACTGAATGTGTGCTGCTTTTCAGGCTACAAAGCAGAACACTGGAAATGGAGGAGCGAGTGATAAAAGTTCAAGCAAGTCTGGTCCGACTCGGAAAGAGAACCAGGGTGCGCAGTACCGACACCACCCTCTTCGTGCTCGCCGTAGGCCTCCTAAAGGCATGTACCTGGAACAGGAGGACATCACCGCCCTCTCGGCATCCACTGATTCAGGAGCTGTTTCTATCAGACAGCTGGACACACAACTAGTGTCACTTAAGAGACAGGTAACGAGCAAAGAACCACGCTTTAGTGTGTTTGTAAATCGGAGATTTTTTAGAGAAATTAATACTTTTATCTAGCAAGGATGTCAAATTGACCAAAAGTGACATTTCTATTTCCAATAAATACTGTAATTTTGAAATTTCTATTTATCAAAGAATCCTGAAAAAATGTGTCTTGGTTACTACAAAAATATTAAGAAGCAAAAAAATGTTTTCAACATTGATAATAATAAAAACTGTTACATCAAGACATGCGATCACCTCTCAGAACATTTTTGTCGCTCGTTTTGTTTTTAGGTCCAAAGTATCAAGCAAACCAACAGCGTTCTCAAGCACAACTTAAGTGATGGAATTGAAGGCATGAGAGCAATAGAGGTAACATTTACCACTCACACTACTTTGAAAAATTGCAACTGCAGTATATTTTGGTATATTGTAACAGTTAAAAAGCAAGGCGAAATATAAATGCCATTTAGTGTATTTTGACAGTGTGAATGAACAGTCTTTATTTCCAAGATGCTAATAAAGCCTAATTGCATACATTTTCTATATCCTTAAGTAGATTCTTGGCAAAATGCCATAGTTATGCTACAGTATACTTCTAATTCTTCTTTCTGCACTGCATTTCCTTCAGCCCATTCAAAAAATCAACACTCGCTGGACGACGGAGGAGCATCTCCTGGCTGTTCAAGGTTAGCTGGAATATCTTTATCTCTAATTCCTGATATCCATAAATTCCAGGACAGAGTTCAAAATGAATGTCCATATTTTATATTGTACATTATAATGATGTGATGCTTAAATTCACATGTAGCATTTAAAACCACTGATTTTAGTTTTAAAACATTAAAGGGTTAGTTCACCCAAAAATGAAATTTCCTTCATTAATGAGTCACCCGTAAGACCTCCGTTCATCCTCGAAACACAGTTTAAGATATTTTCTGTACTTTGAATGTAAGTGTATGCACACTTTGCTGTCCACGTCCAGAAAGGTTACAAAAACATCAAAGTTGTCCATATGTGACATCATTCGGTTAGTTGGACTCTTTTGAAGCATTGAAAATACATTTTGGTCCAAGAATAACAAAAACTACGACTTGATTCAGCATTGTCTTCTCTTCCGTGTTCCTCAAATAAAGAATGAAACGGTCATGAATCAGTGTTTTGATTGATGATTCGGATCGCGTGTCAAACTGCTGAAATCACGTGACATTGGCGATCCGAATCATGAATCAATACGCTGACTCATGACCGTTTGATTCTTTATTTGAGGAACACGGAAGAGAAGACAATGCTGAATAAAGTCGTAGGTTTTGTTATTTTTGGACCAAAATGTATTTTTGATGCTTCAAAAGAGTCTAACTAACCAACCGTCACATATCGACAACTTTGATGATGTTTTCATTACCTTTCTGGGCGTGGACTGCGAAGTGTGCATACACTTACATTCAAAGGACAGAAAGCCCTCTGACTAAATCTAAAATATCTTAAACTGTGTTCCGAGGATGAACGGAGGTCTTAAGGGTGTGGAATGACATTGGGTTGAGTCATTAATGAAACATTTTTCATTTTTCGGGTGAACTAACCCTTTAAGTAGTAGCTAAATCCAGCTAACCTAAGACTTTCGGATGTATGGTACAACTAATACCTGTCCTAAAAGTATGGTAAACATTATATTAGTATGTTCATAGTAACCATAACTGATGGTCCCAAATTAGTGAGTTCCTAATGAGTTCTTAATTACACTTTGAAGTAATTAAAGTCATCATCAAATGAAAATGGACAATTCTTTTTTTTATATGGAATATTGCAATATTTATTGTCAATTATTTATTTGTGGCCATAATTTATGGTCTGTACCATCTTTAAGAAATGTCCTTGTGCGAGTGTATTCAAATATGTAAAAAGCGAATTTATGTAATATGTTGCATTGTATGAATTTGCTTTGTATTGCATTTTCAAGAAATCAGAGTATTTAGAAGTAGGAGATACTACAGATTACATGCATAATATTGCTGTTACCAGTTTTTTCATGTAGCTATTTTCCATCCACATGCTCTCCAGCTATTAGGCGATACGGTAAAGACTTTGCAGCCATAGCGGACGTGATCGGCAACAAGACGGTAGCGCAGGTCAGCTCGTTCTTCGTCAGCTACCGGAGACGCTTCAATCTTGAGGAGGTGCTACGTGAATGGCAGGCAGAGCAGGAAGTGGTGCAAGGGAGCAGTGGGAGGACTGTGAACACAGAGCTAAACGGGTCGGCAGGAGCGGAAGATGATGAGGTAAGAGCGAATGAGAAAAAAAGAGACTATTGGATGTTGTGTAATAGGTGGAATAGGACTTGTTTCAGCAGGCAGGGCTTTTATCTTGGAGATAAAGAAGAGTTAACAACAACTGAGGAATGAATCTTCTCTTTTCCATCTTTCTTTGTTATTATAGGTGAAGATGGATGGAATATCTCCACCTCACTCTGACAGTTCATTGCCCTCTTCAGATGCTAGTATTGTTGGGAACCCTAACTCTGCCCATTCCTCCCCACCCCTCACTCAACCTCCACCCTTGCTTCGCCCTGCACCCCCCTCAGCGCCCCCTAGCCTGCTGCGCCAGCCTCCCCCGCTACAGACGCGACCTCTACATAACCGGACGCCCCACAACCACCCTCCCCCTCCGCTCATCAGACCTGCGGTGGCATCCTCGCTCCACCAGGGGGCACTGAGGAACTCTCTAAGTTCTTCCTCGGCCTCTGCTGGACAGCTGCCGCCCTCACTGGTGGGGCTGAAGGTGGAATCCCCCCAGTCGCACTGATCGCCATGTAACATTTGCCTTTTTATAATGGTTTTTAGGAGACCCAAATAGTCATTTAACTGAGAATTTGGTCTCAAATCAGTGTAAAAGGGCAATGTTTAGTAATGCCTCTCAAGAGATAAAAAACAAACAAAGGTGAACTGGAAGCAAAGCTGGACAAGCACCAAAACACATGTTTAGCAAGTCAGGAAGGATGAAACACACAGTGTGATCCGCTCCTCCACTTCAGGACCAAGGAGAACCCTCCATATACATGCATATAAACCCCAGTCTTGCCAAAAACAAACCCCATGAACCCATTTGTCCTCAGGTCCTACAGCTATACCTCGTGAACAGTTTAATGCACAACTGCTTCCACTGTAACTGCAGCGATCGAAACGCATCTGTCATAAAAAGCTCAGCAGAAGCTGGAAGTTTAACCAAAATTGTGGGGTAAAAACCTTATACACTGGAGTTAAAAACTGCCACGACAACACTCAGTGGTTCCTTCCACCATCTCTATGGAAACAGCTGCACATCACCTAGTGTGCATGACTACAGGCACTGCCGAGTGTTCTGAAGTACACCTAGTGTCAGGAAACTGGGAAATCGTGTACATCACTCCCATTGAAGAGCCATGTTGATAGAATCATCCTGGGTGAAGCGGTTTTTGTCGTTTGTATAATTAGGTCCTTGAGATATTGTTAGGTAGTGAATTTATGTAGTACTAGTAAATATTGACTAAGCACTAAGTGATGCAAAATACTTGATTTTTTTTGTTGCAACTCTGAAATACACTGATTTCATCTCGCTCTTAAAGGCACAAACACAGAAGCATCAAAACACTAAAGATGATTCCAGAGGAAGCTTGTGCAAGAGTTCTCGTTTCTTCCCAAACATTGTATGTGTGTGTGAGAACTGTTTACATATGAACTGGATTTGCTTGTGACTATATTTGTTTTAGATTTTTTTTTTCAGAATAAAGTGAAAATGACCAAAAGATTGTTATTCTAAGGAAAATGCATCTATTTTACATACTATACAAGACCCTTAAATACACATGCACTAATATAGATGATACATATAATGCTTAATCATGTCCCAAACAGGTGTGATGGTACTTTTTTGCTTTCCGCAGTCGGTTTGAACCGTTTGAACAGAGGTTTCCAAACAGGTCTGAGGAAACCTGTTCAAAAGTTAACATGCAATGAGTAATCATTTTTAACCTGGTTATTTTATGTTGTTGACAGTCATTGTTAAACAGTAAGAAAAAAATCTGCTTCATGTGAATAACCGTGTTTCACCCATACTGTATGAACGGAACCATAATGGACAAAGTCAGAGCGAGTCACATTTTACACACATGCTTGTGTGTCGAGTGTTTAGTGTGGTTTCTGTAACTTAGAGTCTGAGATCTATGGCAGGTTTTAGATCCAGTCGCTCTCGCACGAGTGGAGCCGTAGAGGCTACTTAAAAGCAGCTGTCTGTTAATTAAGATTTTTTTACAGACTTTTTAGTTTTATATGTATATTTTAAACTGTTACAGTCTATACTGTTACAGATAATATTCTAGCAATACGACTAGCACGAGAACTAACACAAGAAACCAGTTACCCATACAGTTCACAAAGACAGAACAGAATACTGTATTTAAGCTGCGGTGTGAACGGGACAGTTTGAGTCTCTCATCTGTTAATAAATACGGTTGTCAATCCCTAACACGTGGGCCATTCCATCGAATAGGTGCCATTTTGTCCCCGTATACAAACGCATGAAAATGAACTCTGCTTTATTAAGCATAATAATCATTTTGAATAGTGAAATATGTCTTGGATTCATCGATAAAAAAGGGAAGTGTTACAAATGGCATCCATTCGGTGGAATGGCTTGTACTCTTATACATATGTATTCATAATACATTACATAAACGTTACCCTCCTCCTGTAGTCCTAATAAAATAGGTATTCTGTTTGTGTTAGAAGTCAAATTGTATTAACTGCATAATGCACAATTTAGTTTTAGACAAGCTACAAGGGTTTTTTTTTCACCCAACTCTTTGCTGTTTTTTAATGTTCATTTTGTCGAATTGCATGGGAAACAATGGGGGTTCATTGAGCCCCAACATACGGTAGTAGGCCAAACGTGTAGTCTTTCCAAAACACATCTACTGTATGGACTGAAAAGTTGCATGCACATTAATGTACTATGAAATAAATCACAATTTCAAAATAAGTAGTTTCACCAGTGTTTCAAGAATTTTAAAAAGGGTTAAGTAAATATTTTCTAGATAATATTTTAATTTCTTATGGCTTTAGTACAGTGACTAGATAGAAGCTTTGTATCTTTCTGATTCAGAATAAATGCTTCCTTCTATATGAAAATATACCGCTGCCTTTAGTTTTGGAAGAGGTTTCTCATAAGGGGATCATCATCCTTGAGGATCCTTAATTTTGGAAACCCCCTGATTTAGGACAAAAATCCCTCCTGATTTAACATAGATTTATCATGGGACTCCCGGTTAGGATACATAATTAATATACAGTAACAAGCTAGTATTTGAAGAACTTATTCAATGAGCAAACATACCTTCAAAGATGCCACAAATTGATATATAAAATGTTAGAACATATTGCATCACTTTTCATAGAGTCAGCTTGAATTTAATTGTTTTATTACTATCATTGATCATAATCATCTTTGCACAAAAAAAACAAAAACATTTGGTGTATTTCTATGTGAACCCCCCTAACCCAACAGCAAAGAGTCTGACAAATAATAAAATTACAGCAACGAAAAACCTGTGAATAAAAATATCAACCCTGAAGAAAAATAAACAATACTTAATATAATTAGATCCCCAGCACCTTGAACAAATGATCAGTTGTGAGAACAGCAAAGTACATGACAAAAAAAAAAGAAAAGAAAAAAAGATTCATTATTTTCTATGAAGATATAAAACACATGTGCACAGTTGTCTCCTGAATTGGTGACAAGACTTTACAAGGAGATCTGATCCCAACCCCCTCCTCTTTACACAACAACAGAGGTGACGGTGCACCCGATGTCAACTAGAGGACGCATGCAAGCATGTACAGCTCAGCAGAAATGGATGGAAACACACTGTGGCTCTCTAGCTTGTAGTCAGTGTACTCTTTTGCTCTCTTTTTTATGCAGACACATCAGCAGGTTGGTTCCTGTCTGCCCGAGTTACTGATCTGCTTGTGCGATAATGACATCTGAACTGATTTCAGTATTGAAAATGATAATGCCAACAAAATATTGGAATTAACAGAACACCAATATTTGACTCTTCATGGCAGGTACTTGTGGTCTCAAGGCTATATATTAATAGTCTTTGCATTGAATGTGAAACTATGCAAGCCTTTTGGTTATTCAGATATGACTCCCATCACCATCATCATCTCTCACACACATACACATTCAATCACAACAATTGTGTACCATCGAATGAGTAATGCCAAAAAGCTTGAACCAAGTTCTTGGCTTGAATCAAGAAGGGTCGTGGATGCAGAGAAGAAGAGTACGCCATGGGTTCCTCAGTCGTGAAAATGGCATGGGAATGATTCGTTGCGTGGATATTGTCCTTTAATGTCTTTTCCAGTGACTTTTTTTTAAAACATGAGGAGAGTATTTGCTGCCCCATAATCATTTGCGACAGTGGGGCAAGAGTGTGAAAGGTTCGGTGGAGTCATGTGGTGCTTTTTTCAGACATTCTTTATACAAAGGCATAGTACGATCAAGAACACAAGACGACAAAAAAAATAAAAATAAAAATAAATTTTCCCAGGAATAATATTAAAACATAATCATTGGTAAATACAACAATGAAACACATTTAATTTCTTTAAGAAAATAAAAAGGCAACAGAAATTCACCCATTCCAGTGCAGCAAATCTAAACCCAGCCGATTAAGAATTAAAATCACCTTAACCAGAATTTACAGTTCTCTCAGTATTGATCAAGTGTGCTGGCCCTTACTGAACAATGGTCAGGCGTAACCCTGTTGATAGAATAAGAGGAAGAAATAAACACAGAGAGAGTGTGTGTTCCTCTCTGAAGGGGGACACAAACATCAGTCTAATCCACCCTGTGAATACATGTCAGTGGTCACCCCTCTTTCAAGTTTGGCGTTGATGCTGTGTCCGTTTCAATAGGCGCGTTTGTGTGCGAGCGTACAAAGAGACTGAAATGAGTTCAAAATTCACTTTCAGCAGAAACAAACCGTGTCGAGACTTGTCGCCTTTCTGAAATGAAAATGTTTCAGAACCATGAACCTGCAGAGTTTACCCTTCTAAAACTCCACATTCTGTGCAAGATTGAAGGGCCAGTGTGCTATTTTCCCCCCGTTTGTATGAGTTTGATCTTATCTCTCTTTCTCTCCCTCTCTCGTTCTGTACCTACCCATACCAGCAGGTTGTGTTTGAGCAGTGTATTCTCCACTTATCCCTGTTCAGAGACTCTTTAAAATGCTACTTTCGCATCCCTCTCCTCTCACAGTTTCAGCTCGTTGGCGATTTTGGAGGCGATGTTTTTGAAGGCGATGGACGTCCCGGATATCCTCTTGAAGCGTACGCCGTTGAGCGAGAGGCGGGGCAGCTTGCACACCTCCATCTCCCACTGCACAAAGTCGTCACGGGCGGGATTGCCAGCCATGCACAGCAGCATGTAGCACTCGCGGAGCTCGTACTCGCAGCTGTTGGCCTCGAGGACCTTCCGAATCTCCTTCATCATCTCGCCGGGCTCCATGGAAGACGTGGTCTTCATACTCCAGGTGAAGCGGAGCGAGCGGGGCTTCGCCTGGTCTTTAAGCGAGGACATGGGCGCGGCCGGAGGAGTCCCGCCCCCCGGGGAGGAAGAGGAGTCTTTGTTGTCGTCTTCTGGCCCGACGCTGGTCTTCTCCGACTTCTCTGCGCTGCTCAGCATAGATCTGGGGGAGACAGGGATGGACAGAGAAGGATGGAGGTGGGGGAGGTTGAGAGAAATGTGTCGGAAGGGGGTGAATGAGCACAGAAAGAAAGGAAAAATAAAATAAAAAGGATGTAGGAAGGTGCGTGGGAGGAAAGTGAGAAATTGTTGAGAGACAAAAAAGGAGAGTTGAGGGAAATCGAGGGTGTTGAAGAAGAGAGAGGGAGAGATAAAGAGAGGATGAGGCATTGGACATGGTAGGAGAGAGACATTCGGCAATAATCAACTGGAAAGGTTGCAGAGGAAAGGAGAACGCATGCATATGTCCATGTGCAAATTGATGTGGCGCAAACACATGGAACAGAGAAAGGCTTCTGCTTTAAACGAACACCTTTCACTCTGAGGCATTCTCGTGTCTGTGCGCTCAGGATGTGAAGTTGCACCTCGCATGCTGAAAGTGGAAATTGAAAGTTTTATTGACTCTCGACTGGATATGACAGCTGAGGAAGTCTGAGCCTCTACGTGTGACTTTAAGCCTTTAAGAAGCTTTGAATCTTAGCCCTAAGAAGACCATTCAAATGACTAAATGATGCTCAGCGACAAAAGGAGAATTGGTTCAACCGGGTAATTAGACACTATGCTAGTCACAACCAAGACTGCTTAATGCTGCATTTAAGTCCTGCTGGGAAGCTTTAACAAACAAAAATGTGAAAAATTATGTTGTTTTGTAAAAATGATGCAGTGGGCAATTTCATGTTTCAGGAAGCTTTTCACTACAACAAAATGAAGAATAAAGAATGCACATAAGGTGTGTAATCGATGCTTTATCTACACTACAGTTCAAAAGTTTAAGGGGGGGGGGGGGGCACTCAGTTTCAGTCAATCTTGAGTACCTATAGAGTAGTACTGCATCCTTCATATCTCCGAAAAGTCTTTAGTTTTATTATATTTATAAAAGAAATATAGGCTGTACCGAGTCTTTCCGGAAAAAACGAGCGGCTGGAGGAGTATCGTGTGGGCGGAGCTAAAAAATGACGAGCGCGCACAAAGCGGTGACGTCCTCAAGCATGGAGAAGAAAACGTTACCCTTAATCAGATTCAGCTTATACAGATATGATCCAGAATCAGATCCGGAGGCTGAAATAAACCGAACAGGAGAAGCAGCAACATCAGGACGTCCGTCTCTGTGGTATGTACTGTATTTAGTGGCCTGTCAACATTTGCGTTTGTTTACTTGTGGATTGAGGACATGATTTGGTTTATGGACTATTGTATGCGACTAAACCTTAGCAATCGCAAGCAAAAGGTTTTGCACGTCAGACTACTAGTGTTACACAGAAAAACAATGGAGTAGTCCCCTAGGTTTAACGTTATGTTTGGGTGGTTTTACAATAAACAAACTGACACCTATATTAGTCAGCTAAATAAATGTATTTAAACACACACCATAGATCGCATGCTTCATTGATAAGTTAACTATACGGCTGTGTTGTTTACTGATGTTTACTCACGCGACGATATCCAACTACACACAGACATTTGAAGCAGTTTTACTCACGCCTGTTTCCAAAGCACGACCGCGAACCTTTATCGTCCCCGCTCCATCAAAAACACACTTCTTTGGTGACGTTGTTGATTTGGTGAAGTCCTGTGACAGCAGTGAGTGCAGTGTTTATGTGCGCCGTGCATTTGCTCTCTCGCTGATTTGCTCTGATCCGGTTGCTCGCGCGTGCGCCCCCTTCCGGGAGAAGAGCCGTACGGCCCATACAAGGACATTCCGACCCGTTAACGTCAAGCGGACCCGTAGTCGGAAAAAACTCTCCGAAACTCGTGAGAAACCAGAAGGAGTATTTTTGACACAGAAATACTCAATCAAACGTCCAACTTATTTTATTTTTTTACTTTGTCTATGTTTAGGATGGGAATCCAAGTCTTTAACAGTGTAAAAAGCGCAGTATGCATGAAACAGCATTCCACCCCCCCTTTAAGGATCTGTAATATTTAAGCAAGGATAAACTAGCATAAAGCAGCACAACATTGATAATAATAATAAAAAATGCTTCATGAGCACCAATTTCTGAAGGATATCGTGCTCGTGCCACTGAAAACTGTACTGTAAGTAATGATGCTGAATAATGTTTCCGAAATATTAAAATATTTAAGCTGTTTTAAACATTGAAAACTATTACTATTACCTAGTAATAATAAGTGCTTCTTGAATTTATGCTTCCTGAGGGATCTTCTGACAATGAATACTGGAGTAATGTTGCTAAAAATTCACATATTAATACCCTGTTTTACTCAAACAAATATCCTATAAAAAATAAAAGTAAATTATTTTGATTTATTTTCCACACCTAAACTTTTGAACATTAGTGTACTTTAGCATTTGTTTCCAGTGAAAGTTTTTTTAAGCATCTTGCCTAATAAATTAGTAGTAATATTTTCTGGCAAGCTTTATCACTTCATCAGTAGCAACTAAAATTACGGCCAATATAATGCTGAAAAAAAAATTGAAACACCCCCAACCCAAACAGTCAGAAAAAAAAAACACGAGTTATTAAGATATTGCAGTGGCATCTATGCATGCTGATATTATGAATAAAATCATACGACTTAAAGGCAGCATTACATTGGACTGTTTTGCAATATCTAATACAACACGATTACTGGTTCCTGATGATGATCAAAATATCTGAGCCAATGTGCAAGTTTCAAGTGAGGTGCATCCCGAATGTGTTCATAGCATTAAATATCTGATTATTATAATCAGAAATACATAAGCAGAAAACTTTCAACTGTGCATGTGTTTGCCAAATAGAAGACAGGAAGCAATCTGAAATTAATTTGTGAACACAAGCTTAAGAAACAAATTATGAATCAACAACAACAACAAAAATCAATACACATCCCAGGTACTCTTACTCACACGTACTCATCCACACACTGCAATTAATCCTCCAATTAAATCCCACTGGGTAACTACTAATATTTGTTAAAAACCAATTATCAACCAGTTAAAAGCCCCTATCACACCTCTAAGGATCTACTGATTAGGTCTGATGAAGAAATCCTTATGTTTTGTTCTCACCTGCTCCCCTCCTCTCGACCCTCTCCCTCATAGGGGCTCCTCGAAAAAAATTGCAACAGTTTAGTTTTTGTCTGAGTCTAGTTTAACTCATTCAGTACAGTGACCAGCAAGGGGAAGGATGGTCTAGCGCCACATTAGTTTATGAAAACCTCCAGAACCACCGCATTCCACCAATTCACTTGAAACTACTTCCTTGCCTAGTAGATCTCGTGTGATATGGCTTTGATATATTATTTATAATGCTTAATAATTTTAAGATTATGGCGCTAACAAAAAAAAGTGCACACTCACACGGTTACTGTGCTGATCTACTTTATGCAACAACGGAATCATGTATGTGTAATGCTAATGAACAGATGAATCAGACAGCCTGCTTCATGAACATGAAGTGGGGTGGAATGATGCAGGTCTGTCCAAGATGTTCTTAAGGATTCTACAGAGCCCCATCACCATGGTAACTACTCAAATCCAACATTCACCTGCCCCTATAGTCTGTCTGGCCGAGCACACAGGCATCCCGAACACGCCACCGGACACACAGACAGATAAACAGGCCCTTAGCAAACTGACATCACTGTCAGAGCCCTTCTGCTAAGAGGCATAAGAAAACACCACACAGAGGACAGAAACACACAAACTCAATCACGTGGACAGACAGTCAGGATAAAACACAGACAGCACAGGACGTTGTTTGCGCAAGGCTCTTCATGACGGTTAAAAATTATCAAGCAAAGCAGAGTTTGTGCCGTTTAAAGCTCTGAAAGAAACATGAACCGTTAAATCGGACAAATCCTGCAAAGAATAATTGGTTGTTACCTACAGGCATGAATCACAAAATACAGAGTTGACCACCAGAGGGCGCAAAGACATATATATTTGCTTCAATAAGCTGCTCGCTTGCGCCCTCTGGTGGCCGATATAAGCACCTCACATTACTTCAGTTACGCAAGCATGAACAGGTTATCAACATAATCATGTCAGTGAAAGAAAACGGCTTTCATTTGTTAATTCAAACTCCATGTGTCTGTGCCAGTGGCCCAAGTGGTTAGTGACTTCAGACAGATGGTGACGTCCATTCACCAGGTGCCTGTGTGTGTGTGTGAGTCATCAGTCAAACAGATTCAAACAATGGCGCATAAACAGAGGGAAAGAGTGAGAGAGGTGCGATGGGGAAGTTTGGCTTTAGGTGTTTAAGCAGGACTAAGCCCGACAGCTGGTCGTTCTCAGCTTCTGTAGCTGTCGTCATTGTTAATGAGCAAATGAAAAAGAGAAAGAGGAGAAACGCTTCTGAAGATAATCGTCGGCCTAGGTCGCCCCTCAACCGTCTTTCTTTAAAATTTCCAGCTTGGAAAATACTTAATCTCACAACATTTACAATGGCAGGCTGTCTTTAGTCTTACTAGAAATGACATTTGCATGATCATAATTAATTATAATTGCTAATGATATTGTTTCCTTTTGTTTCCTTTTTTTTTTTTTTTTGCACGGATGTTCAAGCAACGCATTCCTCTTTTTGGCACATACGGGAAGTCATGGTGTAACAACCTGTACCGAAACAGTTAGGTTATTACAAACACTACCGTTCAAAAGTTTGGTGTTGGCAAGATTTTTGAAATCTTAATGATTTTGAAATCTTAATTTATTATTAATAAATCTTATTCTCATCAAGAATGCATTAATTTAATCAAAAACAGTAAACATTAATATTGAGAAATATTTCAATGTAAACTGACTGAAAATATAATTTATTCCTGTGATGGTAATATAATCGTCTTCAGTGTCACAGGATTCTTCAGAAATCATTCTGATATGCTGATTTAACGCTAAAGTAACACTTCATATAATTATCAATGTTGAAACCAGTTGTGCTGCTTAATATTTTTATGGAAACCAAGTTTTTTCCCCCAGGTTTCTTTGAAGAATAAAAAGTTCAAACAGCATTTACTTCAAATAGAAATCTTTTGTAATATAAATACTGTCACCTTTGATCAATTTTTTGCATTCTTGCTGAATAAAAGTATCTTTCAAAAAAAGAAAAGAAATACAGAACCCAGAGTTTTGAATGGCAGTGTATGCAAATGACTGTTTGCTTCTCTTTCCATGACATCATACACTTTTAGCCATCTTATTTCTGACCTCAGGTCCTGTTCTCAAAGCCCTGTGTCATTTGAGCAGGCAGAGACACTAGTCACACACAGAATCTGGGGCACACAGGTGAGATCACCAGGTAAACTGACAGGGATGGGAAAATGAAAAGATGGAGATGGGGAGGAAAGGCGCTGAATGTTACTGTGGAAAGTCGAAGGCGGTGGTGTTTTTAGGGCTGAAGTTGGTCGTTAGTGCTGGTCATGACATTGCACACAAAATAAACAACCAGGAAAAAGGGCCAATCACAAAACACACTGAGGGATGTAGACAAGGAACAAGGAAAGAGAAATAAAAAGGTCAAAACAAGCCTTAAAACAAAGGGGGGAGGGTGGTGGTTAGGGTCATCGTTGCCTACCTTCTGGGGAATCTGAATGACAGATTTCTACAAAACAAAAGTAAAAGAAAAAAAAGAAGAAAAAAAGGAAAGAATGTATATATGTAAATTGAGCAAAAAAAGCAAATGAAAATATCAAAGTGGTCGGGTTTCTCTGGATACAGCAACAATCAGTCTGAGGTTATTTGATGATTAAACTGTACAGAATGAGCAAATAACATTAGTAATCTGGGTCACTGCATGCAATTAAACTATTAAGTCAATTATTAACACTCATAAAAGGGTTGGAATGCTTACACAAAGTAAGTAGAGTTAAACTGCTTAATCCAAAAGTATTGTTAAAGCCAACATGAAAAAAACAAAAAAACTGACCCAATTTACTTAATACATGGCACAATAAATAAGAAATAAGACTGGGAATGTAGTAACTATGCACAATTAATCATTGCAAATTATTCCAAAGGGGGAAAAAAAGTTTATCATAGCTTTTCATCACTAGCTCTGTCTCTAAATGACTAACCTTCATGTCACGCCTAGGCCACACAGGTGGTGAAAATAATCTTAACTAATAGCCAGTAGTTATTCTTTCAGCCATACTATTTGTAGGTAATGCAGCCTTGCCGATAATAAATAATCTAGCGAATTGTTAAATCAGTAATTGAATGCTATATGACATTAATATACACTACCGTTCATAAGACTGAGGTCAGTAAGATTATTGCAATTTAAAATTAAACGTTTTCTGTTTTAATATATTTTAAAATGTAATTTATCCCTGCTGGCAAAGCTGAATTTTCAGCATCATTACTCCAGTCTTCAGTCACATGATCCTTCAAAAATCATCAACTCAAGAAGCACTTATTATTGTTAATATCAATATTGAAAACAGTTTTGCTGCTTAATATTTTTGTGGAAACTGATAAATTGTTATTCTTTGATGAACAGAATATTCAAGATAACAGCATTTAAAAAAAAGAAAAGAAATCTTTTGTAACATTATAAATGTCTTTGTTACGTTCGATCAATTCAATACGTCTTCCTTGTTGAATAAAAGAATCAATTTCATTCCAAATTATTATTTTTTTAAATCTTAAAATTACCTTAAACTTTTGAACGGTAGTGTAATACAAGTTGCAGCAATTATGCCACTTATGCCCACTTCTCATAATACAAATTCTGATATTCTGTTTCATTTAGAAAAACGTTCTCTTACAGAAGTAAAATGGGTTGCGAATACCATTTCATGTTGACCTTAAGAAGGGATGTTTATATTCATTTATTAAAAGTGCTCATGCCGAAACATTCCCAGACTGGCTTAAATATATACACAAAAGGACACAAAAACAAACAGAGACACATACACATGGACAAAATGGAAAATGTCATGTCATTTCACCCTTTTGATATCTGAGACTGAATACAAATGAAAGACTACTGACCATGAGAGTGTTCTTACGTTCCTCAAAGTGTATCTGAGAGACTGAGTCTAGCAGAATAAACTAGATCCAACAGAACAGTTTTGTGATATGTTGTTAAAGAAATGGAGCAATGCAACCCATAATGTAAGACTTAAGTTTCTTTTGTAAACTGCTATGGCGGCACTAGTGAGTGGATGCCAAGGTGTCCCCTCCGCAAGTATTTATAGAGCAGGGAATGCAATACCTCAGCTGTTACCAAGGATACTGTCACCACGGAGGTGCAGGAAAGGTAGATATGTGTGGGGAGTGTGTGCTGGAACTCAGAGACAGAGATGATGAAATTGATGAGAAATCTGCATGTGTGTAAATGATCTGAGATTCGTACTGGGATTATGGGGATTGACAGCACTTTGATTGCCTGATGAAGGCCTGACCTTGTGGGTGAAATTATGATAATAGCCAATACCCTGTTGAACAATGTGCAAATCTGCTTGAAAAAAGATCAAAGATGGACAACCAATCAGTCGATTTCTACATACTAACTGAATATAATGACAGACAGCAGGATGTGTGAGAATGTGCTGATGTGTCAGTGTGGTCGTCTTTCACTTTGTCTTCAAGTCTCTTTCTGTTCTTTTTCCATCACCACCTGATCCAGCTTTAACTGCCGAAATTACCGGCATTCATCACACTCATCCTCACACCACCACGCACTGACTTCTCATGCTATTAACACTCCCCAAAATCAGTGACTTCTTCTGTCATTCCTTCAGATCCATGTCAATCTACTGATTTATCGACGTTTTTTTCTGTCTCACCTGCGTACAAACTTGGAGGTGAACTTGCTGAAGATGCCGGAAGCTGCGGGTCGTCGTTGTTGGCTGTTGCCGTGTGAGAGGGAAGGGGAAGCGGGGGCTCCGTGGTACGGAGAACCCTGTTGGTCCCGTGCGCCCCTCTGCTGGCCGAGGTGGAAAGTGTTGCGGGTGGGCACCCCTCTAGGGAAGTTGGTACGGTCCGTCCCAGCTGCGCTGCTGATATTGTGGGCTGAAGGGGAGGCGCCAGGTGCTCTCTGTGGGGGATCACTGTGACAAAGCATTTTTCGCCAAACAAAAGGAAACAAAAAAAGATGAGGTCATAGCAGGATTAGACATTAAACATTTAAAAAAATGTATATCTTTTTAAATAAATTTGATTTTAATACACAAGTTATTTAAATTAATTTAAAAAAATGTAGTAATAAAATAATTATAAAAATTAAATATTTAAAAGAATGATTTAAAAGAATTTATTAATATAAAATAGGGAATGGAAGGTTGATTTTCACTATGTCTGCAGAAAGAAAAGCCACTGATAATGGGTGTTTCAAACCTACATATTCAATGGAGATTCATGCATGATAAATGCATTTATGTAATCTCAATAAAATCACGTTGAACTCTAAAAATACAAAGTAGAATTTTGGTAGAACAATGGTTTACGTATCAGGTGCTCTGTTCTGACTCTTGCAGTGCTCTAGAAACTTATATTATGTAATCTCAAAATAATTCAATATGTCTACTGCAGAAAAAGAGAACACACATATCTCTAACCCAATGCATAGACCTTTAATCTGCTTAATCTAACACAAAAAAACGCATACACGTGCACACACACAGATCCAGGATATTGTGAAAGTTGCTTACTACAATTTGTGTGTGAGTGTTTAAGTAAGAGTGTGTGTTCATCTACGCGTGTGCAGTAAAAGAGTACACAATCCTCATAGCTGTCCTTTCTGCACACTGTCTGTGAAAATCTCACCCAACCATGTCAGATCCCTGCCAACATCTGTTAAAGTGCCAACCAGTGTAGTAGAACCTAGTCAGAATCAGTCGCCAACTGGCACAAGCACAGCAAGAGAGGTCCCATGACTCTTGGGTAACTTAACCTGCCAAAGGTAGATTACAAAACACTGTCCATACACTTTAGCCAGGAATTGTGCTGGACCCTTGTAAGAAGCAGAGCTGTGTTTGGAATAATGAACTACGATCTGCTCTGTGTACGGATGCCAGATTATCATCCAGATTATTTGCGGACATTTTTGTTGCTGCTGATTTCAGACGGTTACACACACACTGGTCCACTTCAAGAAAGTAAAAACTTTAAGATTTCAATTTAAGAAGTCAACATGAAATTATAACTTTCACATTTCTGGTCTAAATGTGCATGATTCATTTAGCATGTTACTCCAAATAAATATATTTGTGTATAAACTGTCATGATTCTTGATGGATTAAAATAAAATAATCTATACACTTGTGCAAGTGCAAACCAGTGTTATTTTAGTATCATTGATAAAGCCTACTATTATAGTTTTTGTTAATATTAGGAATACATTTAATTTGAATTTTTTATTTTAGTACTTCAACTTAAACTAAATGAAAATTAGAAATGTTGCATTGGCAATACGCTGATATATATATATATATATATATATATATATATATATATATATATATATATATATATATATATATATATATATATATATATATATATAATTTATTTTATTTCATTTAATATGCATTTTATTTCAACAAATGATTTTAGTTTTTAACAATAATATCCCTCTTCCTCATGAATAAAATCAAGTCCTAATATGCATTTTCATCATGAAATATTCAGTTTCACTGCAAAATGCATCACATTATGAAAGTAAAATGGGATGTAAGCATAATTTCATGCTGACTTTTTGGTTACTGGGACCGGTATTTACAGTCCCACTGACTCAAACGAGCATCGTCTTTTTTTTTTTTTCTTTGGCCCCAGCCCTACAGCCATAACTTACCTTCTGCATATCCAACACACCGGCCCAACTTGCCCAATACACTAGCAAAATATGACCTTCTCAAACCCTTTTTACACAAAAGTTCACAGAGGTTCATCACTAACACTTTCAGGATGGAGTGAACGGGAACCTGAATCACTGCACATCACTAGGAGAGTGTCTAACTCTATCATCATACCAAAATACTCAAGGGCAAATTTGGGGAAAACTTCATCTACAAACTCTGAATGCGCAAACTAATACACACAAACACAACAGCTAAGCAAGGGACTAAGATTTTCTCATGACAATATCGTAGTTTGTTAGATATGGCACACAAGTGGATGTTTAGAAGTAAAAATAACATATGAGCACTCACTCTAAGAAACAGGAGAACAAAACTCATGCCACTGCAAAAACACATCTGCAGTTATAATGTTTTAATGCATGTCAGGACACACAATAAATGTATGTTGAGACATCGTTAGAATATGTTTTCATATATTCCATATGTTTTTCTCTTTAGAGCAGAGATTTTCACAGTGGCGAACCACACGGTTCCAAGGTGTCAAAGTGAAGGCCCTTACACGTGACTCGTGCCAATGTCCCTCAAAGTAGCAAAGCATCAAACTACACTGTGGTGCTTGAGGAGATCCCTCCCTCCATATGTAAAGTGCTTTGATTACCCAGAAAAGCACAATATAAATCTAACAAAGTATTATTATTTAATGACACATACAAATTGCTGTAATGAAAATTTCAGTTTGCCACTGACCTTTCAAAGCACATCCAATTGATTACTAGAAAATGTGCATGTCGTATCATTACTTGGGCAGTTTTAGAGCAAAAATCAAAAGATGATGTAAGAGGGATTGATTCAAGGGGTAGCAAAAGTTTTAAAAAAACCCACTTTTTTCTTTCTACGTTTACATTTATGCATTTGACATTCAAGATACAAAATTGATCAGTTCATGCTTTCACTGGGAAGCAAACCCATGACCTTGTGATTGTTACTGATCAGTTCTAAGTTTCTTCTGTTTATTGTCACTATTTTCAGTTTACTTTAAGAAACCTAGTCAAATCTTCCTTCCTGTAAGCTATTTGTATCATCTGTGGAGGTCAATGCTTGTGTACTGACTTGAGTCACATGAAAGAACCTTAAGAGACAGAATGAGCCACACTATGCGCTGTACATGGTCCTTCACTCACTCACTCATATATACAGTGCACAGATCTGAATATATGGCCCTTGCACTGAGGTACGCTTTACTCCAGAGGGGAGACAGTGCACAGGGGGCAGAGAAGCACAGAGGAGTGAGAGAGACGATGTAACAGAGCAGCGGTACCTTCTCTCAATGGTCCCCAACCACGCTCGGAAGAGGCTCAGCTCACTGCATGCAACAGACCAACCATTCACTTACAGCAGCACTAAACGGGCTAACACGAACCATTCACACTCCATGCGGCCCTAGCTGCAGAGCTACAATTGATGGTGTGTTTCTGAAATGGTCAGTGTTTAGTGTGAATATGCGGTTTTATTTGTGGCTTTGTGTAACTTTTATCAGTGATAGTCCGGAGAGCAAAGGGAACAATGATTATTAGGGGGGAACATGATTGAGAAATCATTTGGCTGTAAAGTGAAGTGGGGTCTGTGTTGCATTATTATAATTCATCCACGTTGCACATTCACATGGTGAAGAAAACGAGCTCCACTCTCGAGGGTCAGGTATCACCGTTTACAGCCCATCTTAACAATCACTCATGACTTCATGAAAGCTGTAATAACAAATATCATTCTTTCTTATTAACTCCTGAAATCCCTGCTGAAAAAAGTTTGTTTTTGTTTTTTTCAATGAAACTGGTTTCTTGCTGGTTAAAGTGGCAGTTTATTCAAAAAATAAAAATTCTGTCATTTTCATTTCCAAACCTGTATGACTGTATGGTTGTCCATACAATGGAAGTTAGTGGGGTTCAAAATGACAGATGCCATTTCACTTCACGATTACCAATCCCTATCCCTTTTAGTCAAGAGGGGACACCAGGACAACAGTATTGCATACTGTGGACCACCAACCAGAAGATATGTTGGTGGTCAGCTGTGTTGGGAATGCTAAAAATATGAATATTGTCATGTTTTGAAGTACAAACATTTCCCAGTGTTGAATTCTGTAGACTCTTGTCACTCCCTGCCTTCCCCCAAGATTTCTAAGAATGCTTTAACTCCCTGAGACAGCGCTACAGTTCCCAGATTTGGGTTTTCTCTTTGGAGGCGTGGGGACTTGCCTGGGACGGTGTGAGTGCAGGTCTGCGGGACAGGGATGGGCAGAGGTGGAGAGTGACTTGTGATGGCGGATGCGTGAGGAAGAGACTGATGAGGAGAGCACGGCGCCGGCCGAGGCCGTGGAGGCGCGAGACCCGGGGGTGCTTAGGCTGAGGGGAGAGAGACAGTGGCCCCTCCGTACACACAAATTGACACACACATAAACACGAGTGTGTGTGTATGTGTGGAGGGGGGCAGGGAGGGAGGAAGGGAGAAGCATTCCATTAGAAACAACACTTTGCACACAATACAGTGATAGACAGAGGCAGTGCGATCGATGGATACATCGATGGATGGATGGATAGATAGATAGATAGATAGATAGATAGATAGATAGATAGATAGATAGATAGATAGATAGATAGATAGATAGATAGATAGATAGATAGATAGATAGATAGATAGATAGATAGATAGATAGATAGATAGATAGATAGATAGATAGATAGATAGATAGATAGATGGATGCATCTGGGCATCTAAAGTGAGAGACAGTGGTGAATGGTACATGAGAGAGAAGGGGGGAGGGAGTGAGAGAGAGGTCAAACAGAGTGCTGATTTCACAGAAAAGCACAAAAGAAACACACACACACCCACACAGCACTATGCAGGGATTAGTTGAGCTTGTGGTGGAGAAATAACATGCTATCACCTTGCTATGTGGCAGAGAGAAGCTAAGCCTATTACAGACGACTACAGCAACCTTACAACAGAGTTAATGGTGCTTTTTTCCATCACAAGCCACCCTAATCCATTTAAAGCTATACATACGCTCACAAAGACACAAAGTTGCACACGCTCACACAGCACAGCCGGAAGAAAAACAAAATGAGAGTTCAAAGACAAAGGAACCAGAAGAGAGAGAAAGAAATGGAAAAGTAGAGGGATGTGTGGGGAATATTTAACCCAACACAATGTCTGAATGCCTTCAGAAAAGCTCACGAGAAAACGCAGAGGAAAATCAACAAGTCCTGCAGGAGCATTTAAAGGAATTAGGTTATAACACTTAAAGACCCCATGAAATCGTTCAATGAAAGCAGTTTTCTCTCCAGAGCTGAAATATTCGCTACTTTAACAGGAGGATGGGGTGGGACATAGTAAAGGTAACTTAGTAACATAGTAACTTTTTTAAAATAGCCTTTAGATTACATCACATGATTTGCTACTTGTTATTGCTTGTCAGAGGTTGATATTAGGAACATGTGATGCTCTTATTCTAAAAGCATAACTTAAGTTCATGGGGTTTTTAACACAGCGTCACTAACCGTTATACATATAATCACCCATAAAGAACTAAAGCAGAACAACACAGCTCTAACAGTTGAACGCTTGTTCACACCAAGTTCAAGGGATGCTCACACTTGTGCCATCCCAAATGTATATGACTACGTTTCTTCAGATGAACTGAGAATTTAAGTAAAATACTTAAGTCCATATATTGCCAGCGTACAAGACCCTCAAACTGATGATTCAAAAACTACACAAAAATTGAACACAACCGCAATCCATGAATTGATGAATGAAAGTTTTCGATAAATGTAAAAATTAGTTTTTATTATTATTATTATTATTTTTTAACTGTCATACCCAGTTTCAGGGATTCATGGTTTGACAAAAAACGTCAGCACGTTGTGAAACTCGCATGACAAGAACAAGCTTTTGCTTCAAAACTTGCTGACATGGAGTCTCATGAACCAATGTATGACAATTTACAAAAATATATTTAAAAAAAAAATTCTTCTTAGACACACCTATCATTTTGCTACAGAAGAGATTGATTCATCAATTGCCGTCATATGGATTATCATGTTCATTTTGCATGGTTTGCAGCGTCAATTTACGGACTGACAGAGATGGATCCTTTGTGCGCATCTAAAGAAAAATTCCAATATGCGCTCAGTAAACATTTCACATTATCAATGCAGAAAATGTTGAAAACTATGTTGAAATAGTTGTGTGCTCCTTAATAATTTTGTTAAAACTGATACATTTCTTTTTTAGGATTCTTTTAATGAATTGAAAATACAAAGAACAGCATTTATTTAAATTGGAAATCTTTGTAACATTGTTTTCACTATGCATGTAATTTTTGCTATTCTGTTTAACTTTTATGTAGCTCTGCAAATACTGCAAGATTCTGTAAACAAAGTCAAATTCTACTTGGCCGTACACATGGCCTTAAAGCTTATATCTTATTTTAATATCTAATACTCACATTTTATCTGCATCAGAATAATTAAAAAAAGAATGCAAATACTACAAATAATAATAATGAAAAAATAATTGCGGTATGTTATTCAGGGCTTGGTACAAATGAGTTTACGGAGATGGATGGTTTCTTATCCCTGCTTATTGAGACTTGGTCTGAACAGGCCTTCAATATAACTAACGGCATAGCACTTTCTGCACTGGAATCTGCACTTGTTGACAGAGCAAAATGCATAATTGAAAGTTCCAATTCCCACAGATGTGTTGCAGTTTAAGACACAATTAACAGTATTCAAACATGCAAATTGACTTAACTCATGACCATATTGTAAGCATTTGCATAGTTTGTGTGCTGATGGTCACCATTCTACACCTCGGTAGACCAGAAGACATCATCTTTGTGCAACATGACTCTAGTAGGCAGAAAGCTCTATCTCCGTTTTTTTAAAAATACATCTCATGCTTATGCTTATGTATAATTAATATAGTGAAGGCACAGTACACTGTGTGTGGAATGTGAGCAAAGGCAGCAATATGAATGCTGGAGAGGGAGCAGTTATGATGGATGAATGGTTAGAGGTGCACAGGAAGTGAATGATGACTGATTAGCGCTTGTGGCGATGACTGTGGGAGGTTTATATGGGGATTAGATGATGCTCTATTGCAAGGAAGGGCGATGACGGTCCTGGAGTGGTACTGTCCTGCAAAGTTTAGCTCCAACTCTAATCAAACTCACCATAACAAGCTAAGTCAATGTCTTCAGGATTACTAAGGCTACAGGCAGGTGAGTTTTTATAATGGCTGGAGCTAAACTCTACAGGACAGATATAATGGATGCTGTTATGTTTGCAATATACATGCAACTAATAGGTTTTCAAAGGAATTCAAACTCGGGTTATGGACATTTTCTGTTTTATTTAGTGTGTGGGTTTGAATGAGATGGTACTCCAGGAGTCACTAATCTAGCTGAAATCCAAGGGTGACCTATGCCAATCTGGCACAACTCGGCCTTTCTGAGGATCAAAAGCATGCCAGACTAGGCTCCATGGCAGGTAACGGCCAACAGCACAGAGACAGGAGATAGAAGTAGACTGTGCGTGTGTGTGCAAAACGGTGACTGGTTTTTGTTAATGATCTTATCTAAAGGGATGAACTGTGCCCGTATGCAGGTGTGTGTGACATAGGAGAAAGGTAGGTGTTTTCCTGTACTTTGCCTTTGAGATTTACAATCTTTCAACAAATGTGGTGTGTCTTTGGGTGTACCTGTCCTTGCCGTTCTGCACTCCCAGAGTGGCTCTGTCAGAAATGGGGGAGTTTCTGCTGCGGCTTGTGCCCGTGGACAGGATACTATTCTGAAATCACAAACACATACAGGTGCAAACCAGTGTTAATATGATTAAATTAATAAGATGTTTTTTTGTTTAATAAAATAAGGCTGAAATAAAATATAAATGTTTTATTTTTAAATACTTTAACTTTCAGGATTTTTTAAGGCAACTAACTAAAATAATAGAGTTATATAACAAACTAAAATTAAGTAGAGTTTAATTTGAAGTACTAAAATAACTAAACTGAAATAAATGACAGCTAAATAGAAATATAAAATAAAGTAATAAACCTGCAAAAAGTAATGTAACAATTAACAGAAAAGTATCACTATATCAAATTATACCAATAAAATATGGTTCAAGTTGGGCTGAAAAATCGATTAATCACTGTAATGAATGTTTTTTTAATCAAATTGTATACATAAAAATTAAGCTTGCAATCATAAATATATTTACATTGAATCTACTTAGATCCAATTATTTTAATGAATTACAACATATAAAGGAACACTACACAGTTGAATCGTTTTTATTGTAATGATTGTTATTTTAATTATTACAAATAATATTTCGATATATGCCATCTTTTTACTAGACTATTTTGATAAATGCGCGTTTGCATTTATGAGCTCTGGAACTGCAACAGTAATCCAAGTATGGGTGTGGAGCGATTAAAGGAACCATGCTATGAACAAAGCAAAGGACAGCCCTGCTATGAACACTGGGTGAATGTTTAATTATGAACTAGATAAAAAAAACAAATCTTTCTATTACTAGAGTTTTGAAAATGTTTGCACTCTCATTCAACTTGTAGTTACAACTGCTATTTGGTTGGTACTCATAGAGGGCCTATTTCATAAAATAGTATTTGCACTTTCTATTAAGGGGAAAAAAAGAAAAAAAGCACACCATCTAAAGTTGTGCAAACCCAGAAACTCCAAGTATGATGTGGTGTGTGAAAGTTCAAAATAGTATCCTCTGTAGCATTTTCACAAAAATAACTAGAGAGCAGAGAGCCATGAGCACTGGCCGTGCCAAACATCTCTCAGTCAGAGAGTGTACTTCAACCCTGGGCAAGCCCTTCCAGCCATCTGCTGACTGAAAAATATCAGTGTGGAAAGCAACAAGCTTTCCAGAGCACCCCCGTGAAACTGAGAACAGAAGCAGTAGTTAAGATGTTTAAAAATTACCCTGCTATTATGTCAAAAGCTTCCTCAATCCAAAATGTAATTGCATGTTAAGTACATGGAAACTGAACTAAAGAACATGACGTGACTTTGCTACTATATTAGTACTGTTGATAAGGTTGAGTGCCCTATGGGGCTGTTTTGTATATTGTTTAATTTTAGCATGTAAAAGATCTACAAGCACCGTGTCTATATAAACTTTCTAATGGCCCCTCTTTTGCATTATGTTTTATAGGTTGACTTCTTTTTTTTTTGGCAGCTGAGAAGGGAAATGACAGGACTAGAGGGAGGCACAGGAATAGGAAAGGACACATGCTTGTTGCCCACATCAACGGCACAGCTCAAATCTCGCTAAACAAGTTTTCGTTCACTTAAAGTTACATTTTGCATTTCTATTACCCTTCAAATCGCGCAAACTGAAATTGAAAATACATCCAATGGAAAATAATATTTAGCAAAACTGCAATGGAAACTTTTGGTTCTTTTTTTCACATCTACAGGTCTTTAACCTGTACACATTCTTTAAAGCTGGTGCAGTATATTTGGACAGAAGATGATACGAGTTCTTTATTTACTGCCCTATTACATTGCACAACTCAAAAAAGGTTGATCTTTTTATCCAAAAATGTAGAATCCATAGTTCCTCAGTGAAATTGCGTACTATAACCTCCCAGAAACACCTCATACGTGGCAGCTCCCAAGGGCCTTTCCTTGCCCTTAACGCTTGGATAACATTCCTACATATCCTACTATTAAAAATAATAGATTAATAGTTATCTTTAAACCGATATTAAAATGGATTTTTTTATACTGTTCATAAAAATGTTGTGATGTTTAAATTTATTAGTAGCATTTAAGATGACTAGATGATTTGTTTTTTGTTGTTTTATTTGTAAATTTGCACATGGTATTTGAATTCATCCGTACTTACAGTAGAGGGTGTAGAACTCTTTTTGCGTTCACTGGAGATCACTGGACTGGGTGGAACTTTGGTGGAGCTACTTGAACCTTTCCTCCCAGAATCCTCCACTCCATGCTTGTTTTCTCCCTGAGGCCTTTTTGAGTATGAACCTGAGGGATGAAGGGGAAACGGTGTAAAGACAAACATGCGTTTTACGAGGGGTTTTAATTTACAAAAATTCCCCATCAACTCACCCTGATCTGTCGTTTTTCTGACGGGTTTCTGAGTGGATGACACGCTGCGCTGTACCTTGTGAGGTGGAGAAGGGGCGTTGCTGTTAGTGAGGTCACTTCCTGGGCGTGGTTTTAATGACAAGCTGACACCCTCGTCAAGCTGCAAAAAAGAATTTTCAAAGATGCATGAGAGCAAAGCAGTTTTCTCATCATATTTTGATGCCTCTAACTAATGTGCTTATGTATGTGGGTACCTCTGAATTCCTATAGTCAAGCAGCAGATAGGTTGCCATGATTTCATTGTATTTTTGTTTGATGAGAGAGTCCTCTATATCCTCTTGAGGGAAACCCATCTGAAGCATTATGTCTGAGTGGGCAACATGCACACAATGTCATTTTAATATATTTAATACAATGTCATTTCAACGCGGTTTCCTTCTGTATTATTATTTTTTTAGATATATTCTAACATCTAATTATTTCAAATGTGCGAGAGTCACACCTGTTCTTCTGGGGTCTTTGTAGTCAGGCTGGGGCTCAATGTAGGGCTTCAACTCATCGTCTTCATGACCTACATTCATCCAGCGATCCTTCATGATCTGCTGCTGAGCCAATGGCACACACACAGAAAGAGAATGAGAGAGATGGTGAGGGAAGCACAGATCTTTTTTTTTACAGAACAATACTACAGATTGCAGTGCAGAATTTTGCTAAAGATTTGCTTATCTGAATGAAGGTAGAGCAATACCAGTCATTTACATGCTTTAATGCAAATATAAAGCATTATGAAAATGTAACATGTCCAGAGGTGGACAGTAACTAAGTACATTTACTTGACTACTGTACTTAAGTACACTTTTTGAGTATCTGTACTTTACTTGAGTATTATTTTTTCTGGAAACTTATGACTTTTACTTCACTACATTTTAAGGACAAATATCGTACTTTTTACTCCACTACATTTCTATCAAGGTCGAAAGTCGTTTCTGTAGCAGCTCTGAAAGTCGGTGGATTTTTTTCCTTTTTTAAAAAGTTTTTGTTGTTGTTGTTGTTGTTGCAGACAGTCTATCAGTAATCTCTCTTATAGGGTCATATACATTTTCCCAACATTTTTTGAACACTGATCAGTTTATAGCAAAATGGAATAAGACGGTTCTTCGGCACAAGTCTGTGCACCCATAGCCATACTTTGAAAGTATGTTTCAGTAAAAAAAACAATAAAAAAACAGATTAGTTTAGTTGGCATACACATGATCCATGTCTTATAAAATATTAACAATATAAACGTCTGGGAGAAAGAGAAGAGTAGTTGGGAGAATATCGGAAGTGTATCACTGTATTGGATCCATGCATTTGGCCTTAAAGTGACAGCAGTTTTATAAAGAGCTTTGTAACTTTACTACAAGTATTGAAATTAGTTTAAGTTAGTCATATGCTAGTACCTCAGATGGAGCATCACTGAATGGCTTAAACCATGATGACAGTGTGCATTTATACAACAATAATAAAATAATGCATTGGCATAAAAAAGGAAATTTACTTTGATACTCAGTACTTTTGAAAACAAATACTTCTGTACTTTTACTTGTGTAAAAATCTATTTTTACTACTTTCACTTGTAACGCAGTAATATTTGACCAGTAGTACTTTTACTTTTACTCAAGTAATAGAATTGTGTACTTTGTCCACCTCTGAACATGTCATCACTTTCCTAGTATGAATCAGAAGGGGAAAATATAGAAATGTAATGCATTTTAATAAATCAATTTATTTTAATTAAGTGGCTCTCATCAAGGGGGCTGGTCCCCACTAAGGGCCCTCAGGAAACCTCAAGATTATATATATTTTTAAAACAACACAAGCATTAAAATAAGATAAAACAATTCAAGAGCAATACATTTCATATTTTTATTTCACTCCCTCTTTTTGTTTCCTTTGTAGAACCAAAAATCCTACAATCTAAGAAAACGGATATATGACATTTTTAGATCTTGACAAGTGATGTCGATTTTTTTTATAAAATCTTAAATGCCATAGGCCCTCTGAATAATGTTGTGGACAATGGAGGCCCTTGGAATCAAAAAGGTTGTGAACTACTGTTTTAAATAGGTATAGTATATATGCACTACAACACTCACATTTTTTGAACCAAATTTCTTTTGGAGCATTTTCACACTCAGCATACATGAGTCCATGGCTACAATCACACTGTCAATTTTTGGGACTGACAACAGCATTTTCCTACAGCTGTGAGTCTCAAAATGTCCCGTTTGAATATCGTATATATGAATGTGCAATGGAAGTCGAGACCATATTCTCTCACCAGTATCCATAACGACAGTGACCAAAGCAATATAAAAGATTTTGATGTCCATAGCACTGAAAAGTTCAAATGAGCCAAAAGTTCATCCATCAAATCTTCATTAACCGACAGCAACTTTTATATCTGGGTGGAGATCACAAAACTGACGGGAGCCGCTGCGGTGGAGAACAGTGACCGGATTTAAAACCTTTAGATGACTCAGCTCATATTCTGGCTGTGAGTTACAGAAACTGAAATCACACATGAAAACCTGCAACACTCGGTAGACACGTGTTTTTGCAGTGCAGAGCAACTCTCTCACACTGCATGACGTGACTAATTATCCAATCCTGTCCTGTCCACGCAGTGTGGTCTTTCAGACAATGCGGTTGTGAGTCTGAACTGTGTGTGAACATAAACGTACATAAGGACTCAAACACAGGGCTGACAATAATTTGCTGTGTGAATGTAGCTCATGTACTCTTTTAAAACCCTTAATATCTTGTGCTTAGAATTCAATGATGAGACTATACTTTATTGTTTGTATTCTAACCCACAGTCAGATGTCAGATATACAGGTTTAAATATGTCTAAACCGACCGAGCGCACCTCCAAACTTCCCCTCTTGGTAGGATTGAGGATGAGAAACTTCTTCAGCAGGTTCTCACAGTCTGTGGACATGTAGAAAGGAATCCTATACTTCCCTCTCAAAACACGCTCTCGCAACTCCTGCGTTATAGAAAGAGAAATACAATGAGAATGATATATTAGAAAGGAGGAAGACAAAAAAAAGGACAGAGACAAACAGGAACATTAACACATATCTTCATTGTCCCTCACCTTCAGGTTCTGTCCATCAAAAGGCAGTGAGCCACTGACGAGCGTGTAGAGTATGACCCCTAGACTCCACACGTCCACCTCCGGCCCGTCATACTTTTTGCCCTGGAAGAGTTCAGGAGCGGCATACGGCGGGCTCCCGCAAAACGTGTCCAGTTTATTGCCAACCGTAAACTCGTTACTGAAGCCAAAGTCAGCGATCTTTATGTTCATGTCAGCGTCCAGTAAAAGATTCTCAGCCTTGGGGAGAAAAGAAGGATAACAAGCTGGTAAGTAGAAGGCTTTAAAAAGAGAAGAGTTGGCACTTGATATGGAGAACAAGAAGCGTATGGTCCACCGATGACACAATCAGCAACACACACATCTCTCTTTTTTTATTTCAGCATTGAGACTATTAGAAATGTCTGTTTCTCTTATTTCGGTGTTTGCCCAGCTTTTCCTAATGAGTTCTCTCATTCTCTCACAATATATGTGTGTGTTTGAGAGAGCCTTGAGACTTGCCTTCTGTGCTGCCACTCAACATCTACACACCAACTTTAGCCGCGCGGGGAAGCCGTGTTGCCTAGCAACAGATGCGGGGTGCTAACTGGGCTCGGTTTGCAGAGTTAAATATTACTCTGCCAACAGAGCCAAACTTTTACAACATGCAAACACACAGCAACAAAGAAATGGATGAGGAATGGGCAGCATGAACGCCTAACAAAGGTGCTATTACACTGTCACTTAAAATTCCAGACTGAATGTAGCTCTGCTGTATTTAATATATCTAATCTGCATGCTGATTGGCTGCTTGGAACGTCATGTCATAGCCTTTAACCAAAAAAATTTCACTAAACTCATGAAAGTGAACAAGTGTTTCCAAAAGGATTTTCTTTTTGCATCTGGGGCCAATGTTTAATAACACAGTGCTAGGTTCTCTTCGATTTGGAGACGAGTCAAAGTAAAAACATTAACCTAGTATGAGATTAAGACTGATTTGTGTAAAAAAATACTGACTCATAAGTCTAATTTGTTCAAGAATCAGACTATACTGGTCACACTGTATACACACTTCAAAAGTTTAGGGTCAGTAAGATTTGTTAATGTTTTAGAAAGTCTCGTATGCTCACCAAGACTTTTATTTGATAATTTTATTTGTTAAAGGTCCTGTTCTTCGCGTGTTTTCGAAGCTTTGATTATGTTTACAGTGTGCAATATAACATGAGTTCATCTTTCGGGTGTAAAAAACACAGTATTTTTCACACAATTTACTTATCTGTACAGCGCTGTTTCCTCTGTCCTAAAAATGGCCTGATGATTTCCTTGTTCTATGAAGTCCCTCCTTCAGAAACACGTAACGAGTTCTGATTGGGCCAGCACTGCCCGTGTTGTGATTGGACAGCAGCTTAGCGCACTTTGCCCGGAAAGGTCCCGCCTCTTATCTTAACGGGGAGATGCAAGTGCTGAATGCGCGCTCTTCTCCACGTGGGAGAGCAACAAGACCACGCCCCCTTTTTTGTGTGTTCTTGTGGGCGGAGGGTTAGTCAACAAACGGTTCTAGTGACGTCATTACATCCCTGCACTTCCTGCTGTAGTCCAAACCGGGCGTTCGCTGTAGGCTTTGAAAGGGAACTTCTGTTAAATAAAATATCTCGCTTGGCATTGAACTTTGAGCTTTATAATTTTACAGGTATTATTTATGCTCTAACAGCAACTTTACACACTAACTAAAGTTTGAAAGATGGAATCGCGAAGAACGGGACCTTTAATGTTTTAGAAAGTCTCGTATGCTCACCAAGACTTTTATTTGATCATTTTATTTGTTAATGTTTTAGAAAGTCTTGTATGCTCACCAAGACTTTTATTTGATCATTTTATTAAAACAGTAATATTGTGAATATTGCTAAGTTATTCTTTTTTAACTTATTTTTTTAAATGTAATTTATTTCAGTGATGGTCTTTAATGTCACATTTTAAAAACAATTCCATTATTTGAATGTTACTTTTCTGGGGCAACTGGCACTGAATACAACACACTAATCAACACACCTGTAACTTGAAAGAGAAACACGATATAGACCCTGCAATCCAACCTGAATAGCCAGAAACCTCTTTAGCCACAATAGAGGTGTGTCTTAATGCTTTACACACACAAACACACATATGCAGCACCTATGACATTTGCAAATCTTTGGTAAGTGCTCTATTATTTATATTGCTGCTCATATTAAATCAATATGTCAAACATTGCTCTTTTTTATTTTAATCAATACAACTCAAGCATTGTCATTATTTAGTGTGTGTGTGTGTGTGTGTGTCTGGTATTCCTTATGTTATATGGACCAAATGTCCTTAACAAGGATAGTAATGCCAGAAAATGTTGACTTTATGGAGAATTTCTTTGGTCCCCATGAGAAAAACAGCTTATATATCATACTAAATTAAGTGTTTTGAAAATTAAAAAATGCTAGGGTTAGTGTAGGGAGTAGAATATACCGTTTATAAAAGTATAAAAAGCATTACATCTATGTGAAGTTTGTATTAAACCTGGAAACTAGTATGCGTGCATGTGTGTGTTTGTGTGAAAAAGAGACAGGCCGATGGAAAGAGAAAGAAAGAGGATCAGACACTATGCAGGATTTCTGGGGGTCCTGAGTGGGGCGAGAGAATTACATGAAGTTAAGCATGGAGACAGTGACTAACTCCATGGTACAAGGGTCACTAGGATGAAGGTTTGGACCAATAAGCAACTTCAGTATGTGGGCAGAGTATCATCATGGGAACACTTCATCCAGAGAAACACTTCCTTTCATCTTAACAAGGAAAATATCTGAGGTCAGCAGCTCCAGAGTTCAGAGTACACTCATGATAGCGTGCAGATGTGTGTGTGTCTGTTTGAACTGAGGACTCATTCCTTCACCTGGACTTCTGTAATAGACTTTGATGACAAACACAGAAGAACTACTAAAGAAAATCTTAAAGATGAAGGTACGGCTGAATGGAGATCATCCTGCTCAGGGCATGTTTATATGTAAAAGGCCCCAAGGGCCCTCACACACATGCACAAGCATTCTCACCTTGAGATCTCGGTGTACAATACACTTCTGATGGCAATACTGCACAGCTGAGACAATCTAGAAAGATAAAGAGAGAAGGTGTGGTGACTAATCAGAAGAGTAGGTGAAGTCATTTTGGCTGCTGATGGGAGTTGTTGCTCTTTAATTGAGCTGTTCTATCATTAATTAAACCATTATACACACGCATGCACGCAGCTGTGTTAATGAGCACACAAAGACACGCACACGCACACACAAAGAAGTAGAAAAGGCCCATTTAGCACCACCTGCCACACACACTACTGTTAAAAATGGTATATGCTCACCAAAGCTGCATTTATTTGATTAAAAATACAGTAAAAACTACACTTCATGTAGGGCTTAAGGTGTATTTTGAAATATTACTTAAAAAAACATTTCTATTCAATATATTTTTAAAATGTGATTTCTACTTATTTTAGCAGCCATTACTCAGACGTTAGTGTCACATTATCCTTCAGAAATCATTCTAATAAGCAGATTTGCTGCTCAAGAAACATTTATTATTTTATCACATTTGACTGTAACTTATCCTTGATGGAAATAAAGGTATTAATAAAAAATAAAAAATTGTACTTAAAGCTACACTGTGATATTTTCCCATCTAGCGGTATAAAGGTATATGATAATCCAGTGAATATTAGTTTCTGTTCCTCTCGATTCTGATTTCGTTTTAACTCCTACGGTGGCCGATTGAGTCCAAGATTAACATGGCTTCCAGTTCGACCTCGTAAATGACTGCCATCGAGTGTTAAAACGCAAAAAGCGAAGCTTGAATTTACGGGTATGTCCCTCTTTGGCTAATGTACTTTCAAGATAGAGGGCCAACATGGCGACCGGCATTCGAACCCCTCACCCGTGTGTATTTTCAATGGCATATTATAAACTTAATAATACTTTATTACTTGAAAGAAGTAAATATACATTAATGAGCACATATATTTTTGAAAGAACTCATTGTTTTTAGCTAAGAATAAACTACTAACTGTTGAATGGCACAAATAAATGAGGTTCAAAAGGCTAAGTCTAAAACCATAATACAAATCTGGAATTCTAAATTTAATTTACATTTTGAAATAAATAAAACAGAAATCAAATTAACAGTTCTTTATTCAAAAAGTTCTAAGTTCTATGTAACTAATTAAATAAGCAAATGTATGCCGCTAACTATGTGGACTCATTAGTACAGATGTCAGATCACACAATGCAGTTGAGATCATTCTCAAATCATGCTGGAGAACATAATCATCAGGTTTTCATGCTAATTCATGATTTTTTTTAATTAAACTTTTGCACTCAAATGTCACCCTGATGATATAATACGCAAATTATATATTACAAAATGCAGAACAGAATACAACATTTTTACTAGTGGGCTCAGACTTGGATCTTATTGTACATACATGTGAGCTTTGACACTGAAGTATGACTCACTCACATGCACTCACACTGACCTGTCTAAATTTGGCACGAGCTTCCTTCTCTTTCATCCTCCCGTGAGCAACAAGGTAATCAAAAACCTCGCCTTGGAAATGGAAGAGGGGAACATTGCAATAGAGTAGAAAATGACAGGGAGGCAAAAGGTAAAGAAGGAATGGAGGAGAACAGAAAGGAGAAAGGAAGATGTGAAAATAATATTATTATATAAAATGCAGTGTCCTGATTTTTAGTTCCTGACATGATTGACAGCTGGCAGTTCTAGTCTTTTAGACTACTCACCTCCACTGGCATATTCCATGACTAAATATAGTGTCTTGTCCGTCTCGATCACCTCAAATAACTTCACTGGTGGCAAAAAAGAGAGAGAGAGAGAGAGAGAGAGAGAGAGAGAGAGAGAGAGAGAGAGAGAGAGAGAGAGAGAGAGAGAGAGAGAGAGAGAGAGAGAGAGAGAGAGAGAGAGAGAGAGAGAGAGAGAGAGAGAGAGAGATGATCACAAATCAAAACATGTAAGAGAGATCTCTATTAAATAATTTACACTGACATTGTGTCCTATACAAGCAGGGTACAGCAGCAAGCGATAATGTTAAGCACTTTTTTGTTCAACACAACAAGGAGCAAGTGTCATTTTATTGATTGATCTTTTTTGTCTCACTGTTGTGTCTTGCTGGATAGCCCACCATAAAATCTTATTGGTCCAAAATCTTGCATGAATAAAGTTCTGCAGGGATGCAATATGTTTTGTAAGCCAAAACCTGGAAACATTGGCATTTTAGCTTTTCCGGTTAAATCCGCCTGACATCAACAGGCTTGTTCGACTTCATGCAGCACTTTTCAGACCGATTAATTAAAGCAGTGCATGCCGTTTAGAAATTTTGTTCGACTTGAGACAGCACCAACGCCACGTGAATGTCACATATGCCATCAAAGCACTACGAGATCTATTCCAGAGCAGCCGCCTGGTTCATTCTCCACAGCTTCTCCAGAGCGGCTGCACAAGCTCTGATGTGGCATAGCTGTTTCACGACTGGACGGATTCACCGCATGATAATCACATGTTTCGTGTCTATTCTGACACCTTCAGCTACACTAATGCTCACAAAGCAGTTCTTTATGACAGCAAAACCTCTTTGCTTGTGATGTTATATTGCGTCATATTTGTCAAAAATACTTCATCGATAGTGTACTCTTATGTTGAACTTTATTCTTGTTCAAACAGACGCAGTATTATGTATTAGGCCAGGCCTACCTAAAGTATTGAATGAAATGTCTCTTAAACATCTGTGTATTTGACAAATATTGCATTTATTTCACAACTGTGATAAAGTGTGGAGCTCCGTTGCGCTCCTCTCCGCCTGCACGCGGCAACACTTGTCGATCGGTTAGCCACAGCCAATGTCGAATGTTGTTTTTTTTTAGGCTCAATGGTGGTGACGTTGAAGTCATTTGACTCTGGTGAAGTTCGTTTCATAGCCTACGTTTAGCATTTAATTCTGCAGATTATATTTAGGCTTCAAAATTCATCAAATGTTAATTTGAGAACATTTATGAATCATAAATCTTTGTTAGTCACAGGGCTTATTTTCTGTAACAATCCAAAAGCCAATGGAAATATCTTTTGGGGAAACCAGTTTGGCCTACAAAAACACACTGCAACACTCTATCAGAAATAGCTAGCAGTGACTTTGCTGTGTGCAAAATTTCACATTCCATGTATAGAAAAAAAAATTACCCGTCACATCTAGTTGAACTGTCACATTTAAAAAAAACTAAAAACCGCCTAGACTGTCAATTAAGTGTACCAATTTACACAGTTTGTAATCTTGCATATTTTCAGAGACAAAACTTTGCTATATGTCTTTTTAAATAGATCTGGAGCGAAAATTACTTGTATCAGACTTGGTGTGAACAGACTTTATAGAAAAAGTATTCTATTGGGGTTAACAGTGCCTACAACTGGTGTTGAGAAAAAAATCCTTATGTTTAGCTTTAGCTTTACATAAAGCCTTAGCTTTATGTAGCACATCTACACCTCTAAAACACAGCATTATTAGTGCATGGAATAACAGATAATGAGCTATGAAGGAAAGCAGTGGTGATAAACGCATTTCTTTCCATATGGAACGCTACAGGCTTTGCAATGGCTGCTACAAAACCCACCATTTCTCTCTTGACATAGTAAAGACTACATTTACAAACTGCATTAAAATTGAGTTTAAAAAAAAGTCTCATAAGCGACCATAAAACCCACAAAACCAGTAAGAACAAAATCTTAAAGGGAAAAAATCAAAATGTTCCAAATCCAAACAAACATCATCTAATAAAGGGAGATGCATTAATAAAGAATAATTAGAAAAACAAACGGGCATTAGGAGTTACATTTTAAAGCTCAGAGTTATTCCATTCATCAGTCTATTCAACAAAAACAGGCCACTACTGTTTGACATTAATGCAATGAATAAAATACATAATCCCTACTTTGTGTGTGTCGCCATGGAAAGATCAAGGAGCGATTCAGATCAATCAGCTGTGATTTTGTGATGTGATACCAGCACAGCCGCACTCGGCCATTGAACAGAGAGAGCAAAGGCTCTCTGAATCAGGACTGAATCCTCAGTGTTGCATCCTCAAAGGGGGCAGGTCTTTCCTTTCATATTTCAGCTCTGCGCTTTGATATTTATGAACACAAGCTGAGCACTAATGAGCTAGCGCTTCCGTCAGGACCTCCGACACAGCACAGGCAAACACACACTTTTACACTTAAACACACTGTTCAATATATCAGTATCTGACTTTGAGCGAGTGCACATCACCACATATCAAACAGTCCATTTCTTCAGCATCTAAAAAATCAAAGCCTTGGGAATGCTGATATCAACGATTTTCGCCAAACGGCTCTTATCTCTGATCGGGCAATACAGATGATTCATGTCAGATGCTGAATTTAAACACTGAAATAATTCTATTCATTGTATTGTGGCCAGCTAGACAAGTTTTTTTCTGGATCACTCACCGATGTTCGGGTGATTCAAAAGCTTCATAATTCGCACTTCTCGGAAGAGCTGAGAAAACAGAAAAGAGAGAAGGATTTGAGAAGATCATAAGCCTTGACCAGGAACGTTTAACCTGATATATTGTGATAATATCAGATACAAGAAATTAAGGGTTCAGGGCTGCGTTTTTCGAAAGCATTGTGAGCTAAATTGATCGTAGAGACCATAAGAGCCAATGGTTCTATGATCTACTTAGGCTTATGATGCTTTTGAGAAACGCAGCCCAAGTCAATCCCATTTCAAGTTGATTCAAACTGGTTTGTTGGTCTTAGGCGGCCTTTCAGTCTGGTCAGGCATTATAGCTGTTTTGGGAACTAGGACAACATGGCTGAACACCAGCTTGGCCGAGCTAGCTGACCAACTAAACAAAACCTTTTAGGGTGTTTAAAGAAGAGTTTATTAATAGTTTACGTAATAAACGTAATAAAGCTTCTCAGGATGCTTTAACAGTTTGAAGAACAGCATTCATTCGAAAGAGAAATCTTTTGCGTCTTTTTTTGATTGATTTAATGCATCCTTGCTGAATAAAGGCATTCATTTCTTCCAAAAGGAAAACAAATTTAACTGACCCCTAACTTTTGAATGATAGTGTATTAATAGTATTCATAAGTAGTATTCAATTTGCAGCACCTACATTTAACATTTCACTAGCTGGAGGAACAATGCAAGTCTTTTAATGTACTCCAGGATTCTGCAGTAGTAGGAGCAAAAAGTTAATGATACATGACCAGTGTAGGTATGTGTGCGCGGGGATAAAGCAGAACCCGATAATTCCCACGTCAGAGGAAATCCTTCAGCCTCTCTTCCTGTAATTACCCCTTCTATGCCCTCTCTCCATTCAGATATACAGACAGATAAAGAGAGGAGATCTGCAGACTCACTTTTTGAAGACTAGAAGAGTTGAGCTGGGTCTTGTCTATGATTTTTACTGCTACCTGTGACAAAAGAAATGCAAGCACATATTTAAACACATCTCTCAAACACAAAAAAGTTAGAAAGATTACTTAACTAATGAAAGCTAAGTGTGCTTGCACCATATTTGCATGTTTCTTCAACTTTGAGCACTAGACATGTGATGTGTGTCAGATTTAGTGTTGTGCCGATGGAAAATATCTGACCGACATCATGGTGGAGATCCACCATCGTGATGCCATGTGCGTTGCACGTCTTGTGAGTGCAACACACTAATTCTATCGTTAACCTTACAACTTAGCAGGGACTGCTCTGTAAATTAAATTGGCAATATAACTAATGCATATATGCTGTATTTCAAATACTGTAGTCTATGCCAGAGACGTGTCCCAGACAGTTAGTCTGTGAAAATATGTGTCAGGCAGGCTACACAAATATTGATCTTGACATTGTTACCCTCTTGTCTTTTTTACATGTCTTACATTGTACACTTAAAATATTTGTACACTTAAAATATTTTGTACAAAGAAACAGCCCTTATTAATGAATTATTAGTAGCATATTGTATTGTCTCATACTCATCTCAAGCATTGTCTCATGCTCATTTTCATATACATAACTCTTACTGCACTGAAGCAGCAAATAACTTTTGTCTGGTTAATACTTTTAAAGACAATTGGCCTTAGCCATAATGTCAAATCAAATTAGTTGATTCTGACAACACATTTATTCAAACACAGAAGAACAAAAAAAACAAAACAAAAAACACAAAAAACGGGAACAACACTCAGAGCGAAACTAAGGATTAGCATTTCACTCATAATTAGCAGCACAATTAAATTTTTGTCGTCCAATAGGCTAAAAATGTAATTATGTTATTTAAAATATTTTCGTAAAGTGGTCATATGAACTACACAAACGTTTAAAAAACAATATGCCAAATCAAAAGTGAATATCTCTATAAAAAGTGCGTAAATAAGTCTTTCTATTCTATAAGAATCTTTCACCATAAATCATATTTAAATTTCGACATTTCTTTGATAGAAAGCCCAGATGAATAATCAGTTGTGTTAGTAAAATAATAAAATTATAGTTTTTAAGTATAAAACAATATTTATGTGAAGTGATATATTAAGATTAAAAGTGCAAAACTCTTCTTAAGAGGAAGGAAGCTACTTTTTTTACCCCCTGACGTGTAACCTATTGGAAAGCGTCATTAGTTGAGTCATTAGTTAGGTTAGTAAAATAAGGAAATTATAGTTTTGAAGTAGAAAATATCATTTATGTAAAGAGAAATAGTAAAATAAAAACTGCTTAAAAGTCTACAACTCTTTTTAAGTGGAAGAAAGTTATTTTTTACCCCTCACGTGCTACCTATTGTAAAGTGTAGATGAGTCACTAGTTGGGTTAATAAAATCATGAAATTATAGTTTTTAAGTAGAAAATAGTATTTATGTAAAGAGGTATAGTAAAATACAATCATGGCTCTTCCAAACTTTAAAATGGCAGTAAATGGTGGCCCAAAATTTGAAGACTAAAAAAGTGCATCCATCCATTATAAAAGTAATCCACACAGCTCTAGGGGGGTTAATAAAGGCATTTTGAAGTAAATCGATGGGTTTGTGTAAGAAAAATATTCATATTTAAAAAATAAAACCTTCTGTATTCAACTTACTAAAAAGTATATATAATATAGCTCTGATTGTATTTGTAAGAATGCCATACACCTAGGATGACTTTATCCAATATGAGATTATATATGGGATAACTAAAACATTTCGGTGAACTAAGGCTTTAAGTACTTTCAATCTCAAAATTAGACCAATCAAAGTTTTTCAGCAACTGACTTAAATCAGTTCTGACAAATCTTAGATGACTAACTTCTAAACTAATTCTAGTCTAATCAGTTTATGCAACGGGACATGTATCGCAATCAGACTTTTACAATTTAGGGTACAACATGAATAAGGCATAATTGTAAGTTCCAATCTTCAATCAAAACGATCAAAAAATTAAATAAGTGTACAACTAGTATCCGCTATAATTAGTTTTTAGCTAGATGCATTATCTAGAACAAATCTGAATGTCTGCAATATGAGGACCTGTTTTACAGGGTCAGAGCATGGACTTGTCTATCTAGATCCACTATACACAGGAGACCTAGTTACCTCTTTGGAAGTGAGGACATGTCGGGCCAGTTTAACCTTGGCAAAGTTGCCCTTGCCGATGGTCTTCAGCAGTCTGTAATTTCCTATGTGGGGGTTTTCATCCGCCGCCGGCACCACATTCCGACAACGCGGAACACTGGGACGCACTCCTCCTTTGGCATCAGAGTGGGTCTGACAGAAAAATGGGATATAGGGATCAGAAAAATGTTTCAGATGGTCACACTCGGATGACACTCAAATCCCACTACATTCTCCCCCTCACTTTCACACACACACACACACACACACTCACACATGCTAATAATTGTATCAAACTGATTCACAAGAGGAAAATATGGCTACAGTCACACAACAGCACAGCAGAATACTGCTTAATTTTTTTTGAAAGCTAAATACACAGTGTTGATCACATCCTCTAACCGAAGTGAATACCAGAAAATGAAGAGGTCAGAACCAGGGGTCGTATTCACAAAACATCTTAAGGCTCCTAACTTGCCGATATAGGAGAAACTCTTAAAAATAATGGGTGTGTCAGTCCTAATTTTAGAACTCCTACAAGAGTATTTCACAAAGCATTTCAGCACTAAAACTAGCTCCTAAATCCATGAAACACTAGGAGTAGTCAAGACAAGTTACAAGTCCTAAGTTACTAAGACCAAATCACAACCCTAATGGCTGTTGCTGCAATCCGCCCAAAGACACTATACAACAGTGAGGCAATAGTGATAATAAATGTATCTTTAATAAAAAAGTAATAATGTCAAATTACCTGTGGTTGTTTTTACGGGTTCACACTTACAGATGATTGAATAAAGTAAAACAATATAAACGTATTTGATGTGCTGTCCCGAAGCGATCGAGGGCTCAGAGTTCTGAATTTTTTTTCCAAACCCAGAGTTCTGCCCCGTAATCACAGATCAAGAGTGAGGAACGGGGTGGCGGAGGGATGCAGAAAACTGTGGAGGTAACTAACGTCAGGTAAGTCAGCTCTCTGCTGTGTATATATTATATACAGTACCTCCTCTTGCCCTCATAAGATATACAGTTTGAATGTGCTCCTCATGAATGATGTTAATAAAACATGATTTTCGCTTGAATTCTGCAATCTCTCGAGATGGAGACATGTAAGAGGCTGAAAATGAGCTGACCATATATTTGTTTAATTAGTGACACAGCCTACATTTTAACATATTTATTTGAATATGGCAACATTCTTATTTTTAATATTTTGTTTAAATATAGCAACAAGAAACCTCGTTCAACAAAATATTTCTATAATTTAATCACGGACAGAGACCTCTCCCCTATCAACCAATAACTGTGGTCATAGTTAGTAAGCGAGATGACATCATCCATAGCAACAAGGTCAACCCCGCCCTTACTCTTATAAGACTTCTTTCTATTCCTTAGTAAAAGTTCCTCTCAGCAGCTTTGTGAATAGGGTTTAAGAGAAAACTCTTGCCTAAGAACTTTTACTGCCATTTAGGAGAACTCTTAGTGGTAAGATAAAATGTTTTGTGAATACGGCCCCGGATAAGTCATTTTGAGTGATATGAGCTGTATGGACAGAACCACTGTAAGCATATAAAGCAGCAGTTGGTGTGTTTTGACTTTTAAAAAAAATTGGGGGTCAGTAAGATTTGTTTTAAAGAAATGAAAAAGTGACAGTAAAGACACCTATAATGTTACAAAATATTTATATTTCAAATTTCACTGTCTCACCTATTAAGCAGCACAACTTTAACATTTTTAACATTGACAATATTAAGAAATTATTCTTGAGCACCAAATCTGCATGATTTCTGACAAAAAAAAATTCCAACACAGGACAACATTTCGATTTAAAATGTGCAAGTGAGCAGGCATAAGGCTCAGAGAAACACATGCACACTCAAACTCGCTGGTTCCAAAGAGATGAATATTATGTAACGCATCACATGCACCATGTTAATTTATGACATTCTTCAGCATTGGTGAACACTCTTAATGTCCTTTTATACTCAAACTCTGACCCAGCCTCCACACACACAGTTGTGAATCATTTTTACATTATTACTATTAATAATAATTGTATTTTATATAGCGCCTTTAATAGCAGCTTCTCAAAGCGCTGTACACAAGAACATAAAATCACAACAAAATATAACTATATATACACAAAATAAGAAGTACAGAAATAAAAAATACAACTAAAAACAACTTAACAAAATAACATTACCTAAAAAAGAATGATTTTAAACTGGATTTAAATTCTCTACAGGCAAGGAATTTCAGAGTTTAGGTGCAAGATTTGAAAAAGCCCTATCACACATAGATTTAAGGTGAGTTACAGGGACAGATAAAAAAACAGGATTGATGGATCTAAGATTTTGAACTGGGGTGTATGGTGTCAAAAGGTCAGTCAAATATTGTGGTGCCAAAATATTTAATGCTTTGAAGGTAAGTACACAGTAAAAAATGATTTAGAAAAAAGTTACCTGGTTGCCTTAAAATTTTGAGTTTGAGTATAATTTTTTTTGAGATTCGACAACCTTTATTAAAAGATTATTAAAAGATTTTGTAAGCATATTGGGTAATTGTGTGTTTTATTTCTGATGACACAGTGAAACATGCCGAATAGTGATATTTTCATGATTTATCAATTTTTTTATGTGGATCAGACACAATAATATTTTGAGTTTCTATTTATTAAACTAATTTCCTTCATTGTATCAACTCAAATTTTTAATTTCAATAAACTCAAAATTTTAAGGCAACCAGGTTACTTACTATTTTAAGTTAAACCAACAAAAACCAACCTTTTTTTTTTTTTTTTTTTTTACAGTGTAGTACAACTTTAAAATCAATTAGAAATTTAACTGGCAGCCAGTGCAGTGATTTAAGAATAGGTGTAATATGCCCTCTTGCACTGGTTCTAGTTAAATTGTGTGCAGCGGAATTTTGTACCAACCGTTATTTGTTGAGATTAGTCTTTTGAATTCCAGCCAGCAAGGAGTTACAATAATCAATGCGAGAAAAAAACTAATGTGTTAATTTGCTTTTCTGCCACAGTAAAAGTTAACATTGGGCGCAAGTGTATATTTGTTTGTCCATACAATGGAAGACAATGGTAGCCAAAACTGTTTGGGTTACCAATATTGTTCAAAATATAATCTTTTGTGCTCTGTAGAAGAAAAAGTTAAACAGGCTCAAAACAACCTGATGGTAAGTAAAGGATGACATTTTTGGGTCAACTATCCCTGTAATAACAATTAATCAAGGGAAGAATATGATGGGACAAGAGAGAGGAGGAGGCATCACCACAGCAGAATATAAAGCGTTCTTAGTGAAAGAATAAAATCCTAATCTCATGAGACCTCGCTGAAGTTTGGGATGTGTTCCAAAACACCCGACATTCCATTAACCCCACCAAATCATCTCAACTCTCCTGCCCAAATAAAGATTAAATTCCAATTTCCCACATTACCCCATTACACTGGGAAAACATACAGATCAGATCAGATTAGATTAGATTGGATTAGATTACAGTGGATTAGATTAGATTAAAACAGACGGGTCCATCTGCAAATACAAAAACTCATGCAGATATGCTACGTGCTTCCCTGTTTTTCCTGCTTTTGCCATCGCAAACATAAGCATGTCAGCATTTACGCAAGTAGCATCATGCAGCAATTATAATTTTAATCTCTAACTTTACAGATGTTTCTCCATTTTGAGCGGACGCGGAGCTCATTAAAGAAAAAGTTCAATCATCAAGAGGAACCCAGCCAACTCCATGAGCCCTGTGGTGCGATGTGTGTGCGTGCAGACCACAGTTCACTTATCCGGGCACTGTACTTCACGACAGCTCCGTCTTCAAAGACCAACCGATCAAAGTTCAAAGCCATAAATGTAACGTTTGACGTCAGCCCACTAAATGGTGCACACTGAGGTATGAGGCTTTAAATGAGGATGCTCTCTATTTCTTTACCCGTTTCACATGATGCCAATTTTGAAAGAGGGGCAGCTCAAGGGAAAGGCATGAGAAAAGCTGGCCGAAACAATACAGCAAAGCCACACTGTCTTTCTAAATGTGTGTTCATAGGTAGGCTGAGCCAAAAGCAATAGCAAAGGTCAGGGTATGGAAAGTGCGAGATTGACAGTGTGCTGACAGGAACAGAGGGGCACGGACTTAAGGTATTAGAGGGCATGTGTGCAGATATGCCTGGGTACTCAGATTTTAGACTTTGGTATGGCTTGTGTGTGTGTGAGGTAGACAAGGGAGTGCTGATACAGTACATACATAAAGCAGAACTCATATCAATACATCACTCATAAACAGCAATGAAACACAATGCACTTTTACAATGGCACACTCCTTCCTAGCTAATCAAGCAGAACTTCACAGGAGACCTGACTCATTGGAGGCAAGGCAAACAAACAATGCACTACAACTTCATCTCAGATGGCAGACATATAATAATGTTCAAACGTTTGGAGACATTACGATTTAATTTTTTGACAGAAGTCTCTCTCACACCAAGGCTAGATGTATTCGATCACAAATACAGTGACAACATGTAGCAATTAAAAGCTAGATAAAAAGGTTTGTTAAGACAAACTTTAAGTTGGCTTGAGAGAGCAGCCAGAAAGTTGACATTATAGCTTTAAGTCAGAAGTTTTTTAGGTTTGAAGTAGTTTTAGTTAGGGAGAAGTTTTAAATGGCAGAATTTTAGATCTGTCCTCTAGGTAGCAGTTAGAAATTTTGTCTCAGAAGAATAATAACTAGTAGGCTCTCTCAATCCAACCACAACTCTTTTGTATTTTAAAATATAATTTATTTCTGTGATGGAAAAGCTGAATTTCCAGAAGTCATTATCACATGATCCTAGAATCCTCATTCAAATATGCTGATTTTGTGCTATTATCTTCAGAACATTATAAACATTTGTGGTGCTTTACATTTTTGAGAAAACGGTTATATATATTATTCAGCATTCTTTGACAAACAGAAAGTAAAAACAAAAACAAAACATTTATTAGATCTGTAAATGATTATTTTTGGATCAATTTAATTCATCCTTGCTGAATAAAAGTATTCATTCTTAAAGTATTAATTATTAAATCTTTCAGTAATGAATTAAAACAGTTTCTAAATCTAATTAAAGACAAACCATTTTTTAATTAGCATTTGCATATTGTATGAATTGTTTGTGCTTTTAGCTTAGCAACATGCTGACATCAATCTCTTCTGGAATCAAATGTGATTGTTAGTCAAGTCTTTTTGTGAGTGTCACTTGAGGAACTTGTATGGCACGCATGAGTGACCCTTAATCGAGTATCTTGACCTGACATATAGTGTTTCAAATCAGTCACTTCCAGGTTACATTTTGGCTTCCTTAAAGGGATAGTTCACACAAAAATGAAAATTATGTCATCATTTACTCAACCCGTACAAAACCTGTATGACTTTATTTCTTCTGCGGAACACAAAAAAAATATATTAGGAATATTTTGTCCATTTAATAGAAGTCATGTTGTTCAAAATATCTTCTTTTGTGTTCTTCAGAACAAAGTCAATCGTACATGTTTGGAAGAACATGAAGATGAAATAAATGACTGCAGGATTTCATTTTTGAGTGAACTATCCTTTTAAGGAAACATTAACTTCCTATGTCATTCAATAACTTCTCGTTGCTTCAAACTGCTGACAGAATCAACCACCTCTTTAGAAGTTAACGTAGACCGCAGACAGTCGACCAGGATTTACAACCGAATTGGGGAGTCAAAAGGGCTAATTTTTATATCCTTTGGCATCTACCTTACTATTAAAGAATCATCTAGTACAAAGCGAAGGTCAGTCTGGGTAAAATAAAATGCACGTTTTTTTGGGGCTTTCCCTCGCTCCATATCATCATCTATCTCTCCTTGTAATTACACCCTGCACAGACAGCAGAGAGGATAGGATAATGTTCTCCCTGACAACATGCTGTCTTGGTGGTGGAATCTTTTTTAGGTTTACTGGGAGTCCTGCTCACTTCAGCGCTGAACCTTAAATACCACCTTCTCCAGCAGCTCTAAGAACCCGAGTTTAGCTGACACTGGTTCAGCTCAGTAGGAAGCTCAGGACAGCTGATCAGACCCAGAAGCTGCTCTAAGTGCATCATAAAGCTGCACATCACAGAATTCTGTGACCAGACCTGATGTTTATTGACCTGGTTATGAGTTTCATCACGGATCTCCTACATTTTTCTCAACAGTCTCTTTAAAAGAAAGTTGTACGAGTGAACCAGAGGCTCGGCAACCCTTTAAACACAAGTAAAGCATGCTCTCTTGTTCGGTTTAAAAAACACACATACACACAATCCAGCACGTCTTTGAAGAAGCAGTCGTTGGGTCGTGATTGCAGCGTTGCCATGGAGATCTGTTGTTCGTCCTCATGCTATCTTCTCTTTTCTTTACCTTTTTAAAGGACAGCTCCCTTTTCTCCCCTCCTCTCTCTCTCTCTCTCTCCATTTCCCCCTTCCTACTTTTCTTCATCCTTTCTTTCTCACTTGCTGTGGCGAAAGTGAAATTGGGCATAATATCCCCACAAGTGAAGCCCATCTCTGCATAGAAAAAGAGAAACTATTTTTCAACACACACACACACACGCGGTCATACACACCCAGAAAGCGACAGTCACGATGAAGAACTATAAATACTTCACCACCTACACGTACACAATCGCTCTTCCTCTATTTCACACACACACAACAGTTTTCTACAAAATTGTTTTTGTGAACCTCTCTCCCATAATTGGCTCTAATTACATATTAAACAAAACCATACTATTTTTGAATTTGCAACTTTAACTATATGTTGTAATATAAACATCCATACAATTAACAAGTCAAATTCAGCGTTTTCAGTGATTAATAATACGTTAGACGGATCCAAACCTTTTCTTCTGTATTGTGATGTGCATCCGAGTGTGACGGAATATCGAAAAAGAAAATAATATAGGTTGTTGATAGGACTCTGAGATGTGGATGTTGCACCTAAATATAAATGCGAGTTTGCAGTTGATTGTGGAGTGGAGTTCTCCCTCACGAGCTACGTCACTAGATGGAAATATATGCATAATGTCGCTCAAATTCATATGCAAAGAAAGAAGGAGTGGCTTCACGTGTCGTAGCAGTGTTGTTGCCACCAGATGCTGTGTGTTTCCATGTGAAAGCAAAAGCAGCACTTTATTTGGTCTTCCGAAAGTAGGCGCAATTAGGAATGAGGGGGTTAATTTACAACACTGTTCCAGAACAGTACAACCCAAATGTTTGTGCAGCGCATTTTACGGAGGACAGTCTTCTGATGTGAACCTGGGACAGTACCAGACCGGCTGTGCACAAAAGCTATTTCTACAATTCTATTCCCATTTCCAACTTTGCTAGGCTTTTTTATGATCAAAAGGGCAGAGATGGACATACAAATAAACTCTGTTTTCCGCTTGTAATTTCTGATGGCGACAAACATAGTACCAGTACCAGACCGATGTGTTCTATTTCATACTGGTTGCTCAAGCAGAGCACATGCACATTGTGCTTCAAATTGGCAATTTGGGTCATATTCAGCTGAACCACGGCTTGTGTACTGCAAATACATACAAGTATCCAATCAATGATCTGCACTTTCAGAATCTGAAACTGACTGGTGGTAAATCTGATGACATTATTAACCGTCTTTGCAATTGCTTTGGCTGCTGAGGGTTACATTTCCGACACATCACAACAGCTGGCCAATCAGAGCACAGTATGCTTTTTGGAAAGAGGGGCTTTGTAGAAATCCACATGTTTTAGAGAGACTGGACGTAAAGGAGCTATAGTATAGAGATGGGAAGTTCGGTTCTTTTCCGCGAACCGGTTCTTTCGGTTAAAAAAAACGGATCACCGGTTCTTTTACGTCTTTACGAAATGACGTCATTTCGATCATCCCGGCGGATGAAAATACATTCAAACACATCCATATAAAGTATTTATAATAAAAACTTAGTACAACACTATCACGCATGCTCAGTATCTCAGCTCACCGGTTCTCAGAATCGAAAATGTCCGAAAGATCGAACGTGTCCGATAGAAACGGTTCTCGATTCTGTACTGGTGAACAGTTGCAACCCGGTCGATCTGACTCGAGAACCGCTGTGTCAGTGTGTGTGTGCTGAGCTGCGAACTGCTGCAAGCTGAATAGTCTTTATCAAACCTACTGTTTTGATTACATTTTACAATGTGTATCGACTTAGAAATTATATAAGATAAAAGCTGTTCCTGAAAATATCATGCATTATTGATAAAACAAATAAATGTTTAATTTGACCGTTTTACAATCTATTGTTTCCAAACTTTAAAATAATACAGTGAAGACAGCTTTATGATGTTTCCAAACGTGATTAGTTTTATACACTTAACCTGTATTTCATTCCTCTGAACAAATAACACACTTGCGCAGCTCATCGGCTCTCAGTATCGAACGTGTCCGACGGAAACGGTTTTCGATTCTGTACTGCTGATCCGAGGATCCGAGAACCGCTATGTTCGGTTACACGTGCATGCTCAATATCAGCTGCTCGTGAGTTCATCAGATCTTTCAGCAAAACATGTCTCACTTCAGCTAACGATTGGAGTTACAACATCTACTTCAAGATATTCGTTTTATTCCTAGTCGGAGAGACTGTCACTCATGTCAGAAAGTTAATAACTACAGTAACTTGTGGGATTAGCCCTGATTTGAGACACGAACCGTTTAGAACGATTCAGTGTTAACTGGTGAACTGGTTCGACCGGTTCACTATAAAGATCCGGTTAAAAAGAAAGATTTGTTCGCTAACCGGACATCACTACTATAGTAATGTACAGTACGTGCAAAATGTGTGGGGGGGTTATATTAAAGCATGGTAACATGTTTTATTCTATTACAGCAAATACACAAAATATTGATCTTTGAAAATAGCTTCATATGAGCCCTTTAAGCTGACTATTACTAACGTAGATCACCAAAGAGAAGCCGTTTTCACCGGGAGAGTTATGACATTCTAATTAAACATCAAATTAAAAACAAGGTCAAAGAAATATATATTAAAATATACGTCATGAAACATTCAAAATGAAAACCAAAACATGCATTTACAAAATAGATGAGTAATGAATTTTAATTCCATGCCAACTTTGTTATTCATTAAATGAACCATGCAGCAGGCAACAATTATATAATATAAAACTGCTTTAACCTGTTTTTTCAAGTTCCAGGAAATTGTGGAATGAAGAAAGAGAAATCAAAGGATGGATGAAAGGAAGAAGGGACAGAGAAAATAAAGGAAACAGGACAAAGAGGAAGGAAAGAATGATGGAAAGGAAGGAAGGATGGATAATAAATATTAGATGGACAGACAGATGCAGATTTTTTGATTAACAGGGATCATTCACTGTCCCTATTTCTCATGTCACATCAAACTGGTCAGAAGAATCATACAAAGGAAGAGAAGTAAGGATGAACTGATGGATGGGTGAATGGCAGTCAGTGCTGTAAATCCCACACTAACTCTATTTAAAACTAGAGTCAGGAGGCAGCCAAGGGCACAAACAGAGAGCAGATGGAGCGTCTCTCTCACTCTCCCTCTTATTCATCACACCTCTCCCCTCGCTTCTCCAGCTTGTCCCATGTCAGAAAACTGTCAACAGTGAATAAATAATTCTGATATTAATACACTTTCTCTCATTGAACTGCAATTCCTCTGGGATATAAAGCTCCTCAGGGTGGCCTGGCTCTTTCCGGAGCACTGCAGGGTGTGGTGTACGCCCTTCTGCCCGCACGGAGTGGAGATAAACAAAATACACCTCTAGTGACAGTTTACCTGAATTGAGCTTAGTCAGTAAACTCTTTATTTAATATGAAAAAATATAGACCAAGAATTGTTTTAGAATCAGATCGAGAGGTACCTAAAGATTCCCTCCCCTATTAAAAACACTGCTCAGAAAGGTACCATTCACACAGCACCAATAAAAAAACTAGAAAAGCCACTGATGAACTTAATAAATCAGTTCAGAAAAAACAAGCATTGAGTCTCTCTCACACACACCTCTACATGACGTCAAGCTCCTGAAATCAGAGAGAAGGCCTCGGCACTCCCTTCAGTCAACTTCACACCCAGTGCAACTGGAAAGGCCTGTTTACACACACAGAGCGCTTTAGACTCTGGACTTGATCTCAACACGATGACTCCATGCACGGCGTCGTAAAAAATGCAAAGCCGTGTGTAAATGTGATCCCTGTTCAAGCTGCTGAAGGTCAGGGAGCTAAAGAGGGTTTATAGTCCGCTGTGTTCAGTCTCACGTTAAGCTCGCACTTCAGCCGCCCAACCTCATGTTTCCAAACACGTCCAAACTATGTTCTTTCTGACAGTATTCAAATTCCTCCTCTTTCCGCAAAGGTAAATCTGATCTTGTGTTGTTTTAGGACACTTTCATTTGTTTGGGTGTGGTAGTTTCACAGAAATGCCAATGGCAAAGTTAATCTCAATGCAAAGGATGAGGTGATTGCCAACTTTGAATATTTCCTTGCTATTTCTACTGCCTTTTACATTTTTTATAGCTACCTAATTAATATAACATTTATTCGTGTGAATACGAGATAATAAATGACTATTTTTAATTTAACTTTTAAATTAGTTACAACATAAAATGTAAATCAAACTGGCAAATTAAGATCTCAAACTCAAATGCCTGCAGGTAGCAAAAGAACACAAGAAATATCCAATGATATAAGAACAATTCTAAAACACTAGTTGGTTGACAATGTAGTATCCGCTTGATCAATACAATTACCAACCATGATTAAAAAGTCCAATTAAAATAATTAGCATTTGACTGATTTTTTACATATGTGATTGAACTAAATAACCTGTTGTACACCTACAAATTACAACCAATGGTTACATTGGAACGAAGCATGCAAAGGAGGCTGTGATTTTATGTCTTCGGGCACTTTTGCATTCAAGCTTTTTGAGACTTATTCATGAGGCTTGTGAGACGGTGTTAAAAGGAAGCTTTAATTAATGTGAACTACAGCACAGTTCATTTTTGATTTTAAATAAATCCAGTTGAAGTGAATCACTACTAATCCAGGGTTTTTCAAAATGGTTCAAAAATTATCTTTGGCCTTAAAGTGTCAGCACTTTTATAAAGAGCTGTGTAACTTTTCTACAAGTATTTTAATCTGACGTTCTAGCATATGACTAACTTAAACTAATTTAAATACTTGTAGAAAAGTTACAAAGCTCTTTATACAGCTGCTGTCACTTTAAGGCTGAATGCACGGATCCAATACAGTGATACACTTCCGATATTCTCCCAACTTTACTCTTCTCTTTCTCCCAGACGTTTATATTGTTAATATTTTATAAGACATGGATCATGTGTATGCCAACTAAACTAATCTGTTTTTTTATTTTATTTTACTGAAACATACTTTCAAAGTATGGCTATGGGTGCACAAACTTGTGCCGAAGAACCGTCTTCTTCCATTTTGCTATGAACTGATCAGTGTTCAAAAAAATGTTGGGAAAATGTATATGACCCTATAAGAGAGATTACTGATAGACTGTCTGCAACAACAACAAAAAACTTTTTAAAAAAGGAAAAAAATCCACCGACTTTCAGAGCTGCTACAGAAACGACTTTCGACCTTGATAGAAATGTAGTGGAGTAAAAAGTACGATATTTGTCTTTAAAATGTAGTGAAGTAAAAGTCATAAGTTTCCAGAAAAAATAATACTCAAGTAAAGTACAGATACTCAAAAAGTGTACTTAAGTACAGTACTCAAGTAAATGTACTTAGTTACTGTCCACCTCTGCTTCTTACAATACCCCAAATGTTTCCAACTATTTGTAAATTGTGAAAAAATTGCTATTTTAACCAAGGACCCGGGACGTCTGGGAGTCGCCTGTAAGTTGCGTCATATCTGCGCTACCCTCGGTTTTCGGTTTTATTAGGCAGAAGCGCTTTACTCTTAGCAGTGTGCAACAAGTGTCATAGCAGCTGTTAAGCAAACGCACAGTGTAATGAAATGTATTGGATATTTCAAACTTTTTTAACAAATAAAAAACTGAAAAACTGGGCGTACAAAATTATTTGGCCCCCTTAAGTTAATACTTTGTAGCGCCACCTTTTGCTGCGATTACAGCTGTAAGTCGCATGTGGTATGTCTCTATCAGTTTTGCACATCAAGAGACTGACATTTTTCAGAAATTTCAGAAAATGAGACTGAAAAAAAGTTTGAAATATCCAATAAATTTTGTTCCACTTCATGATTGTGTCCCACTTGTTGTTGATTCTTCACAAAAAATGACAGCTTCATATCATTATGTTTGAAGCCTGAAATGTGGCAAAAGGTCGCAAAGTTCAAGGGGGCCGAATACTTTCGCAAGGCACTGTGTGTGTATATATATATATATATATATATATATATATATATATATATATATATATAATAATAATAATAATAATAATAATAATAATAATAATAATAGATTTTATTTATAATGCACTTTTCATTCCGAAGAATCTCAAAGTGCAACAAGGGGGGGGGGGGGATAACAACAAAAAATGAATAACAAGTAAAAATATAAAATACTACAAACAATCAACCAACACAGAAAACAGAACAGAAAACAGAGCTGATGGTGAACAGAAACAGAGCTGATGGTGGAAGTCTCTGTTAGCTCCGCAGCACACTGTGGCCACTCCATGTTTTACATTTCTCCCAGCGGCAGTGTCCCGATGACATCGCCGAGGCAGGACAGCTGAAGACCAGATGATGGGTCTTCATGACGATTCAAACGATGGGGATCGCCGCAGCACCATGAAGGAGGCAGAACATTTTTTCGGGCACTTCTGTGGACACACCGGGGTCGGCGCAGAAGTCCAAGCCGCTCCACGGCCGCAATGCAGGACGGAACAGCGGCGCAGCCGAGAAGCGGAACATCCCAACATCATGCCGGACGCCGATTACGATGGCCCAGATGACGCTAGCCCGGTGCAAACTTCAGCCACCATGCAGCTTAAGCCCAAGGGAGACCACCAGTGAGCAGTCGCGGCGAGAAAGTGAAACATCAAATGTCCTCCAAACCAGAACCAACCAACCGCAGCAATTCAAACGTAAACATTAGAAGCGGTGGAAAACGGCGAAACGAGGAACAACGTCCTCTCAGTGGCTGCCAGCAATCAGCAACAGTCCCAATTGTAGCTCTGACTGTTAGACTAGTCACAAACATAAGGAAATAAAATAAAATCTAAATCTAATAGTACATTAACATGATCATTTGTGGGTGGAGAAGCGGCGAACAGACGACGCCAGCGTCCTCTCCCCCACGTAATTGAAGCGTATTTATATATATATATATATATATATATATACATACATATATACACACACACACACACTCACACACACACACACACAGTATATACATGCAAATATTTCATGCAAAAATATAAGTGTGTATTCAAATATACATAATGATTATACACAATACACACACATACATTATGTAAACAAACTTGTAATTATGGTGATTAAAATATATATATATATATATATATATATATATATATATATATATATATATATAATTATTAATAAGATAATAATACTAATTCTACTACTAATAACAATATACAATGCACTAATTGTTGATAACCTGCTGTTTATGACATTAAAATCACATTGTCTGTGTTCGCTCGAACTGATTTGCTGAAATCAAAATGGTGAAGGTCAAAGAATGTACACCAACCAATGACATTATCTGTGTTCTTAAAAGCTGAATAATTCCAAATGAACTCTGTTGTTTTTACAGGAAAATACAACAAAGAATATGGTTTACATGTAGCGCATCGATACTGTGTGGTATTTAAGACTCTCTCTTTGCGTGTCTCTGTGCAGTGTGTATGCACAATGTATGGAAGTTCTTCACATAATCAATATTTTGGGGGAGAATCTTTTTTTTCCTGTCAACTTTTACTCCACTACATTTCCTACATAAAATGTATACTTTTACTCCGATATATTTTCCCAAAGAACTTTTGTTACTTACTGTAAAATAAATTCGGAAGACTGCAAGCAAGCGTGTGCAAACAAGTGCTCGCACAACCGTGGTCTGACTGACACGTGAGATTGCGGCATAGTGGGACACATAGTGCGACAACAAAACGGCATGTTATACACTACAGTACATGCTTTACTAATCACTATAAAGTAATTAATTTGTTGTCTAGAGGCTATATTAATGCAATCGAGGCCGATGCTAACAAAACTGTTACCTCAAGCAGTTAAAACAATGTAACAAAAACACACGCAAGTCTGACCCAAACGTTTAATGTCACGTTTGTTACCATCTAACTTTATTTGCATTCTTTTATATCCATTTGGACTCTTTTATGTAGGGAAGTGGCATATTTGAAGCTAGTGACATGAAGAATCAAACTGCATGCTCACGCAGCTGACAGAAACATAAACAAATAAGAAATTCATTTGTGTTCTTTAACATCACTGTAGCATATTTTGATTAGATAACCATCAAGTGTTCTACAGTAGAAGCAAATAAAGTTTGTGACCGAGACTTTTCCACACTGAATAGGGTGATTTAAATCAGATCCATAATTCCTTTATTAAGATATATTGACGTGATATCTGTATACCTACAGCTCCAGCCACATTAAAATCTCTTCATGCAGTGTTTGTATTTGCTTTATTTCTAGTTGAAGACAGATCTGAGAAACAGGACAGCACCTGGCCACATGCACGCGTGTCAGCATTAATGGCCCCCTCACAATATCATTCAATTACCAAAAAGCCTTAGAGATCTTCTATGAAAAGCCCAGAAAAAATCAGTGCTCACAGATTGGGTGTGGCCTTTGCCATTAAGATAAAATTGTCAATAATCTTTTTCTGGGTTGTGCCGTTTCATTTTTCCTTTATCAATTTCTACCAACAATGTAAATGAAAGCTGAAAATTAACACAAAAGACATGAATAATCCTGTCTAAAATTATAAAATGAAGGTTTCTATTTGTGAACAGTTCAAGGTACATGCTGCTATAATCATGCCTAGAATCTGTAGATGGTATGTCATAGCTTTATGTCTCAAAATGTCCAATCCACAAAACTTGCCATTAGTCATGGTTTAAGAGGTTATTTATAGGGATGCACCGATACCACTTTTTTGGAAAACGAGTACAAGTACGAGTAATTGCATTTCAGTACTCGCCGATACCGATACAGAGTACTTAAAAAAAAACATGATTTAAATTTACAGGTAACAGCTTTACTTTAAAAACAAGGGACTAGTTTGGAATTAAGAACATTTATTTAAAATGAAAAGCATGTTGTATGCAACATATTACAGAATAAATAATTATTTAAAAAAAATTAAACAGTGACAGTGCAACTCAAGTATTTTTTTCATAAAAGTATATAAATTCTGCGGAATTGTTTCGCATGTAATATGGCTTGTTGCAGCGTGAAACTCTCATCTATCCACTGGGAGGTTGGGCTAATTAGTGACACGGGGCTACTCGATGATTGCCTGTGTTATTTTCACAGCACGTGGATTGTCTCTGGACATTTTCTCTCTCTTGCAAGAGTTTGCTGATGTGTGGGTTGTGTTGGTTTAGAAGCGTGGGTAAACTCTTTGTACTCATTACTTTGTACTAAATGCACTACCTTTTGAGCCTCCTCTGGACAATTTCGCTGAGCACAATTTGCAGTCCGCCTTTGTTTTGTCGTATTCATGCACTTTGAAATAGTTCCACACTGCTGACGTATCTCGTCTCGTCTCGCCTTCTCCCCGCTCTGAGCTGTAGCCGGGCCTGGGGGCGGGCACTCGGCACCTGTGATTAACCCCTTACACGCCGCTCAAGCATAGACATTTGTCAGACCATGGTATCGTCCCCGGTATCGGGGGACTTTTAACGAGTATCGGTATCGGTATCGGTATCGGTGCATCCCTAGTTATTTAAAAAATAAAATTATAGATAGATAGACAGACAGACAGACAGACAGACAGACAGACAGACAGACAGACAGACAGACAGACAGACAGACAGACAGACAGACAGACAGACAGACAGACAGACAGACAGACAGACAGACAGACAGACAGACAGACAGACAGACAGACAGACAGACAGACAGATAGATAGATAGATAGATAGATAGATAGATAGATAGATAGATAGATAGATAGATAGATAGATAGATAGAGGTCCATACTGCAGAACAGCAGGTATTGTCACATTAAACAATCAAATAAATCTCTGTTAATATTTTTAATACAGGAAAAACATTACCCCAAAATCTGGGATGTTGGAAGATAAGGGCCAAGGCAGGTGGTAATTATAGCTTTGCCCATGGCATCTACTTTATATGTCAACAGCTTCTATGTACTTATATGTAAAGGACAAGACTAAAATCTTTAAAACTATTTGTCAAGATTATGTTTCAGTAACGTATTCACAAACAGCAATTTAAATACAACAACAATTGTATCAAAAACCTGGAGCAGCATATGTGCAAGTGAGCTCAAGAGTAAACAAACAGACTTTTATCAAAAAGGGGATTGGCTCTTAACTAAGGGTGCTTTCACATCTCTAGTTCAGTTCATTTGGTCCGAACCAAGGGCAAACAATTATACATTGTTACATTTTTCAGCTTTTTTGGTTCCTTTTCACACCACACTGATTGCTTTGGTCCAAACCAGTTGAAACTAACCAAAACGCAGGCACATGACAACATCCACATCACTCATTGGCCATGGCGTATATCCTAAACTGCTTTTCGATTGGTCAGAATTTACGTGTGGGAAAATTCCAACAGAAGAGGCAAAGCCAGCAAACTATAATAACACTATGGAGAGATGACTACGCGGGCTAGTTTTGTCCTGCCCATAATCTACTACACTGTGTGTATTTACCACAGTATGCAAACAATACCTTTCTATAATGAAGCGCGGATGCGACGTGAAAACAACATTCTAAAGGTCCTTTCACACCGGATGCGTAACGAAAAAGCGTAACGAATAAGCGAATATTTCGCATGCGAATATTTTGCGTCAAAACCATTCACATCAGCCGCGACACGAATTTGCGGTGTTTCAGAGCTCCAACATTCCAAAACATTCGCGGCGACAGTGAGTCCATAATCGCGAACATAATGTTTATGTAGCATGCAGTGGGCAAACACAGCTGCAGCTGTACAGCTTACAGTTGTAATCTCATGAGAAATGCCATGCTTGGCAAAGGTTAAAGTTGATTGAATAGCTTGTGACATCAAATGGACATTTCGTCACCTTTTTTTTCATTTTATGTGATTGGTTGAAGCCGTTTTTGTTGCCGCTAGAGTAAAAAAAAAAAAAAAAAAAAATCGGCATAGAAACGAAAAAAATTAATGTCGTTTTTTCGCCTCAGCACATTCGCGTTCGGTGTGGAAGCGCTCATTACACAAAAACAGCTGATCGAACAAAAAAAAACATTACGCGAATTATTCACAACTCAAATTCGCGTCCAGTGTGAAAGGGCCTTAATGCACTGCAAACGGCGAGCGCACATCACCCGTCACTTCAAGCGGAGACGTGCATTAATTATTCTTAACTGACATGCTCATCTTCCCGAAAATATTTTCAACTATCTATCAGGTAATAATGTCATACACACAATGTCAGCGCAGCTAACTACGGCAGCTGGTTTAGTCCAAAAATGACCAGTACTTTTGCAGTTGGTTCTGTTCGAGGTCGGATCACGTTCTCACCACAAACGAACCGCTCCAGAGTTTGTTTGAAACTTGTTTGGTCCGCTTTTTGTGCGATTGCTGCTTTCAGACCTGATCAAACGAACCGCACCAAAGAGGGAAACGAACTCTAGTACGATTAACCGAACTAAATGAGGCAGGTTTGGTTCAATTAAAACGAACCCTGGTGCGATTGCTCGGTTAGTGCAGTTCATTTGAACATATGTGAACACTGCCATCCGAACCCTGGTGCGCACACCAAACAAGCGGACCGAGACCACTAAAAAGACGGGTCACGGTCCGCTTCCAAACGAACTCTGGTCCGCTGATATATTAAACGCCACATGGAACCAAAGACATGTAAACGAACCAAAAACAGGACATAATGTCCCAGGATGTGAATTCGCTGATTTGACGACGCGGAAAGATCGGTGTATCCAAAATGAGTAACGTTAAAGGGTTACTTCAGCGATTAGCATATGGCTTTGTATCAGTAGAAACCCTGGAGTATATTCAAATGATTGTGCTTTCCCCCCACATATCCCCCTGAGACAAGAGATTTATGCATTTTATTTCTGGAAAAATTCCTCCTATGATGCAAATTGACGATATTTGCATCATAGGAGGAATGTTTGCCCAAAGGCTAAAGACTACAGCCAGCAGAGGGAGCCATTTCCGCGATTACCTCAGCTCTCATCACGAGAGCTCAACAGCTCATTTTTTTTCACTCCTGCAGTTAGTGCTCAGTGCTGTGACACTCGTGCGGTGACTCATTATATTGAACAGACACGTTCAGTTTTTAATTGTAGTGTCTTCTCTAACTCAGTCACTGTAATTAAGTTAGTGGCTTTGGTAATGGCCTTACAGGGCAGCGAAGCATTCTGGGAATTGTAGTCTTTCATCCCCATGAGACAAAAATACATTTTTTGTCTTTTCTCAGTCTAGAAGGCACCAAATAAAAAAATAATTTCACATTTCTACTACATTGATGACCCAGTTTAAATACAGATTCATCTTCCCAGCGCTGAAGTACCCCTTTAACGTTAGAGGGCAAACATGGAGCAACGAGGAGGTAAGTGCCTCATTAAAGGGTTACTTCAGAGATTAGCATATGGCTTTGTATCAGTAGAAACCCTGGAGTATTTACATTTACATTTAATCATTTAGCAGACGCTTTTATCCAAAGCGACTTACAAAAAAGGGGAGAGTAATAGAAGCAACGAAACAGACAAGGCCAACAACCTGTAAGAGCTGTAAGAAATCTCAATTAATTAGCACAATACACAACAATTTTTTTTATTTTTTTTAAGACATCTACAACAAAAACTCACGTACGAAAAATGCCGAACACTGGATTTTGATAGCTATGATAACAACCCATTAGGACAATGAGTATATTCAAATGATTGGGCTTTCCCCCCTCATATCCCCCTGAGACAAGAGATTTATGCATTTTATTTCTGGAAAAATGCAAATTGACGATATTTACATCATAGGAGGAATGTTTGCACAAAGGCTAAAGACTACAGCCAGCAGAGGGAGCCATTTCGGCATGTTTTGAACTTGCGTATGGGGGATGGGAGATTACACTCAGCTCGCAGGGAGAGCTCAGCTGGCAGCTACAGGCACTCATTTAAACGGAGCTATGGTGAGCAATGTAAGTCTTTTAACTTCTCGAATTACTTTCTATGAAAGTTAAGCTTGCAAAGGCATGAACTGAAACGTGCCAGACTGAAATCGCGTCGTGAATGTATGCCGCGAGTGCAGTTGCGATTACCTCAGCTCTCATCACGAGAGCTCATCAGCTCATTTATCTGATTCCTGCAGTCAGTGCTCAGTGCTGTGATACTCGGGCCGTGACTCACTTATTATATTTAATGGACACGTTCAGTTTTTAATTGTAGTGTCTTCTCCAACTTAGTCACAGTAATCCAGTTGGTGGCTTTGGGAATGGCCTCACAGGGCAGCGAAGCATTCTGGGATTTGTAGTCTTTCATCTCCATGAGACAAAAATAACTTTTCTGTCTTTTCTCAGTCTAGAAGGCACCAAATTCAAAAATAATTTCACATTTCTACTACATTGATGACCCAGTTTAAATACAGATTCATCTTCCTAGCGCTGAAGTACCCCTTTAATATTTGGTCCGAGCATGTTTCGAAAATGCTAGAAGAAAAAAAAAGAAGTACTGTTAGTCAGTACAGACGACGGAACCGCCGCCTCTTTTGCAACAGATCTTCATTTCTGCATACAACGGAGGAAATCCTGGTGCTGTTTTGAATGTTTGGACATTTTATGAGCTCTTCATGAGTTCTCTGCTGGTAAAAATAACGCAATTTACACGCATAAAATGATCGTGTAATTAATCCGCACACAGCATTGTTTTGAATGTTCGGTAAGCAAGCTCCTACATCATATAAGCCAACCAATCAGGTTGTGAGCGTCTCCCTATGCCTTTGGTTCGGTAACTTTAGGTTCTCTGTTAAAATGCCAGTGTGAACGCCAAGCGGACCAGGACTATGTTTTGTTTTTTGGACCAAACAAACCAAACTACTCGAACTACAAGTGTGAACACACCCTAAAAGGAAAGAGAGCCATACTGAGTTTTATGATTTCTCCCTAGGGCTGTAACGATATGCGATATGAAATCGAAATCGCAATATGCAGGTCCACGAACCTATATCGCGATGTGAGAAGGCAGAATCGCGACACACCCCTTCCAACTCCCAGAATTATCCTTCCTGTCCAGGTCCAATTTTTAAGTCAGCAGTATGGCAACATTTCGGCTACCCGGTGGAGAACAAGGATGGCAATCGTGTAGTTGACAAGACCCACACAATTTGAATCAAGAAGCTTTCCCAACTGGCCGGCAACACAACCAACATGCAGGTGCCGGAGACACACTGATAGATTATTTTTTTTCCCTCAAAATATCTTTTGAACTGTTTTGTTTCCCCCCCATATCGAGGTTTGTATCGTACCGTGGGTCAAAAATCATGATACGAACCGAATCGTGGGTTTGGTGTATCGTTACAGCCCTATTTCTCCCAATCATTTTTGGCCAGTTTCTCTCCTTATACTCGTGTGATAATGTCTGGCTATAACAAAAGAGACAGAGGACATTGTTAAAAATGTCAAGCTTCATTGGTTGGTGACAGTGGTAAACTGCAAACTGTAGTTCTTCTAACATTCATATAGAAAGTATCTTGTCCAAAGCTTTATCTCCAAAAGCTACTATAAACTGATTCTAGCAAAATTCATTTGCTCATATCATTAATATACAAAATGAATTACGATGCATCTGAAAAGATGCAGCAAAAGACACTCTAATGTGGTCAGATCCCTGTATTGTGGGTCTTTCCCTGTAGCCACATAAAGCCACAGAACCTGAGAGCCATTTCCACAGCGCCAATTACATGCTGATGTTCCGTCTAGTAATTTATCAGTAATGACAGTGAGTCTAATGTAATGCCGTCCACCCCTTAAGATTTAACCACACCTAATCCCTCATAGAGCCTAAGAACATGCATGCAGTTTAGTCTCTTTAAATGTAGTAACTTGCATCTTTAATTTCTAACAGAATCATCCATTTGAGTTCACAGAGACTAACCATAATATATATATATATATATATATATATATTTACAAAGATGGCGCCCATACGTTTTGACTTTATAACCTGCTCTTTCACCTCTATTTTCCTATTGTTCTCTATGTCAATACTGGCCTGTTTGTGTATATAAAACATGGATAATACTGAAACCAAGTTAAATCAAGTGTGGGGAAATATGTTTTTATTTTTGTTACGTGATGATCCAGTCAGTAAACTCTTTACACATTTACAAATTAAAATATTGTAATCATTAGAATTGAAAAATTTAGTGATATTCCACTCCAGATAAAACAACAATTAAATTACAAGATGATGCTATCTCAATGAGTTCTAAATCCAGTTTTACTCTAAATCCAGAATTACTATAATCAGTCGCCTGCCAGCCTTCCTTACAGATGACATGATGATGGATTGTTTATATCTAAGCATCTCAAAAGATTACATACCTACAATGCTATCAAGTCCTTGCAGATCAGCTTTGACTGACTTGATAATATCAAGATTACTACTTTCACATACATAAAAAACTGCTGGCATTTTTATAAAAAAATAAAATAAAAAATAAAAAACATTTTATTCCAGTGAAATGAAATGCTTAGTGGAGCAAGAAGTGCTAATGGAGTAAATCTCTGCAGTGGAGAACTGAGTCTTTGAGACCGATCAGGGTCAGCGGACCCAACAGAGATCTGTGGTACTATGTGGTACAGAGTGAACAGCACAAAACACATGTTGAGGACTTCGCCAAGACGTGACCTGTAAAACCACTTGGTTTCGACGGACATTAAAAGCCACAAAAGCTACAGCGATGAGCAAATAATGACAGATAGAATCACAACAGGTGAAAAGATGTTCCAGAGATGGACATAAAAGAAGGAACTTGGAAGAATTGTTTTTGTTCATACAATGAAATTCTGTGGTGTCCCCCCAAAAAAATTGTGTGAACAATAAAACAGACATTTGAGGGTGAGTAAATTATCACAGATTTTCGCACTGGGTAGTTCTAGGAACTAACCTACTGGGTGGTTCCTCGAGAACTAACGAGGTTCCCTAGGGCCCTTTTCCTGGTTGCATTCACCTTGCCAGTAGGAACTCTGAAGTGACGTAAGCCAAGCTTGGTGTTGTGACTTATTTTGACGGCGAGGCTGACCTTTATTTTAACGGCGCTGAGAACGCCAGAGCCTGAGCACACAGCTCTCACATTCTCCGTCTTTATTAGTTACGATCGGTTTAACAGGGCTGTATATAACAATATGCTATAAGATAGAACTGATATACAAAAGAAAGTAGACAGTATATGAAAAAGTATTAGTGTTGGCCGTGTGGTTAATGTCGCTAGCTGAGCAGAAATACTTAATCATGTTTTGGTTGGTCACCTCGAAGCTGCGTTGGATTTGTCTTTAGCGTAAAGGCTGAGTTCCTTCTGTCCCTGATTTCCATGTTTGTAGAACTAATTTTTGGAGTAAAATAGGCTACAGTCCGTGTGTGTAGATGGCTTTTTTTTGTAAATAATTGCAGGTGTTGGTGTTTCATGTGCGTTCGATCAAACAGTGTATGCTTACATCACTGGTAATTCATTTTGTGCTGGGTTAGACACTACTCTAAAGTAGGGGATAAATTAGTTCCCCCAAAAGGAGTTCTAGAACTAAAATCATTCCTAGTTTCTATGGTGTGAACACGCCAAAATACAGTTACTTCCGCCAATAGCTCAAAGAACTATGAAAAAGTTCCTCTGGTGAATAAGGTCTTAATGTAGACTATTCATAAAAGCTCAGTAATAAACCTCACAGTGACACCCCATACTTTTCAATACACAGATGTTACAATGAGCCAAATTCTACCAAAACACTTTGTAAACAGCATCACAAAATTTTCAAATCAACATAAAACATAATTTGCAATGTGGTATATTTACAAGTGTCACATCATATTGGTGTTCTATACCAGAATCATAAAATTAGCAATCCAAACAAGAATTTGCAATACAATGCCTCTTGTAACAACGCCAGATGCCCACTTTTAAGAAGGCTTTTCAAATGGGATGTAAAAAACAAACAAAGGTAAAGTTCATCCTCAAGGCCATCTTGATGTATTTCTTAAATCTTGCAGTCAAAAATGTTCAATTATTATCTGGACTTTCGAGTTGCCCCTTGCCAACCAGTATATCGCCATGGCTGATATATGGTATTTTGACTCTGTATTTTGGGCAGCAGTGGCTCAGTGGTAGGTTGTCTACAAACCGAAAGGTTGGTGGTTCAATCCCCGGTTCCACCTCACCAAGTGTCAAAGTGTCAATGAGCAAGACGCCAAACCCCAGCTGCTCCTGATGAGCTGGATGGTGCCTTACATGACACTTTGGATAGCTATAGAAAGCGCTATATAAATGCAGTCCATTTACCATATTTTTTAATTGGCAATAATGGTTTCTGTTCGATTAAGGCTCAGAATTTTATTTTGACAGTAAAGAGAATGTCAGTGCCTGAGCACAGGAACTCCCATTCTATGTTGTCATACTTTGTTTAACAGTTCTAATACATTTTTTGGCAGAAATTGCAATTAAACCATATATAAGAGTATTATAGCATTTTTTAGTACTATTAGTAATAAAGATTGTAATAGTTTGACATATACTTTCAGACATCAGCAAATACACATTTATATAATTGAAAAAAAGTATTTGAATTTCTAATAAATAAACAATTATTTAATAAGAGAATCAGGAATGTGCTCTATAAAATGTATAAATTGTGTTATTGATTCAATTTCAAATTATTTACATCATTTAATAAATATCATGTAAAAATGTAATTGCAGCATGTGCTATTTACTCTTTAAATTAAACAGTATGATATCAAATACTGTAATTCAGCAATCTAAGATTACTTATAGCTTTCTAAGATATTGTTATCGGCCAATAAATGTATATCTAACCTACTTGAACTTTAAATTAGCATTCAATTACTGCATCACTAAGCAAATGCCTAAAACCAAGCAACATTTACATTATCTGCCCAACCTGCAGCCTAGTTGAAAAGATATTTTTTTAATGATGTTTCAGAGATTCAAAGACAGCAATCACATATTCAGAGACATTTTCCCTTTGGAATAATATGCACACATTAATTGTGTACTGTACAATCAAAAAGCATGTATTAATAAAGCCATTTGGATTGTGTGTGAAGTCAATAGTTACGCATAGGTTAGAGGATGAGAAACAGGTAAAGGCCCTTTCTCTCACTCTAAATCTGTGTTTGTGGGGTCTGGGATTTCAGGGAACTGTAACACAAGACTGTGGTGTCAGGTCACAGTATCAGCAAGGTGACACACTGAGTAACTGAGGACAAGGAAACCCTGTGTTAACACTTATTGGGGTGGTGTGCTTTTCAAACATGAATGCCACAATGCTGGAGAACAGAGTGGCAGGCCAAATGGGCATCAATTCAGGCTGAACACCAAGGTCTGTGCAAGTCCTATTGATAAAACGGCCATGTTTGTCTGATGCATGTGTATTAAAATAAACATTGCAATCAAATAGTCAATAACGAAAAATACAAGTCCCAAAGATGCAAAACTCCAAGTCATAAACATAAAAACACTGTCCCAAGTCTGATTTTTTTTTATGCAAAGCATCCTTCCCTGTGCCTGAACAAACCCATGGCGGATAATGCAAAATAATAACACATTTTCATACCTCTCCTCCTACATAGCAGGCTGAAACTCACCCACGACCTCACTAGTATGATTAACAGAAGTGATTCATTCGTCACACTCTTCCTCTGCTAAAACAGACACACTCTGAAGAAGAGGTTATAGATCTCAGAGAGGGCATCCGGAGAGCTGGACAAGGATATAAAGTCCTTCGTTTTTCATTAAGCCACTTAGCGGAAAACACACACGTTAATGCTGCCTGTATTGTATGAAGCTCAGTCAGCATTAGTCACACTGACATGAGTTATTAATGAGCATTGAATCTGTCCTACTCCTCCTCACTCCGAATGGCTCAATTTTCTATCCTCTGGCACTCGCACCGCAATCTGTGCCTTATCACATTGAAAGGGGCAAGGCTGGCTATTCTTACTGCCTGTGGTCTTCCTGGTTCCAATGTCAAATGCACTACCTGTTGACTTATTTTCTCAAAAGACCAGCAGTTTCTAAACCTTTTTGACTGTCCACAACCACATTTGAGGCCCCTGCCGCCCTTTTTCATTTACAGAAATTAGGAGAATCCATAGATATAATTTAGATTAAAGGTGCCCTAGAATGAAAAATTGAATTAACTTTGCCATAGTTAAATAAAAAGAGCTCAGTACATGGACATAACCTACTGTGAGTCTCAAACACCATTGCCTCCTCCTTCATATGTAAATCTTGTTTGTGAAAAATCCCCATGAAAAAACAGGCTATTTTCAACATAATGCCAAATGTGACGCAACCGCTGGTATCAGTAATATGTACGCCCCGAACATTTGCATGTCAGGCAATGTTCATTGTCAGGTGGAGCTGCGCAGCAGAGTCATCAATTCAGCAGGTAAACCAGCGTCACGCGAAGATAGCCAAAACGGCAGGTTATGGAAATAAATGTCATGTTCCAGGCTGTGCAGGGGACGTGACGACTTTTCATAGAATTCCCACATTAAAAAAAAATGTCAACAGTCATGGTTGATGTTGATTATAATCGGATACCACAATAATTTACTTCAAATTTGTTTTTTTGCTCTGCCCATTTCACACCACTGAGTTTTTCTAACCTGGGACAATATCAAGCAGGATTCGCTCAGCATCTGAAACTGAAGAAAGGGCCGATTCCAACCATATTCCTGCAAGCAGTAAGTAGTGATTTTATCCACTTCTTGACTGTCGAACCCATTTCTGAAGTGAAAGTTTCTTAGTAAGATAACATTACGATGATATCTCGTGTTGTCTAGATCCAACGCAAGATGCTAATACTGGAAACTCCAAGTAGCACACATAACAGTTAATAAGGTTAATATTATTTCCTGCCAGTGTTGTCATAAAATACAACAGTAGATACGCATGTCGATCCCTTTTGACTGATTGAAATCTAAATTAGCCTATATTTCATCATTAACACATAACTCAGAAAGATAACTACGTTTACCACTACTGTTTAGTTGCTTACAGCTCACTCGATCCTTGTAGCTAACGTCACCTTCACCATCTTGAAACGATAGTCATTTGACAAGGCTTCTCAATGTTAAAGGGATAGTTCATCCAAAAATGAAAATTCTTTCATCATTTATTCTCCATCAAGTTATTCCAAACCTGCATGAATTTCTTTCTTCTGCTGCAGCACAAAGTAAGATATTTGGAAGAATGTTTGTATATAAGCAGATCTTGGGCCCCATTGACTACCATTGTATTTTTTCCCCCTACTATGGTAGTCATTGGGCCCAAGATCTGTTTATATACAAACAATCTTACTTTGTGCTCAGCAGAAGAAAGAAATTCACGCAGGTTTGGAACAACTTGATGGAGATTAAATGATGACAATTTTTATTTTTGGGTAAATACATATATATTTTTGAGAACTGAAGTATGATTATTTTTGGGTAAATACATATATATTTTTGAGAACTAAAGTATGATTATTTTGCAGCGGGTGAGTAGTAAACATGACACAGACTATTTTGAGTGGCTTCTACATTACTTTGTTTGGCTAAATAAATCAAATTTATAAATCAGTACTCTAAATGTCAAACTGTAAAGCTAATGTACAGTTTTACAACATATTTACGCACTACCCAGGTCAGTTCGTGATTCAAAGTTCAGAAGTAGGGCTGAAACGATTAGTCGACAAATATCTTTGTTGTCGAGTAGTCGTTTGATCTCACGTGACCTAATGTAAGGGCCTGCAATATCGCGATTTGACAGCTGTGGCGCTAGAGTGTAATGCAGCCCTTACATGGTATTGCGGTAGAAGGAAACAGCGCATATGACAGAGTGCAAACCAATCCGATCTGGCAAAGTGTAGGAAAGTTTCACAAAACTTCGAACCAAGAATGTTGTCGTGTGCAATACATGCAAGGGGCAACTTACTTTTCATGGGAGCACGAAGTGCATGTCGTAGCACTTAAAGATGAAACATCCCAGCTCAAGAAGAGCCGGCGAGAGGTGTGTTCTCCAGCTGAAGCTCACTAATTAGTGGAAAATCTTTATTGGAGAAGGTAATACTACTTATAATAGTAATAATATTAATAATAATGATGATTAAAGTATAAATAATAATTACTGTAATGTGATTTATTTTGGATAGAATAAAGCTTGATCGAGTTTAGGAGTCCTTATTGTAACACTATCAGGTATAGTCTTATCACTTGCCTGTATTTTCTTCCATATGCAAGAAGACTTACAAAAAGAGATATGATCATTCATGTCAGTTACAGTTTCATACTGTTATTTAAAAAGGTCAGCCCAATAGTCATGTAAAAAAGATTGTAATTTGTATACTTGTAATAATTATTTGCAGATAAATATTTTACCATTCTTTGGGTCCTGAAGTAAATGTCCCGTTTCTGCAGCACCTTTTATTGATATCTTTTTTCCTCAGAGGAATTGCAGCTAATGTTTTATTTTTCAACTGGAAGAGAACAGAATATTCAAACAATGCGTAGAAAGCATTTGTGTTTGATTCGAGTTGGACAGAAATCTGACAACTGTTTTCTTGGTTCAAAGTTCATTAAAACAACCATTTTAAAAAGCTAAAGTGATTTTCTTTTTTATATATTATAGTTAGAATATGTATACTTCAATATTTTAACTAATTGAATAATCAAACAAGAATCAAAACTTACTGATTAGTCGTCCACGGCGATGGCAATAATCGGCGATTAATCGGTCTAATCATCGGTAGATTAGTCGATTATCAAAATAATAGTTTGTTGCAGCCCTATCAAGAAGCTATCATTGTCAAATCATTGCCATGACAGATGGTATAGATGTGTTAGCTGTCATTGTCATGCAGTGAAACAGCCAATCAGAGCAGAACTCTGCATTAATATTCAAGACCCTTCCAAATAAGGCAAAAACAGAGCACTACATCCTAGGGACAATTTCTAGGGTTGTAAATGGAACAGCAACCCCGTATCTGGACAATTTTTGACCTTAAATAAGCCATATACCCTCTATTTAGATATCAGATATTTTTGTTTTTAATTTTGTTTAAAATCATTCTAGGGCACCTTAAAATAATACAATTGTTGAATTCCAGAAGCTTGTGTGTGAATTAAAATAAGAAATATCTTGATTTTTAGTTTTAGCTTATTTTAGAATATTTTAAAGGAATAGATTGTATGAGTTTCTTCTGTTGAAGACAAAATTAGATCATTTAAAGAAGCTGTTGACTTCCATATTTTTTCCTACCATGGATGTCAATGGATATCGTCAACTTTTTAATTACCAACATGCTTCAATTAAGACCTTTCATGTTCAACAGAAGGAGGAAACTCACAGGTTTTTTGGGGGTGGTGAATCTCAAAGTCCTCCTGGAAATTTCCTAGGGCCCCAGTCGAAAACAAGTGCTATAGACGGGTCTAAACTGCTTGTCTGATAACTTCATCTGTAACTGCAGACTATGTTACTGATAAAGCAGAGTACACTGATTATTAGTACGCCAAACAGATAGGATTTTCAGTTTATCTATTGATTAAAACGACTTGCATTAAAAACAATTAAATCAGCCATAAAAGTACATCATCTACAACGAGGAACATGAAAGTTACCTTGACAAGCCTATCAATGAACAGTTAAGGCAAGTCATGTTGAGTTAGGGAAACTAACTTTTTTTTATCCAGTCATCTGTCTTTCAGCTTGAGAGAAATACAATTCAATAGAAAAGCAAGAATTACATCATTCACAACAACAACCACAACAAAAAACATAATCATACATATTAGTTTCTGTGCAGTCAGTGAAGATATTTCTCACCTGGCTGGATGAATTCTCTATAACACCAACACCTTGAGGCCGGGTTGACATTTTCGCCCAGATATTCTCAAAAACAGGGCCAAAGGGGGGTAATGTAAATGGAAAATCGTTTTTAGTGGTTGACCAGCATTTATAAGCTTGCCGTTGGAGGCTATTCGTCTGTTCGGAGCCTGACAGAAGTAATCAGTGTTGCTAGCTAGCTTAAACTAGCCACGCAGACAGAGATCAACAAGTTGAAGCCCAACATCAGTCCATATGTGGAGGAAGAAAAAAAACTTTTAATAAAGTCTCCAGTTGAAAATAACCAGCAGGGTCCTTGATGATGATTTAAAGTCTTCTTGGAGATACTAACATGGAGCTCACTTACTTAGATTTATATTTGCTTCCTAACGAAATGAGCCAGTTTAAAAACAATTAATAACCTCCTAGAGCTTAAAAATGACAGTCGCGGAGAACGAGGACACGAAATGGAAAAGTATCTCTCTGCGAGCAATATGAAATGTAAGGCCAATCAAAAGAAATTAATTTACTATTTTACCGACCTTTAAAAACAACCGTCAAAAAAGGTGAAAAATACCTCAACCGTCAGTTTGAGATAAAAGAAATAACGTTAAACGGCACAGGACTGAACACGCACATAACGACTGCTGAGAATGAAGGACTAGCAGACGTAAAATGGATTTCAAAAATTATCAATCCCGAGAAACCCTCATGATCCACGAAACCGTCTTCTGCCCCTTACGGGATCCCGGTGACCAAAGGTTATTGAATGAAAGGAGACGTCTGAGGGTTTGTATCCAAAGAGAAACATCCACAGTCAGGTAGTAAAATCCATGATTGGCTTCGGGGTTGTGCCGAAATGGGCTTCACTGGAGGCGTATCGGTGTCGTACTGCGGCCGAGCTGCTCAAACGCTCGTGCCTGATACCGGAACAAGCGCGAGAGGCAACATGGCCGATCTCCGGAGCGAGCGGAGGGGGGGCTGAACGGGGAGGGGCGGCGGATCCGTGCACGGATCCTCTACGCGTCAGTCGGTGCTCGCATACTGCGGTATTCGCGGTCGTAAAGGCGACTGTAGACGTGGGGTGACATCATGCGGTCGTTGTTACCGTGGAGATTTTGAAAATTAGCAGATGTCTGGACACAGGAAACAGCATCTGCTGTGCGATTGAAAGGAAAGTGTTCAAATAACTAAAAAGGCATTTTATTTAAAGAACGTTTAATTTTGAACAGGTTTGGATGCGACAGTATTTACAGCTACATCATAATTTTGCAGACACTTAAAAAATAAAACAAATCTAAAAGCATGTATATACACAAAATCGACACCAAAATAGCTTTTCATAGATTAAATCTGAATTCCTTCAGTGGAGTAAATCAGAAAACAAATTTCTATTTTTGTCAGTTAAAGGAATAATTTAGCTGTCATTGTTTGCTCACTCTTCATTCCATAAACAAATGCTATTCATTTCTGAGTAAATTATGTTTGGTTAACTAGACCTCTTCTGAAGAAAACAGTCCACTATTAATGATATATAATAATGGACTTGATCACAAATCATAACATTATAGAGAGTGACTTTTCCATCTGAGCATAAACTAATGTTGATAAATGATGATATAATGCAAATGAAATACCTGAGTGAAAGTGTAACACACTTCTTTAAATAACCACAATCAACACAAAGAACAAAATCTTTAAAGCATAAATGCATATAAAACTGAAATGTGATGCAAGTGTTTAGTCTCTTAGTTCCTCTACTGGCATAGTGAAAAGGTCAGAGAAGAAGCTCCCTTCGTTGTCACCTCCACCAAAAACCAACAGCGTCTGTGGGACTGACTCTGAAAGTTCCTCCTGTTCATCTATAGATCTCTTTAAAAGCAAATACATTAGTATAAAGGTCTATATGGTGAAAATCACAAGTTATAATTAAACAAAACTACTATATAAAAGGTGTTTAGTTTTTATTTTTACCTTTCTGCATGTGGTGGGCATGGTAATAATGGAATGTCCAGCTCGGGGAACAGAATTGAGCTGGGGTAGAATCAAAGATGACCAGCAACATGTGTCTGGAGAAAAAAAACATGGAAAGGAAAATTACAAAAGCTAGTTGGGTCAGTAAGATAAAATATATACAGCTTACCAATAATTACAATGTTATAAAAGATTTTATTGCAAATAAATGTTGTTTGAAACGTTCTATTCATCAGTCCTGGGAAAAAAGCATCACAGTTTCTACTTTTCTGGAAGAGAAATGGCTCAAAATCCATCTAACCACTGTGATGGACTTTTATCTGTCATTCCCACAATCTGATGGACTGACTCCTGGAAATGGAATCGGGAGTAGTAAAAAACACATGGTCTCACCTGTGTTGAAGATGAATGCGTCACTCAGTGCGTTGTTCCCATTGTAGCCACCATGGATCAGGAAGCTGTGGTCTGAAAGAACCGCGCAGCCATGCCAGCTGTGATACAGTATGGGACAAAGGTCAAACACTCAATACATCTAGGTTGATCAAGATGCCAAATCATGCAACCATTTGTAGTTGAGAGCATGTTTTTAAGAAACAAAATAGACCGTTTCAGTTTTTATTTACACTAAGAATAAATTTTCATGTTTTAAATACCTTCTAGGAGAGGGGGCTGTTCCACTTGTCTTCACAGCAGAAAACTCCATCAGGCCTGAAAAAGGATGTGACAATGTGCTATTTTAAGCAGACTACTCCACTTTTTAAGGAGCGCTTCAGTAATTAATGTGTAAAACAGTATTATACCAGGTGTTAAATATGCAGAAAATCTACACAAAGATCTAGATGAAGAATTTAAAAGTCTAACACAGAAGTATATCACATAGAAACAAAACCATGGATATGCCACTCCTCAACCATGTTGTAAAACTTGTCTAGTAGACTTTTTGTTCCTTCAAGCAACAGTCCTGAAATTACTTCTGAGTGGTAAAACATCTTCTTCCAGCAGTGATTGCATTAAACTTTCTTACTGTCAGTATCGTAAAAATCTGCCAATCTATTACTACCCATTATTCTAATAAGATATTTAATAGCTTTTGTTTTCATACACAATTTTTCAGCCATGAACTTACAGGACAAGAATATAGACAAGATTATTATTTAAAGAAAACAGATGAACACAGACTGTGCTTTACTTTTCATTTTCAACACCACATAAAGCAGATGACGGAGGCCATTCAAACACTGAACAGGCAAATATGAACAATGAATATTACAAAATACAATTACGATAAACACGTAGTTTAAAAAAAATTACTGAACTAGACTCAATCAACTTTCTTTATCTGCCTGAACTCAAATCTTCCTTCTGGTCCGCATTGACTTAAACTGTGTCCTCGTCTGTGCCAGTGTTTTGCTGACTTTCGACTCCTTCATCCTCCACTGCATCCACATCAGTGCCTCTTTTATCAACAAGATCACAACTATTTGACCACCTGCAGAAACTTCACCTCATATTGATTCTAGATAATCGCTAATTAATATGCACACTCGCCACCAACTGGACAGGGGTGGAAATTACAGTTACAAGTTTAAATAGATTGCTCTCAGTGTAATGTGTCAAAATGACGGATTCAGATTTTGCCATCACTGCTAAAAAATAAAAAATAAGGTGATCACAGAAAATATTTGGTTACCGTGACTATTGCCTGAGTGAGAAACCAAATTCAAATCAAATAATACATCTCTTGAAGAGTCACAATTATTGCAGTGCTTACCAAGGTCTAGCATGAACATGTCATTGAAGCAGACAGGGGTGTCCCATCCCCCAAACACAAAGATCCTCCCCTGCATCACACATGCTGAGTGCCTGCACAAATTAAAATATAACCACTATCAATCATGCAATTAATGAAATAGTACATATCTCAATGTTTCTAATGCTTTAAATAACTGATTTTTTTACAACCATACCCCGAGCGGGGAGCAGGCTTCTCTCCATTGACAATGGGTTGATACCAGATGGCCATATCAGGGTTAAAGATGTAGATGGAGTCACTGCAGCCGTCTGGTTCTGGATGTGGGCGAGGAAACACTCCTCCAAACACAAAGAGCTCCCCCCGGAACATGCTGCAGCTGTGGTAAGCCAGAGGAGGCACTTTTCCCTGTGCCTAAAGAGGTAAAGAAAATTCAGAAGAGTTTTTAAGTACAGTCAGAACCTCCTGGCTATTGAGATCTGCATTTACGACGAATGTGAAAAAGCTTTCATCTATAACACAAAAACAAATCATATGTGCCAAGTCATGCAGTTGCAGCAATACAGTATAGTCTTTTGAAGATAATCGACAGGTTTTTGTTGTTTATCTTAGAATAAATTGCAGACTAACCTCCACCAATGTCCAACGCCAGCTTTGTGTGTCTAAGATGTGAACATCATTAAACCATTTCTTATGCTTTGAGCCACCAAACACAAAGATTCGCTTGGACTCAGGGTCATAGGTTGCAGTGTGACCGATGCGGGCCTCAGGGGTTGGTCCTTCTGCCAGGGTTTCAGCAGGTACCCAAGAAAGATCCTCTGAAAAATTTTTTTTCATGAAATCAAAATGGACAATGTTGCAGTACCCATTATACTGTCCAAAAAGTATTATTTGACATTATTTTTTTCAATTCATGTGCATAATCTTCAGTGATTCATCATCAGCATCATCTTTTCTCTTATGCTTTTACAGACATGAAGGCGGGATAACTTCTCACTCACATGAGATCACAGCAATATCAAACCACAATGATCCAATCAATTCCCGATGGACAAAATCCCAACCTACATTCTTTTTCCTTGTTCGACACACTGTTTTATTCAGATATGCATAGCAATAGGGTATAAAAGACAATAGTAACTTGAGTTTCTTGGTGACTTTAAGAGCAGAGTTATATCTACCAAGCAATAGCAGGTCTAATAATAATAATATAATATCAATTACAATCTATTGACATTGAGGCAGAAACATGAAATTCTTACCTGTGCACAGTTTCCAGATGGGGTCTTTGCAGAACTGCATTCTGGATCCTTGTCCTCCGATCATAATAGCTGTCTGAGGGTCAATGGGACAGAGAGTCTGACCCCAGCGACCTGACGGCTTGTTCAATGGAGCTGGAAAAGAAATATTGCAAAACATAAAACAATGATCATAAGACATTTTTCATACGCTCCATGTGAAAGCAATGAAAAGTTCACTCACCAGTCTGTGAGGGTGTTTTGGCCTGCTTGCCTTTAGCTTTGTGGCTTTGAGAACTGGAAGTTGCAATCTGTTCTTCCTTTTGAGAGAACAGACGTGTTTGACCTCCACGAGGATTATTCTTGCCTCGTCTGTGAGGTGTTGCCTTTTCAGAGGCGTTAGGACAGATGTTCTCCTTTCCTCTCCCTTCACTGATTTCTTCTTCCTCCTCTCCCTGAGACCATTTCCTCTTGCCTGGGCACTCCCTCAATTCAGATGCTGTGGAGTTACACTAAAAACAATGTATTGAGAGAAAACACTGCAGGTAAGTACAAGCAAACAAAGAGCAAACCCAATCTCAGTCAAAATAGGTATAACAGGCTGAACTCACCTCTGGAGTGCATTCCATCTGTGAAACAGTCAACACTGGATCCAAGAAATCACTTGAGCCCTTTAGAAAGCAGGATCATGGGTAAATTAGTTGTCAGAATAAGTTATGCATAGGTTTACAGACTTAAATTACAAACACAAAATTATTTAATTTTACTCCTTAAAAATTATGGATCATTTGATTTCAGCTTTCAGCAAACTGTACCAACTTCAGTAGTGTTTAAAAAAAATCATTTAAAGTCGCAATGTAACAAGTAGCAACAGATCTTTTCATTGTAAGGGGTTTAATTGAACTAATTGATTGGAGAAATCTGGCATGTGTCACCTATTGATCTGAGTTACAACATTAAACAAATAATAAAAGAAGAAAAGAAGAAGAAAAGAAGAAAAAAATTATAAGTATGAAAAGGAATATAGGTACATAAATGGTTGTAACAATATATTGTGTCACAATAAATTGCAATAAAAATAATGCAACAATACATTTTGTGGATAGTGACAAAATACACTCACCTAAAGGATTATTAGGAACACCTGTTCAATTTCTCATTAATGCAATTATCTAATCAACCAATCACATGGCAGTTGCTTCAATATATTTAGGGGTGTGGTCCTGGTCAAGACAATCTCCTGAATTCCAAACTGAATGTCAGAATGGGAAAGAAAGGTGATTTAAGCAATTTTGAGCATGGCATGGTTGTTGGTACCAGATGGGCCGGTCTGAGTATTTCACAATCTGCTCAGTTACTGGGATTTTCACGCACAACCATACAAAGAATGGTGTGAAAAGGGAAAAACATCTAATATGTGGCAGTCCTGTGGGTGAAAATGCCTTGTTAATGCTAGAGGTCAGAGGAGAATAGGCTGACTGATTCAAGCTGATAGAAGAGAAACTTTGGCTGAAATAACCACTCGATACAACCGAGGTATGCAGCAAAGCATTTGTGAAGCCACAACACGCACAACCTTGAGGCGGATGGGCTACAACAGCAGAAGACCCCACCGGGTACCACTCATCTCCACTACAAATAGGAAAAAGAGGCTACAATTTGCACAAGCTCACCAAAATTGGGCAGTTGAAGACTGGAAAAATGTTGCCTGGTCTGATGAGTCTCGATTTCTGTTGAGACATTCAGATGGTAGAGTCAGAATTTGGCGCGAACAGAATGAGAACATGGATCCATCATGCCTTGTTACCACTGTGCAGGCTGGTGGTGGTGGTGTAATGGTGTGGGGGATGTTTTCTTGGCACACTTTAGGCCCCTTACAGAGTTTTTCCTGGGTCAGAAATGGTCTTCGGTGGTGGCTGACCAGACATGGTCATCCACACACATGCATGCATGAGCGCACACAGCAACAGTAAAAGTACCTACCTTTGTGATCTGTGAGCCCAATACTGACGATAAATATAAAATATTTAAAAAAAAATTTTTTTTAAATGCATTTATCATTATGTATGATGTCTTGATGTTTGTTTCTTTAGTTCCTTGTTTTTACACAGTTTGCATGGTTTACCGATTAATTATTTTGGCAACAATTAAAAAGTAGCATTTAATAACAAATAGTCTAATTCTCTACCATATACAATTTAATACAATTATTGGCTATCAACAACTTGCGGTGTTCTGGTTTTACCTTTTTCCAGTCTAAATTATTATTATTATTATATTGGTAATATACTACACATTATCAATTATAAATAGGCCTACTCAAAATAAATACATGAAAATACTGTGGATTATTAAAACTAATTTTTACTAACCCCTCTTGTTTAATGGGGTAAGCACATTTGCATTCTCATTTCAGAGGTGTTGTGAATAAATTATTACACACCGATTTGTGAGTTCAGAGTTGGACAGATCAGTTCATTTAAATGAATCGGTTCAAATGAGTCATTAATTCACGAATCAGACAAAAACGAACGTGTTATATGTTAACCCAGACTGCTAAAACAACACGGAGGAGAGGAGGGGGCTGTTCCACTTGTCTGTTAACCCAGACTGCTAAAACAACACGAAAGATTTGTCAACACAGAAAACACTTCATTAGGATATTTTTTCATTTATTTGAAAGTATGGTTGATGTCAGCTGCGTGTGCAAAAGGTCTGTCAAAAGAGGTGCGCTCAAATCATTTCAGATTGGTTTCTTGAACATGAGAATGAGTTCACTGTACTAAAATGGCCCCCACAGTCACCAGATCTCAAGCCAATAGAGCATCTTTAGGATGTGGTGGAACCGGAGCCTCATGCCCTAGATGTGCATCCCACAAATCTCCATCAACTGCAAGATGCTATCCTATCAATATAGGCCAACATTTCTAAAGAATGCTTTCAGCACCTTGTTGAATTAATGCCACGTAGAATTAAGGCAGTTCTGTAGGCAAAAGGGGGTCAACCACAGTATTAGTATGGTGTTCCTAATAATCCTTTAGGTGAGTGTATATTGTGTATGGTTCACCCAAAATGAAAATTACTGTGTGAGAGAATTTTAGTGTCACTACATAACTACTATATCATGTTGAATATAATGTATTATAGTGCAATGGTGGAATATTTTTGGGTCCTGATAATGCCAAATGTCTTATGTTTCTAGCAAAAAGCGGAATTTTAAATGGATCTAGTCAGTGACAGAGTGCAAACATATTCATAAAACATAATGCAGTATTTTTAGCTTCAGAATCATGAATATTTGTATTCTGGTGTCACCATTGTCCTGTGCATTGGGTTACCAGCATCAAATCCAAGCATATTCATCTCAAATTTAGCATTTTAAATCAACAGTACAATTTTTTTTTTTTTTACCATATATCTTTAAGTATCGAAATATCATATACAGCATCATGATATGTCGAATCGACATGAGGGTATCGCTACACCTCTATATAGATGAATAGTTTGCATTTAGATCATAAACATGCATTTAAAAATGGATTGGGTAAATTTTCATTTCATGCAGTCTGAGCTTAAATCTTTGACCAGTCTCTTACCCCACTGATTTTGACAGTTAAGGTTGCTCCACTGGACCAGACTCCATCCTCACCAGTTTCCCATGACAGACATCTGAGGAGAGGGAAGATTAAGGGGTTAAAGATTATAATCTAAAACATACTAGCTTGGTTTAACACAAACAGTAATCTTACTTGTTAAATGGTGTTAGTTTTCCCATATTAATGGGTATGTCCCTCTCATCAGCAAGTTCTACAGAGATAGACTCTCGCTTTCCCCAGTCTCCCCTGGAGAAGAGAACCATCAGCTGAATACTAGGCTGGATCTCAACTGAGCTCTGCCATCCATCACGCCTGTCGTGGACAATAAATCATGAAGATTACGATCCCTTATTTAAAGAACACCGTTTTAACATATAATAACCGAGACACGTAGCTACAGTACAGTTGATATAGTGCACAACTGTCGCGCAAGAATTTCAAGAGGCGGGAGACAGAAAGCATTTCACTGTCAAAGCTTGCATGACGCCAATCATTGCTTAATAATGATAAAATATATGAAGCTATCTGAATATTAATTCATGCATGAAACCATTTAAATCATTGGAAGCATGGGCAACTTGAATTGCATTAAAATAACTAAATAGAAAGCACATCAATCAATGTAACGTTAGTGGAGTTCCGATGTTTGTTTATCTCATTGAACTTTACCTTAAAATCTGCTGTGGTGGTTCATCTACTCCAAATACAGCATAAAGACCAAATTCGTCCATTTGAACCTTTTTAAGATGACACTCTCCAACAGAAAAGATACAAAAAATTAAATTTGCAAAACTCCGCTACGCAGAGCTCTATCTCCCGCCGACTTGACGCACAATACATATAAAACCCGCGCCACTGCCACTACGTTTCATTCAAGAAGCGCAGTGATTGGATGAGTGGGCGGATACGGAATTCAGTAGACCAATCGTATAGAAGACGCAACCGTTTGTCGGGTGTTGCAGTGTTGATTGCTAGGTAAAACCAGCCAATGGACGAATGACTTTATAACAGGCGGGATGCATGGAGGAGGAACATCTTTGTGTTGGTAATCTATGAAGAGAATTTAATCTCATAATATATATATATATATTATGAGATTAAATTCTCTTCATAGATTACCAATGGTTGGTTATTATATATTGTAAATAAACGTGTCTCTTAGTATTTTTACATTCATATATAGTCTTAATAATCTGTCGTAAATGTCAATAAATTTACTAAAAGAAATACATAAATCAAAATACTGTCGACTGGGGACACCTGCTGGTCATGTTTATAACTGCCATGAAGATATATTTTAGTATTTGCTTTGAACAGCGTTCAAAACGTATTCCCCCGGTTTCACAGACAACACTTAAAATTAGTCCCAGACTAAAATGCATTATTGAGCTTTTTTAACGGAAAGCAACTTCACGGACATAAAATTATGTTACTGCCATTGTTTTGTCTCAAGGTGCACACTTTAATGTTTTTTCTAAGACAAGTTTATAAAAAAATATTTAAATACCCTAATTTAACTAAAAACCTAATCATGATCCCAAACCCTGTCTGTAGAACTGGGAAGTAGTTTCTCAAACTTTACAGTTTGGATTTATACAACTATTAATTTATATATATATAATTATTTAAATGTAGATTTTTTTTAATATACAAAATCTGTTTGTGACGCGTTTATAATTTATTAAGGCTTTTACGCGTTTATGCCGTCACGTGATTCAAGCAGGCCCCTCCTAAATATGATCTCAACCTTGCAGGTGAACGGGAGTTGCTGATCAATTTATTCGATAAAAAAGCTCGTTTACAAATCAGGTAACGTATAGTTCAACATAGCTAACGTGTCAGTTTGTCATGTATTTTGTATTACTTACACTCTAGCTCACATTGCTTAGCTAAAATAAGGCACTTGCTGAGATAAACGTCACATCAGGCCCATAAATTACTTTTTCTTTTTTTTAATCAACATGTGTGTGTTGTGTATTAATATATGTCCAGAAATAGTTCTTTTTTATGAAGTTTATCGAACTGCATGACCTTTTACAGCAGATAATGGCAAACCACGGTGTCAATGCAGAGGGGAAACGGCTCCCACGAATGGCTGCCACTCTAATGATGCGCTTCGCTCCTAAGAGGGAGCCCCACTTTGGCGTCCACAGGGCCAACCTCAGGCGTCTTACCCCTACCAGTGAGTGTGAAGATTCTCCGTCTACTGGAGAAGACAATCAAACCACCAACCCAGAGTTGCCGCACTTTGATATAGAGGAACCCTCTGCTGTTGGCCACCATACCTTAGAAATCCCTTCATTGGAGTCTTCCCAAGTGGAGGACCTGGACTCTGGCCCAGAATCCCCCTCTGTATGGAGCCTGAGTAGTATTATAGGGGGTGAAACAACCCTAGAAGACCTGGAAGACACAGCAGGTGGTGATCTAAAGAGGGGCCAGAGAACTGGAGGTACCTTATACTTTTTAAAGAATTTTTATTCTGTTTTGTGTCAGATGTTTCTTTACTACTACTGTTGTCTCAAATTCTTGCTCTTTCAGTAAAGTTTACGGACTGGCACAAACGGCGCGTAACAGCCGTGTGTACTGAACGTTTTGGCAAGCTGCTCAGAGAATGCCCTGAGTACCACGGGACTAAGAGCTGCTTTGCTGCTTTTGTACTGGAGAGAGGTGAGATGCACTGCCAACCTCTGTTATAAAACTAGACCACTCTGTTCATGACTAGAGCGGTGTACGAAATTCGAAAATTATTAAAAACTGTATTTTTTTAAATACTTTTTTATTTTTACGCAATTTTTTAATAAAACGTTTTTTTCTTGACAAAGATAATATTAACTACTGGTGAGCTAGCTACTGGTGAGCAGAATTCACAACCAAATTTTAAAAACCAAAATGTAAAACTAGCAAGGCATTTTGCAAAGTGCATGAATAAAACCAGTATGCTTTGTATTTGTTTGTGAACTTTTTGTTGTTGTTTTTTTTTTACTGTCCTCAGCATTTTTTTTAATGGTTAAATATGTTTTTAATGTGTGTATCAGAAGTACGTGACACGAATGCGCAGAACTGTGAGCAATATGAAGTGGTAGCTCTGGGATCAGGTCAGAACTGCAGCAGTGGTTGGCTTTCTTACACGGGATCTGTCGTCCATGACTGTCACGCCATTGTCATTGCCCGCAGAGCCCTCAAAAGGTTTGCAAAAATTTTCAGCAGCATATTTAGAAACTATATAAAAATGAACATTTGTATTTATGTAATGTATGTGTTCAATATTAGACATGGCAAATATCTTTCAAATATCTTCACTATTAATTCACTATTATATATTTTTAAGTAGATAAATGTGTCTTCGGTGTCACAGGTACTTGTACAAGCAGCTCCTGCTGTTCTACAGTGCTGATCCAGAGCTAAAGCAGCGCTCTATATTGGAAAGTGTTCCATCTGAACGACTGCTTCAGCTAAAACCACACATGTACCTTCACCTCTACACTAACAAAACCCCTAAAGGAGCAGCTCAGAGTATAGTTTTGTAAGTATTATTATTAGAATGTACTATGCTTACATGCTATGCTATAGATCTTCCAGGACGGGGATGGGCAACTTCAGTTCTGGAGGGCCATTATCCTGCAGAGATTAACCCTATTTAAACACAACTGAACAAGCTAATCAATGTCGTCACGATTAATAGAAAGCTATGGATGGATGGACAGGTCAGTTTTTATCAGAGTTGGAGCTAAACTCTTCAGGACAGTGCCTCAGGACCGAAGTTGTCCATTTCTGTTCTAGATGAGTACATTTTCAAAATGAAATAATTCATTGAATATTAAAAGACAATTTAAAAGTGTATAAGCATTAAAAATTACTACAACAGACCATGAATAACCCCCAAACATGTATTATTGTCACACCAATAATATGTGTTAAATATCACTGTAATAATATGTCTGTATTGTATGTTGCCTTAATCAAAAATGTTCATTAATGAGTACATTGTGTGATAATAAAGTAATTTGTAATTTTGACAGATTTACCTGCTTTAAAAACATTCCAGTAAACAATGATAATGGGGATAAGAAGTAAAAAGGGGAGACAATTACATCTTAAAGCATCTGTGTGAAAACAAACCTGGAAAGAGACATGAGAACTTGGGGGAGAAAAATTAGATTATTTGGCATTCCAGTGAATTGTTCATGGGATATATCAGTAAAACTAAATCGGGTAGAGCAGACCACAAATATGTATACGTATATGTTGATGTTTTTTTTATGTTACCGTGAAATACAAATAAATAAAAGAGAATCATGATGAAAATAGCTCTGCAAATGTAGAGCTCTTGCTATAGATACTCTTGCATTACCATGTCATATTAAAATACCAACGTGTTCTTATTCTCTTGATGTCTGAAAATAGAACATGAAGGAAATTTAAAGCTCATTCACTCAAAACATACCTGAGCCAGCTAATCAAGGTCTTCAGGCCTATTATAGTGTGACAACTAGTGTGTTGGAGCAGGGTTGGAACTAAACTCTGCATGGCTGTGGGCCGCCAGAAGCTGAGTTTGGCACCCCTGGTCAACTGTCTAGTACATCTTTTAAAACACTAAATAAGTGTAACATCTTCATGTATTTATTTTTTACAGAAAGTCTCAAAGCAGTGCTTACACCACTCTGAAGCTGCAGTGCCATGCTAAAGGCTCTCTCATCCCTGCTGCTTTCCTGCTTCCAAGCGTGTGGGGTGCACGCATCTGCTGCATGTCGGACAGTGCCAAACTCACCCGTTGGACTGTCATTGGAGTGCAGGGGGCACTACTAAGTCATTTTATTAACCCAGTCTACATTACCAGCGTTGTACTTGGTAAGCTGTTCACATTTGCAGGTTTTAGTCAAATATTAGCTTCTGTCTTGTTCTGTAAATCTTTTTTGTGTGTTTCACTTCGCTTTTGTCTAGTTTCACATCTCACAGAAGCTGCTCTGACCACACGGAGTAATGTTAATTTCATCTTCCACTTGTTTAGATGCTTTATATTAATATAACTGTAGGAATTAGGAAATGTTCATTTGAAAATGTGAAACATATGATGTGCAATGTATTGCTTCATTATTGTGTAAGAGAGCCTTACTATTTTGTGTTTTAACATTTTATAAAAGAGACAATTTTGTGTGTACATTTCATATTCATGGATGAGATCCAAGCAGCCAGAAGAATGGCTGTACTTATTAATCTTTTCTCCACATGTTGTCTAGGTGATTCCAGACACTGCTCAAACAAAGTGTCTGAAATTATCAACAACCGTCTGGGCACAGGCTGGAATAGTGCTCTGCCTCCTCCATTCAAACAAACCGCCATCTTCTTCCTGAGTGGAGAGAGTGTGTGGCCTGTTGAGAGAACTGACGACTGCAAAGACCTCAGTGTCAACTGGTGTTTGGGAGACTCCAGTATTGAGGTTCTGGACAGCACCGCTGGCTATGCAATCAACAAGTCAGTCATAGTTAATAAACAAGCTAATGATGTTCTTATCCCATGCAAGTTTATTGCCTATGTAGCGTTAGACTATTATAAATATGTGCACCATTTTAGGAGCTGACCACCCTGTTGTAATCTGTTTGTTTGTCACAATAGATCTCAAAATTTGGCATCCAGAAGTAAAAATCAAATTTATTTTGTCCAATTTCTTAGCAAATATGAATAAACCCACTCCTTTAGTATGTCATCTGTGATTTCTACATAATTTAAAGAAATCTTGTTTAGTCGCTGATTATAATATCTGATTATTTTGTGAATATTTTTAATTATAATCCATACCTTTAGTCAGTTGACATTGACAAGTCATTAGTTTTATATTGTATTTTTATTTTTGTACTGTTCATGCACTATTTTTGCATATATGCTTATCTACTTTGCTGACTTCTATATTTTGTGAAGTATATCTATTTAAATTCAATCTTATTCAATGTTTACTATTAATCCTCAGTCCTTTACTCCACTCAATGAATTGATTGCCTTTCAGTTTATATAATTCTTTTTAATTCTTTCTCTCAGTTCTCCATTTGTAAGTGGTCCTGGATCGTCAAGCAGACTTTGCAAAAGAGCGTTGTACTTCTGCTTCAGACAAGTCTCAGCACTGTCAGGCCACCATGACTTTTTGTCATTCTCCACATACCGCAATGCTAAAGTATGTGTATATAGATTTGTATGATATATCCATATACATGCAGTTATGAGTATATTAGTTAAATCTGAGTTTGCATGCACATAAATATGACATTTTGTACTCTAATCTGCTGTTGTAAACTGTTAATCTGTTTTATATTCAATCTAGATGGCTGCCCAGCTGTATCAGGAGACCAAGACTCAAGTCAATGTGCAGTTCTTGGCCAACAGTGCTGGACCATGGAACTCCAAACACTTGGTTGATTGCTTCAGTCGCTAAATGACACTTCGGAGTCGCTTCGGTTTATTGTTCGCTGATGCTTGAAAACATAAGTTCATATGTAAGTTCTTAGTTCATCATTCAATAAGGCATTTAAGTGTGCTTCCACTGAAAATATTTGTTCTAAAAAGTGTAAAGAGTACTACCAGCTATTTTAACTTTAACTGTTATTTAATATTTGTGTGATTGTTTTATTTTTTCAGTGTTATTTAGATTCTGTGAGTTGCCATTTTGTTTATTTGGTAAGAAAGATGGAAGAGACTTTAAGTTTGACATTCCTACACAGAACTATTATAGTAGTTTAAAAGAACACTGTAAGGCTCAGGCCTCCCCTAATTCAAGTTTATTCCCATTCATAATTTGTGATCAAGTAAACAATAAAAATTGTGAAAATGACTGATCATGGAATATTGGTTTGTCAGGAACCAGTAACACCACTGACAAACAGTTTGGTTGTCAACCACTAGAGCTAGAACATGTGGTCACAACAGATGCTAAAGAGCTGTGCTGTATGAACCTATACTATGAATTGTATTCAAGTGGTTTGGCTTTTAGCAGTGTTTATCTCCATAGTAACTTATGCTCCACAGCTAAACTGCTCCAGGGCAGGTTATGTTCTGGATAAGAGAACTGAAAATGGACCCATCAGCTGTGAGCAAAGTGACACACCTCTAATAAAGCCACTCCCTCTGTTTCTACTACAAATTAAAGGTCATGGCATGCAAATGTTTTTTAAAGACTAAAGCGTATGGGCTTTTAATAATGCTTATTATTAGTAATAATAATAATTCTGAATGACTGGATATTTATTTTTTATATTATTTATCTTTATTATACCCATAATACGTTACATGTGTATCATTTTAGTTAATCAATTATTAATAGGCACGTTGTTAAAATTGATATATATAGACTATATAAAGATCATACAAATAAACTTTAAAATAAAAAAGCTATAAAAATGACTACATGTAAGCTTAAATGTCCAACTCTATATATCAACTAAACTAACTTAATAACGTTCACTTGCATTGACATATAAAATTTTTCTTTAAGTTGTCCTCTTGATATATAGCTCTCTTCTTCTTGCTGTGTAAATTTGTTTAAATTCTTACAATTTTTCAATCATGTAATATTCTGAAATGATTCTCGCTGCTGCTCTAGCAAGATGTGACTCTCAGTTCCACTGATCCAGAGGGTATGATTGGCTCTTCATTACTGATGTCACCCCTAAACTCACACTGTAAAAAAATATTGTTGGTTTAACTTAAGAAAGTAAGTAACCTGGTTGCCTTAATTTAAATTATTGAAATTAATTTTATTGAATTGATACAGTGAAGGAAATTGGTTAAATATGTGATAATGTGATAAATAATGAAAATAGCACAATTTGGTGTTTCACTGCGTCATCACAAATAAAACACACAATTAACTATGCTTACAAAATATTTTAATAATCTTTTAATAAAGGTTGTCGATTCTCAAAACAAACAAAAATTATAAACTCAAATTTTTTATTTCAATGAACTCAAAATTTGAATGCAACCAGGTAACTTATTTTTAAAATATTTATTTTACAGTGCAAGATCAAAGCCTGAGTTGACAGATTTGTGAACTCAAAACTCCTGTAACCCTGAGTTTGTTAAACTACCATCATACAGGCCCTAGCTTTGGAGAGTATAAGCAAACATGGGGAAACGAGTTGTTGAATACATTTAACACAAATCAGGAGCTGATTGGCAAGTGTTGATATCAATTTTGGCTAACTAAACTGGAAAGTTACTGTGAAGTAATGATGGGCGCATTTGAAACTCTGCTTCATGAAGCTTCGAAACCTCTGCTAATTGCTTGTTTCAAACCATTTAAGCACATATAAATTTGGCTTGATTTCAGTAAATAAAGCTTTGCTATATCATAACTATAAATATCAGCAGTTCTCTGTAACCCATTAACTAGTATGGTTTTTACCATACCTGATCTTTGTATGATATGATAAATGTGTTGACATTTCAATGACACATTTGTACAATGAATTAAACAATAATAATTAAATCTATCCTAGAATGTTTGGCCAGTTTTTATATGATAAGAATTGAGTAAATATTGGTTGTTTCATCTTAGTTCGGAGCTGTCTCTGACTGGTGATTGCTGAAATAATCTCCCCCCAGTAGCTATTTAAGTTAAAAATTACTTGAATGTCATTTAAACTCCATCAAAAGTAATAGATCAAAAATAAATAGTTGTGCTGTTTGGTGGAAATCAAATGTAATTTAAGTTTTTAACCACAATTGAGTCATAAGCATTTACAAGCATCTTTTTTTTTCAAATAAATAAAAATCTCAGGAAGTAGAGACAAATTCAGCAGAGACCGTCATGAACATTTACAAACATAATCGTTTTTTCCCCATATAAATTAAGATCATCAGGCAACACTGAAGATTGGAGAGATGTTTAAAAAAGTTTGTGTTGCTCTGTTTAACAATAAACAATAACCTATTCCAAAAAAAATTGCTCTTATCAACCCCCCCATCCCTACATTTGAATATAACACGTAGGCTAGGCTATTATGATGACATAAATTAATATGTAATAATGGCATAATATGTTAATGAATTGCATTTAACACAGGGCCTACCCTACACACTTTAAAAGTCGTATATTACATAACGCAGGTGTTTCGAGCGCTTCAGTGAATATTGTGAATTTGTTCAATTAATTTTCTCCATCACTACTGTAAAGTGATATCTGAATAGCTTTAAAACCCTGAAAGAGATCGTTACGACCATTAGCCCAAAAGTCAAAATTTGGTTGACGCCCTGCTGCCCCGGAACTTCGTCGTAACCGAAAGTAAAGCCTAGTCGGATTGCTGTAGTGGTATAGGCTATATAAGGTCTCAATGGAGAGTTGGAGAGCGGATCTTGTCTATGGGTGGCTTACAAACCTCATGTCTTTATGGATCTGGTTTGTGCGAGTCTGAAATGATGCACTGAATAAGGTAGGTAACGTTATGGCTACAGCTGATTTCGGTGTCAGTTTGCGTCAAGTTTTAGACAGGAACAGAATGCGTCTAAAACGGTCGCAAAGGATGATATTTTTGCTGCGATCATACATTTATAGGCTATCTTATGATGAAAAAATTGCGTACGTGCCTTTTTATCTGCATGTTATGTGATGAGTAGTAGCATCACCACCAGTGTCGTTCCTAGGCATAGGCAAACAGCTAGGCGGTCGCCTGGGGCGCCAACAGCTGGGGGCGCCAGTGAGCCCCCGCCCCAACAAGATTTTTTTAGTTATTTCATATATATTTTATCATTCATAATTCGTACTTTTGCTATTTCAAGGCATTATAATTAGTTGCGATCATTGGAGTGAAGTCGCCATGGTGATAGTGGCGCTGCAATGAAATGAGATCATGTAGAGGGCGGCAGGGAACGTCGTCATCCGTGGCGTTGTAACGCTTGTGTCCGAGTGAAAAATGCAATTAATGTAACTGGAGTGGATGCAAACACGGAGGCGATTAACATCAAACAGATCGCACTTTATTCCCCGCTGAACTCTCATCACAAACTCCCTTTCCGTCCACAGCATTACTTAATAAAACAAAATAACTGACTGTTAGCAACAGAAAACAGAAAATAATCCACACACATGGGAGCTCAAGACTCAGTGCGCACATACACAAAATGCAGACTTCGTTTGCAGGGAGCGCGCGCAACTCTTAAAGGGACCACACTATATTTCTACTCGTTACAGCTTGCTTTAGTTTCATCATCATGATAAGGTCAAAGCCATCAGGGGCTCAGTATCGAAAAAAGAGAAAATATAAAAAAGAAAGCGAAATATATTTATTTATATACAGGTATGTTAGTATACTTATTGGTTCACGTTACTTGTTCTCTACTAATCTGGTCTCTCTATGATAACGTTGAGCAAAACATTACACTGAATATTAGTACTGGACGGACCACACGCCATGCTCATTTCTGTTTTAACTCCTACAGTGGCCGATTTAGTCCAAGATTAACATGGCTTCCAGTTCGACCTTGTTCATGACTGCCATCGAGTGTTAAAACGCAAAAAGCGAAGCTTGAATTTACGGGTATGTCCCTCTTTGGCTAATGTACTTTCAAGATGGGAGGCAACATGGCGACCGGCATTCGAACCCCTCACCCGTATGTATTTTCAGTGGCATATTATAAACTTACGAGTTAATACTACATAGACCAACTGCCACATTCTGCGTGTCGTCATCAGATGAAAACAAGCAATAATAACGCAACAAAATGATTTAAAACAAAAGCCAGAGCAAATACTTTACATTGGATCTGCAGTTTTATATAGAATCAATACAGAAACAAACTACCTGTGAAATTAGTAAGACTTCCCCGGATTTCCCGTATCATAACAAGCAAAGAGTCTCAACTGAAGGAAAAAAACGCTGCCTGCCAAAACGCTCTCAAGCGCTTACAGCGAGGCGTTCCCTTTCGAGAGGTTCCTCGTATTGCGAAAGGGAAAAACTCCTTTTCTCGAGAATATGAAGCAAAACTTTATTAATAAAGGTATCTATGTAAAGCGTAGTGCAGCTGCACGGCAATAACCCGGCGCGAGGAGCGCTCTGATTGGCCGGGCCGCGGCAACTGCAGGAACCTATGGTGAGGCGTCTGAGAGGAGCGAACCAATGGGGGGCGCTCCAGAGAGACCGCCGAAAAAGGGGCTTATATTAGCATACAGGAGGCTACATTAGACCCTGATTCACCATAGGTGTCAGATTTTATCTCCTTCAGCGACACCGTTGCCGACCTCCGGAATCAAGCAAACCGCCGTTGAAAAGCAACCAGCGAACATCCCTGCAGCCCTGAGGACGCCGGATTCCCAACGGGTCTCTGCCTTCAGCAACCAGCATTCCAGCTGCGCCATCTGGCGTTAATATCCTTTATTCTGTGTCTATGTTGAGTGTGTGTTGCCGCTGCAACGGCACTTCTAAGAGCTTACAGGCTTGTTCTATGTGAGGACTCTCTCGCCGCAGACAGAGAATACTAGAGTAAACAAACAAACTCGAGCTGAAGCTCTCGTCACTATGCCGCCGTGCTGAAGAAGCGCCGCGGACAGAGAAGAGTTTTCCTCACTCTTCCTCTTCTCTCGTTCAGTCGCGCCAAGAACAGCCACGGACAGAGAATACTAGAGTGTATAAACAAACTCGAACCGAAGCTCTCGGTTTTTGCCGCCGCCGTGCTGAAGAAGCGCCACAGACAGACGGAGCTTTCCTCACTCTTCCTCTTCTACGTATTCTACGTAGGTTGCGCCCACTACACAGTGCGCGCCACTGCACATTATCTACAACTACATACAAAAAAGCTTTTTCTATGTAGGAAATGTGCCCACTTTACAGTCTGCACTCCTGCACCCAAGCACTTTTCACAAAGCGCACTCACTCACATACAATATAAATGTGAGGCGCTAACACTATCCCTACAGTGTTACAAGCTCAGTGTTACAGCACAAGCAACCGGGTTAACAGGCCCCTAATACTAAGCGGCCCACCCCTGAATCTAATTCAACCCCTGGCTTCATGAGCCCAGGCCTGCCAGGTCATTCCTGGTATATAAAATTGGGTGCTGAACATATAAAACGAGGTTCTCGCTACAGATTTGCTCGCAGACCCCCACGATTCAAGCCGTGGTCAAGCCCTCAGTAAGAAGCAGTGTCAGTCACGTGCTTCTCGCTGAGGTGTTAAAACTGTTAAAGGAGAGAGCGGTGGAAACAGTGCACCCAACGCTAGAGAGTCAGGTTTTTACTGTCGCTAATTCCTCGTCCCGAAAATGGATGGCGGTCTCAGGCCCATTTTTCAGACATCTGAACAAAGCACTTATGACATGCTCGTTCAAGATGCTGACGGTGAAACAAATCCTTGCGCACATTTTTTGAGCAAAAAATGTTACGGACTGCTAGCCTGGAAAAACCCAGACAACTTTCGGCAAATTTAGATTTGCTCTGCAAGTAGTCTGGAAAAGAGCTCATTCAAACCCCTTTCTAATCCGTCGAAATCGCTGCACCAATCAGAAACGTTGGGGCGGGCTTTACACCATGACGACAGCACAGCGACGGTGAAGCAGATTTTGTACATTACTAAGATGGATGCCGCTGTGGAATATCATTCGTTCGAATCAGCTATCGCGTCTGTTTTAAGTGATTTAAACTTTTCCTTTTCGTTAAAACCCGAGCAAAGAACAACACTCGGCTACCAGATGTGGATTACACCGGCTACTTTGATGAGGAGGATGGGGAGTGTGATAATGTGCTAACACACACACACACACACAGTAGCTCTGGATCTGGCCTTTCTGTGCTTATTTCCTCTCACTAGATCTGATAATCATGTAAAAAGTGTAAATAATTGTAAATAAATATTTTCAAATATTTCAAAATATTGCAAATTGCGTTCTAATCGCAATACAAATGCCTCACAATGGGGGCAAAGGCGATCAGAGCTTGACGTTTCAGTCGGTCTGAGATGCTATGTGGTTTTCCAAATTTTGCATAAATGTTGATGGAGTGGCGGTGGACACCAGCTATTACCATATTTCTTTTACAACAACTGCAAAAGTCGTCAGAAGCCATTGCAACATCTTCCTTGAAATCAAAAACAGAGAATTGTTATCTCAGATGTTTCTCCGTCGCTCTGCATACGTCATTATCTGTTGGTGACGCACCTTTGGAAATGATTTGTCTATGAAGGTTTGCCAGACCATAACTCAGTTACTACGGAGAATGGTCTGGTTTTAACCAGGCTAATGGACTGCATCTTTAAACTAAAAAAAAAAAAAAAAAAAATACTAAGACTAATGAGTTCAAATGGTCTGTTCCTTTTTTTTCTTCCTCACAGCTAATTTTTCAGATTATGGTTACGGCAAGAACAGAACAAAATCTTGAGGATGGCGAGCACCCAGCAATCGGCACAGGAATTCCTCCTAAATGGTCAAACTCTGCTAACTGGAGGTCGTTTAAACTGTGATCCTGTAATTGAAGATTTAACCCAGTGCAAATTCTTCATAAATCATGAGCTAAATTCGATTGAATCTGCAGAAAATAGTCAGGATAGGATAAGGATTTTGCTCGACATAGTTTTTTCTAAAGGAGAAGCAGCATGCAATACCTTCTTAAAAATTATCTACAAAAAAAGAGTTCAAGTATTTCCAAGACCTGTTTTAGGGGAACCAGATTTACATCACTGGATTAGTTGCTTCTCCTTCCAGGATGAACCACAATCGCAGACTGCAAACCTAGAAGGTGAGTATCAAGCACAGGTATGCTATATTCAAATTTTTAAGATGATGATTATCGTGTCAAGTGGTTTAGATAAGTGCATATTTATTTATACGTTACATTTAATCTGAGGCGTATAGTGATGGGGGGGAGGTTTGGTTTGAGACAACCTGCCTTGTTTTATTAAAGTTTTTTTGACCTTTTTAGAACAAAATCTCAAAACAAATTTAGAACATAGAGACTATTTTGATGGACCTTTTTAAAGTCTGGAGCAAGCATTTACTACTCAGATTATTGTGGACTAGTTTTCATTGTACTGTTGTAGGTCATATCACTGAAGAAATGTGTTTTAAAATATATTTTTCAGACCCAGATCCTTGTGCTGCATACCAAGGCCTTTTGAGATGGAAAGCAAGACAAATACTGGAAGATAAATGGAATCAAAGCATGCTTTTTTTAAAGAATGAGCATAAAAGCAAACCCTTCACATACATACCCCTTGTTATGGACACAGATTGTAGTACAATTTCAAAGCTTAAGAAGAACAAGGAATACAAGAAATCTCGCTCAAAGAAACTGAAGAAATACATTCCAACAAATAAGAAAATGTTGTCTCCCAAAGACTTACTTATGAATGATGAGAAAAGCATCCTGCTTGTGGGAAAACCTGGAGTGGGCAAGACAACAGTTGCACTGGAGATTCTTAGACTCTGGACTGAAGAGAAAAGCATTCCAGTGAGTTACATGTTTTATTTTGATGAGCCACTGATGAGAGTTTTCTCCCAATCTTCATATCCTCTTATGTGGAAGGATCTTATATTTCAACATTACATGTGCCCAGAAGAAGCATCAGATCAAGTTCTTGAAAATATTGAGGGCAATTCAGAGAATGTTGTGCTCATTTTTGATGGTATCATGGATGTGACTGGAAAAAACGCGATTAAGCTGCTCATGGAGAAAGAATTTTTGAAAGATGCAAAGGTCTTGACCACTTGCAGACCAGAAGCTGAAGATACAGGTTTCCTGTCAGACTGGCCATCTTATCGAGTTGAGGTTCAGGGTTTTAATCACTGGTCCATCTGTGAATACTTCAAATGGATGTTGGGAACAACAGATGACATTGGTGCTTTGAAAAACCCAGAGTTGTTTAGTTTGTGCTCTGTACCACTGTATGCCTTCATAGTAACTGCCTGCATTTCAGTAAGTCCTGTTGAAGCCAGGAATAAGCATTTTACAATTACGGAGATGTATGTCCAGATTTTTCGCTTTTGCATGAAACAACATGGACACCAAAATGTGGAGCACTTGGATAAGTACATTACAGACAACAAGAAGGACATCATAAAATTAGCTCAAGCCTCCTATCAAGCAATGCTAGCAAGGACAGTGAACCTGACAGATTTGGATCATGAAGACAAGCCTGTGCAAAATGCCTTCTTGACGAAGCAATTCTGGAACCCATCCACAACCTCTTGCAAAGTGTATGCATTCCTGCATAATACAATGCAAGAGTTTTGGGCATCTCTCTTTCTAATTTTAAATCCTGACAAGATCACTAATGTGCTTGATCGATGCAACAGCGAAGAAGATGGAAAATATCTCAAATATATTATGCCATTTTTGTCTGGGCTTCTCTCTGATAATCTAGTTGTGCTTATAAAGTGTTTGGTGCCAGTAGAACAGATAGAAGCCACCCGTGCCAAGTACTTTCAACAGATCATTGATACTTTCCTTTACACTAAAGAACAGAATCAAGAAGGTGATTGTGAGCAGTTTGTGGACACTGACAACATCCTGTTTGTGTGTCGATGCCTTTATGAGTACCAGTCTCCTGAGGCATGCCTACTCTTCCTGTCAAAGATTCAGTATGAGCTGGATTTAGAGGAACAAACACTTGATCCTCACCAGTGCTGTGTACTATCCTATGTGGTCAGTCAAACTAAACATCCGAATATTGATCTGGACCTCACAAATTGTGACATTTCTGACTCTGGGGTGAAACTACTTCTAGGCTCATTAAAAAAACTGAAACTTCTCAGGTACAAGAAGTTAATTTATGGCTGGTGAAACAAACTATCACCCCTTTTCACAATTTTATAGCAATTACAAAAAAGTATATGATTTATAAGATTTTTAATGTATTTATTTTTGCTTTTTATACACATTTTTTTATTCCCAGGTCAACAAGCAGGATGCAGTCTCAAATTTGGAGAGCGGCTTTTGAAGCAGAACAGTTTTCAGATTTTGATAGCCTGTTTAGCTTATTCGGCTTTGAAATGCACCTCTATGCACATGAAACACAAGACCAGAAAGTGTTTCAAAAGATAGGAGAAATCCTTAAAAAGAAGAGATCAGAGAGCATTCATATGTTTCTGCATGTAAATGAAAGCCTCATAACCAGATCTTTGCAGAAGGCAATTTTTGAGAGCTTATCCAATATTGCGACCATTAGGTACAACCAGTAAACACTTATGTGTTCCAAAATAATTTGAACTTAATAGTTCAACTTAATTTGTATATATAAATATTTTGTTGTTTTGTTTTTTATAGGATTTCCCCCCATCAATTCAAGGTAGCAATAGAAACAGACCTCTATGTTCAAGGAGCTATTTATGAGATGAAGACTGGTCAACGATGTGTAAGGAATCTGCTACCTGTTTTCAGCAAAGATCAAACAGAAAACTTTGAGGAGCAGTGTACATTTTTGCTGAAACTGCATGAACATGGTAAGAACATGAATGTTCTTCCAGTTTTGCAACCTGTTTTTTATGCATTTCCACCTACATGGGTTGTAAAGCCTTCAAACCCATCAATGTCACTGCTCTTCCAAACCATGGAAGCTCTAAAATTAAAGAAGCCAGCGGAACTAGATAGTGTCACATATGTGCTCAGTGAACTTGACATTTTTCTTCATTGTACACCTTACGTAAAAGAAATAAGGTGAGTAAAATTAACCAACTTTTTTTGGAAAATGGTGGTCGAAAATAAGGATAAAAGGATAAAATAAAAGGATAAAATGCACCTTTTTATTGCAGGTTCAGTGCTGCACTCAGACAGCCTAAAGACATCCACAACATTGTGAAGACTGTTACTGACCTTTTCATTCTTGCATCTGAATGTGGAGAGGAGAAACTGAAGAGCCTTTCTGCAGCATGCAGTTACTCAACCTTTCCCTTTGCTGAAGACAACAAAGACATGCAGAGCTTTTTCCTTTTGGATCTCTTCACCCAGCTGAAACAAAGTTCATCATGGAATACGGCACTACCAGCATTGAAGCCCATTCTTATGGTTGCCCCTGCTGTATGGACAGTGGATCTACTAAAACTAGAGAAGACATTTGCTCTAATTGAACTACTAAAGCTTCAGACGGTCACAAAACCTGTGGAGCTCAGGAACTGGTCGTGTGAAAGAGAAAAACTGAAGAGTTTCCTCAACTGCTTACCCTATATCTCAAATCTTTGGTAAGTAGATTAGATAAAATTAACGTGCATTACTAATGTTCCTATGTCAGTGCTAAAGGGGTAGTCCAAAAATGTTTTTTTTTCCATCGCTTTCATGTTGTTCCAAACATGTATGACTTACTTTCTTCTGTGGACTGATAAACTAAGGTATTTTGAAGAATGTTGGTAACCAAACTATTTTGGTTACCAGAGACTTCCATTACATGGACAAAAAAGAACTGAGGCATTTCTCATTATATCTAAAGTTTTGTTTCACAGAAGAGAGTCATACAGGGCTGGAATGACATGAGGGTGAGTAAATGATGACAGCATTTTTTGGATGAGCTATCTCTTTGAAGCAGGGTTGTCTAAACTCGGTCCAGAAGGGCCACTTTCCTGCAGTTTAGCTCCAACTTGCCTTAACAGACATGCCTAGAAGCTTCTGGTATGCCTATTAAAGGGATTTTTCACTTTAAAATGAAAATTCTGTCATCCTTTACTCTCCCTCAAGTTGTTTTCAAACCTGTATGAATTACTTTCTTCAGCTAAACCCAAGGGAAGATATTTTGAAGAATGTCAGTAACCAAACAGTTAACTGGAATCATTGAGTTCCATAGTAGGAAAAAAAATACTATGGAAGTCAATGGCTCCAGTTAACTGTTTGGTTACTGACATTCTTCAAAATATCTTCCCCTGTGTTCAGCTGAAGAAAGAAATTCATACAGGTTTGAAACAACTTGAGGGAGAGTAAAGGATGAAAGAATTTTCATTTTAAAGTGAACTAGCCCTTTAAGACCTTGATTAGCTGGGGTCTTAATAGGCATACCAGATACTAGACATATGTCTATTAAGACCTTGATTTTTAACACATCAAAAATGTGTTTAATTGGGGTTGGAGCTGAACTCTGCTGGACAGTGGCCCTCAGGAGCAGAATTGGACGCCCCTGCTTTAAGGTTTCATATTGAGATAATCATTAAGCAAATCATTTCTTGCATTTAGTTTGATATGTTTAGTAACTCACATTACATATTATATTAAACTCAATTTACACTATCTCTATAGCTGTGGTGAGCAGTTTTTCCAGACAGTGTGTGAGGTCCTCTCTGCAGAGAGGGAATGGAATCCAAAACAGATCATTGAGCTTTTGAGAGCTCTTGGTTTTAACATTTCTTTGATAGACATGCTGCAAAGTCGCCTCTGCAAAGCTGTTGCCGATGTTTTCAAACTGCTGGATAAAGAGGACATCTCCCTCAGTCTTCTCCCTCAAAAGATCTCATGTCAAGGTTGTGCCTACCTCTTTTCAAATATGAAAAAGCTTCAAACCTTGAGGTAATAATTTTTGTGATGAAAATATATTGCACAGTTGCAGTTTTTTGTTTGGGTCACAAATTTGATTTTTCTTATTATATATTTATTTATTTTCAGAGTAAATGAAATTGCAACTTCAAAGCTGGCAAGAATGGTTAGGTCACATAAAGAAATAAATTCCGTAACGGTGGAAGAGCTGTCTTTGGTTTTGTCAAACTTTCATCTATCAGAGAGAGCACTTTGCCAGCTATTAAGCAACCTGACTTCTCTTCTTAGAGTTTGGACAGTCCACAAGTTGAACCTTTCAGAGTTTAAAATTGAGCCTCATCTCCTCGGTCTGCTGTGTTATCAGGGTCCCTTGTCCATTAAGTAAGTGGGAAACATAAAACTGGCAATAGTATTGTTGGTATCTTGTATTAACATGTATTTGAAGTGTTCATTTACGTAAAAAATATTATAACAATTTTGTGGCAACAGATTTAATGAAGACACTCTGGAGCGACTAGCAGAAGTTGTGTATGATGCTCAAGATGTACATCTGACACAGTTGTTCCTGGAGAAAATTGATGGGGATTTGTCTCCTTGTAATTTGTCCTGGGAGGTTTTATCTTATCTGGTTCAGGTCACCAAAAAGCAGGTGACACTAGACCTTCCAGAAGGCAGATTTAATGTTCTGAAAGTTCCAAGCCTTCTTGCTGTACTGGACACAGTCTGCTTTAAAAGGCAAGACATTTCCTTGTGTACATCTACTTATATAAATTGAAATATATGAAAATAATTCATTCTTAATTATGCAGGATAAGCCCACGATTTGTCAGGGCTGCACTGAAGGAGATATATCAAAAACGTGCGGGTCATCTAATTGTGAAATTGGTCAATTCTTCAGCTAACCTGATTAACCTTTGCATGAGAGAGTTGGATTCAACTGATTGCAAAGCCCTCTGCTTTGCCCTGCACTATAGTGATGGTGTTAAGCTCAACCTGTTAAACTCTGTCGTGCCATATAATGAGACGGAGAGCATTGTAAAACTTATGCACAGAGTTTCAGATCTGAGGTAATGTGCTCATGATTTTCTTAAAAGTCGATTCACACCGCACTGACAGATGGCAACAGACACTTCTGATGGTTTTGTGCTAGCCATGTTAGAGCTGGTTTTCACAATTTAACATGCTGAATCAAAATAAGAACGTCTGAGATGTGACGTGTTGTAATCTGGTGACTGTCGGTGCAGTGTGACTGGGTCTTTACAACCAAAAAAATTTGCCACTTTTGCGCATATGGTCTTACTAACATTGCTTTTGTGCTTTTTTGGAATAGGGTTGATAGAAAGCTCCTGTTGAGTTTTCTTCATACCTCTAAGGACATGGAAAAACAAGGATATTCAGCATCTGCCCTATTGAGTTCCCTGAACCACAAACTTGACTTCTCCTGCAGTTCTTCCCTCAGTAGTGGCCACTTTGGTCAAGAGAATGGGGATGTTCTAACTCTGAGTCTTATGGATTGTACTGCCATTTCTTCTGCCATTAATAAATCAGCATGTGACACAGAATTAATTTTATACGACTGCCAAGCAGATGATTCTGCACTTGAGATTCTGTTCCCTATTTTGCACAAAGTGCATCTTCAGTGAGTCCTCACATATTTTAACATAAATTTGGTAATTGTTTTTATTGTTATTTTCTGCAGATTATTAAATTATTAATTTGCAAAAACTTCTACCTCAACAGTTTGGGCAAAGACCTTCTTTTTCAGTTTCTGACACTGATTTTCAATGCCCCCATGGCTATGTCTTTGAAATGGGCATCATCACTTTCCAAAGCACTTGGAAAACAGCTGGATCTCAGTGGCACTCCTCTTAACTATGATACGTGTGAGTCTCTGCAGTTAGTCTTGGATTACACAGAGGATCTTACACATCTTAATCTGAGTCATTGCCAGATCACAGATGCATGCCTGGATCTTTTGCTCCCACACCTTCACAAAATGATGATTTTAGAGTGAGTATTCATGGGCTCATCAGAAATCAAAGGACATTGGTGGTCTTTAAAAAGCTTAACCACATTGTTTTTTGTTTTGTTTTTTTTAGTCTTACTGGAAATGACATAACTGACAAAGGTGTTCAGAGACTGCGCAAAGCCCTAGATGGAAACAGTTTCACAAAGACCATATGGTAATTATGCTGTTAAAATATGCTAGGAAGCTATCATTGTACACTAGAAATTGGGGGAAAAAAGTAAAAATGTAATGGTGAAAAAAACAATTGTTAATTGGCTCATTTTAATTAGATAAACATTTTGGATGTCTCAATTCTTTAACACTTAAACTTAAGATCTTGGAGTACTCTATAATTTTTTGCATATGATTGTTTTTATTTGAGCAGCTATTATTTATAAGTAAAAATGATAAAACCACAATGTCACCAAAGTGCCTGATGCTTGTAACGTTGCCACTGTATTTTGTTACGTAAAAGTTCTGGCTATCTCAAGTATTTATTTATTTATTATTATTATTATTGTTTGTTTTTCGATTACAGTTTTGGTTTGTTCTGATGTGTCCTTTAGAATTAAACTTTTGATAATCTTTATTCAATCAATTGCACAGCCTTTGTGACAACCAAATAACAGAGATTGGCCTCTTGGTGGAAGAAGCACGCTTTGAAACCCAACAGGCTGGTGCAAGAAGGTGCACCCAACATTACAGTAAAAAAGATTTGGGATCAAAAAGTGAAACGGAAAACACAATCAGAGCTTTTGTCAAGGTATGGAACAGGTTTTTTTACATTTGTGTTATTTTTGTGCAAGAGTTCAGATATTTATAAAAGCATTATTTATTAATGTGTTATATGCTAGTTGACTAGCACAGATCGAGATTCAGTAGACCAGTGATAATGTTGCAATTCACTAGTTAGTTCGTCTAGCAATTCACAGACTCATTAGTTGGGTGTAGTCAATGAAGGAATGTTAGTAAACCCCAGCAGATCATGTTAAAATACTTTTTACAAACAGGCCATTTACAAACATATGGGTAATGTGAAGGGGACCTCAATTTTTTTAAATTTTTGCCCATTCTTGATTAGTTGTCAGTAAGCTTTGCTAGGATCTGTCACCTGAAGTTAAGTTGGATGCATGACTGTGCCAAAAGAAAACCGCTTCATTTCGAATTATCTTACGTCATAGAGGGAAGATCCTATAAAGGAGTTTGAGCCTGAACTAGAAGTAAATAATGGCAGGATTTCATACAGGTGAGTAAGTACTGTATGTCTTAAATGAATATGATCTTTCTGTGTGCGAATGTTTTCTTTTTATTGTGTTGTAGGTTTCAGTGCACATCCGAAGGCCTTTTCTTGTGCAGCACAACTGGGCTGTTGTTTGGAATGAAAGGAAGTGGATGTGTAGAGTACAGTGTGGTTCACTGGGATATGCGTCTCCTCATTAACACTCACTATGAGCCTGCTGGACCTCTGTTTGATATTAAAACCACTATGGGAGAAATCTATGAACTTCACCTTCCGCACTGTGAGACACATGGTAAATGATTCATTAACAATGATGTCAGCCCATCCAGTGTTACAATGTAGTGAGTCTTCACTGTTTACATAAGCAGATTTTGATGCTGCTTCCTCACTGGAAAGGAATCTTATATGTAACTGATGTGGAATACGTATAAAAACTACAACTCTTTAAAAGGAAGGTTGAATCATTATCTCAAAGGGAGTCTGACTATTGTTTTCTTTTACTAATTTGGCATAAATGTAATGCACAAAAACAGCGTGATTTCAACCACATCAAAAACACCCCAAAAAACTGTATTGAAAATATAAAGCAGCTAAGACCCTTCCAAACATAATACCATCTTGACCAATACAGAATAGCACTTACTGATCATATCTACGTCTCATCCGGATTTGTGCCTTCAGGCGGGTATGTTACATAGTTATCATAGCTACCAAAATCCAGTGTTCTGTATTTTGCGTACGTGAGTTTTTGCTGTCGATGGCTATTGCTGTGCGTTTAGCTAGAATGCCATACAAAACCAACCCATTGGGCCACTGAATCCGCATTAACGACAACAGTTGGGGCATCAGCCTTAGTCCTAATGGGTTGTTATCATAGCTATCAAAATCCAGTGTTCTGTATTTTCTGTACGTGAGTATTTGTTGTAGCTGGCTATATATAAAAAAAAAAAGTTGTGTACTGTGCTAATTAATTGAGATTTCTTACAGCTCTTACAGGTTGTTGGCCTTGTTTGTTTCGTTGCTTCTATTGATCTACCCTTTTTTGTAAGTCGCTTTGGATAAAAGCGTCTGCTAAATGATTAAATGTAAATGTAAATGTAAATCTGGGGACTCTCATTACATATTCAAATAAATTAGTCCGTTCGTTGCCCACAACACGAGCTTTAAGTCCAAGTATACAGTAATTGTGTACTATTTTACATTACATGGGATGATCTTCCATTTATGTTTTTCCGTATTAATGTAATGTATGAAAGTTTTAACCGCTTGCCACAATTCATTCTGGCATTTCCTGTTACGTCACAGACAATGGAAATGGTGCGAGGACTCAAGTGCATGGAAAAATGATAATTTATTGCAAAAATAAAACAAATACAAAACAAAACACCCACGAGGGGGCTAAAACACATAATAGAACATAAAACAAAAACATCCCAAATGAAATCCCAGGAGGAAGGGGAGACACCAACATGAAACAAGGATCCAACACAGACTGGCAAACACAAGGAGCTTATAAGGGGAAGAAATCAAGAGGGAACAGGTGGGAGAAATAAACACTAATCAGATAACAAGGGGGAGGGATCAGACAATGACAGGAGCACAAGCTCAACTAACAAAAACCTACATGTGCACACAAGACAGGACAGGCATGTGACATTTCCTTATCCGAAAATTACATATGCAATGATACCAAAAACAGCCTTTTGCTGCCAGTTGCTGTGAAATCTTTTCCGTCATAATTAATCAGTAACACAATACTAGTGTTTATTGTAAATAATTTTTCGAACAACTTGGATATAAATTTTAATGGTGTTTCTGTCTCTCTCTTTTGTACCTCTTATCTTTCTATCTACAGTTGATGCGATTGGAAATCTTTCTGTTGTCCATATACACAATGAAGACACTCTGGAATTCCTCTCTCCGGTTAAAATTTCAAAAACGCATATAGCTGTAAATGTCTGTGAGTTATCTAGCTATGGAATTGTGCATGAGAATGATCAAAATAACAGAATGATCAGGGGACAGGTGCTGCTCTTCCAGGAACCTGATATGTTACCAACACAGCAAAGGCTATGGGTTTTCCTATTGCCGAGTAATGTCCTACTCTCAGAGGTCTGCCAACCTTTAATTTGTTCTCCTTTTGCTTTTGAAGATTATTTGTAATAAACATCACATATTCTTGTTTCTTATTCTTTTGTCAACAGATAAAAAAACAGCAACAAGAGTATATGTTCATCCAAACCAGCTCTGACTGCAAACTAATGACAAATGCAAAGTATACTCTGATCTCAAAAAAAGCCAAAAGAGTCCAACCAAAGGTATTTAGATTCAGAGATGGTTTGTCCCAGACATTTGCTTATCCACACCTATAATCTATATATTAACCACCATTTTCTTTCACCACAAACACATTTATTTTTATGTCTTTTAGTTGTTTTTTCAAGGTGTCAAGCTAATGGGGCACATGTCCATTGGCGCAGAAAATGAACAATGCTTTATTGATTTTACCTGCTAATGTTGTGCAGCTTTTTTGTGTATAATTGTTTTTTTGTTTTTTTTGTAACCTTTAGGAAAAAACATTTGAAACCTTGCATGATGGTAATCACCATCCTACATTTGAGGTCTTCTTAGATAAAGATGTGACTGAACTGCGAATTAAAATTCAGCGTAAAATAAAGGAAAGTGATAAAATTACCTTCAAAAATGCATGGAGGCGTTGGATAATTCTCAAGAAAAACAGAGGTAAGACTTTTTTTAAAACTTTGTACACTGTAAAATGTATCTAAATATTTTGTATTTCTCGTCTCTCTAGATAATTACACACAAATAAGATCTGAAGAATATTCTAACAAATCAGGTACTATAATTTTATTTTATTTTTACATTTAAAACCTATTCATTTTTATGTTTTTTAAACCATATTCTCTTTGATTTTCTCATTTTAAAACATTTTAACACCTGATAATTATTTGTCTATGTGTGTGTCTAAGAAAAAAACTGGATATCGGATCTTGGTAAAATCATGGAGGATCTTAAAGCTGATGAGTTTAAGACGCTAAAGCATTTAATGCATAACACTGTGAATAGAGATCCTATTGGTTGGAGGAGACTTAACGAAGCAAACGACAGGTGTGCATTGGCGAGTTTGGTTGTTGAGACATGGGGATTCAAAGAGTCAGTGAAAGCCATTCAAGAGTTCATGAAGAAGCTGCCTCGCAATGATGAATTTGTGACAGGCCGACTGAAGCCGTACGTGATGCTGTTTGGCCTCGAGGGTTAGAGGCCTTTTACGGACTTTGTAATAATATTGTGAATAGACCTCAGTATAAATGCACTTTACATGAACAACAGTTTACCACAGATTGGTAACTTCGGACTGTTGACATTATATATGGCTGCTGTTTTGTAATGGATTTAATGTGCTGTAAATTGCAACAACTAGTTTGTTGCCGTCCTCTTCAGGCATTATATACACAAACACAATGTACATAAGTCGATTGATATAATATATATTTTAACAATGTTGTTGTATAAAACCTTATGGTTACTTACTTGATTTCGATACTTAATTTGAACCCAATTGTATTGAATTGTTGTATTATATATGTATTTAAATAATTTGAAAGGTTATTGTTGTTGTTTTTTTTATTACCTCAAACTAAATATCCAATTACTCAATTACCAAAATAATCGGTAGTGACTGCCCTAAACTGTAAATGTGGTTTCGTAATTGAATTTGTAAATTGATTGTGTAGGTCAGGTTGCTTATGTGTAGCCTACATATAGGCTAGGCTATTTGTTTAGCAGATAATATGAATATGTTTGCTACAATATGAATATACTGTAACTGAAAATTCATTTACTCTGCCTGTTATCTGTTTGTATTAGAATTATGTACAAAGATTTCACAAAAGAAGTTTAGAAATGTATGTCCTAATATTTATTGTCAAAAATGGAATCAACAAACAATGTAAACAATAAAAAAAATTGATAAAAGCAATAACAAGTTTAATTTGATAATTCAAATTATTATTTACCTGAAGTCCCTTACCAGGGACAAACTCGTACATAATCCAACTTTGCTTGCTTGCATAGAATGTGCAAAATTATCAGAACTTAAAAAAGTTCACAAAAGAGAGAAAGGCACGTATGTCTTTGAATGTCATTGTCAATCTAAATATTAATATTTCATAGACATATCATATTTCATACAACATTTATTTATTTATTTATTTATTTATTTATTTATTTATTTATTTTAATGAATGGCCATAGCTGTCATTAAAACATTTTACATATATCCTTTTTTAGAGTTTTTCCCCCCTGTAAAAATAACAAAGCAAATACCGAGTACAATAGTTTACAGGTGTATAAAAAGTGTACTTTATGTTGTTTTCTCTGCTATAATGGAGGCCAGGGGGTGAAGTTTTCCTCTTTAAAGAAGTTAAAGACGAGATCAATTTAATTAGACCGACCAAAGGAAGTCTAAAAAAACAAGTTAGCATGTTTGCCCATATTAACTGCAAGGGGCGCAATAATCTCGCTTTTCTTCACATTCTCCACAGAACTCAAGTTACGACCCAGTTACAACTATAGAGGTTACAACCAGTGTTGGGTAAGTTACTCTAAAAAAGTAATTAATTACTAGTTACTAATTAAATCTTCAATAGTGTAATTAGATTACTGTACAAATTACTCTCTCCAAAAAGTATTTAATTACTTTTAGCCCTGGTTTGGAAGTTCTTGCATCTTGTTCTCGACACATCGCCTGACTCTGAGCAGAACTTTTTTTCTTGTGGGTGTCGGAGAACTATTACTTTACATATAGAAATGTAAAGTGGGCGTGGTTAATGTGGTGAAACAGAGTTGTTCGGCACCTGGTTTTCTCGTGAAGTATGGAATGTTCTCGTCAGAACAAAGTTTGTTCATGTTCTTGCCACCTTGAGAAAGCGAACAAATTTCTTGGTTCTTGCGGAGTATGTTCCAAGCTGTAGAAGTAGGAAAAAAGGGCAAGCATAAGGATTTAAGAGGTTTTGACAAGGGCAAAATTGTGATGGCTAAACAACTGACTCAAAGCATCTTCAAAACTGCTGCTCTTGTGGGATGTTCCCAGTCTGCAGTGTTCAGTATCTATCAAAAGTGGTCTAAGGAAGGTACAGTACTACAGTGGTGAACCGACCACCGGGTCATGGGTGGCCAAGGCTCACTGATGCACATGGGGAGTAAGTCGTCAAACAGACGAGCTACTGTAGATCAAATTGCTCAAGAAATGTGTCAGAATAGAAAGTGAATCATAGCTTGTTGTGTATGGGGCTGCATAGCTGCAGACCAGTCAGAATGCCCATGCTGACCCCTTTCCACTGCCAAAAGCAGCAACAGTGGGCACATGAGCATCAGAACTGACATGGCACCAATATGCACTATGGGATGAAAGCAATCCGACAGAGACAGTGTGATGCTTCGGGCAATGTTCTGCTGGGAAACCTTGGGTCCTGTGAAAGGGGGATTCTGAAATCCACTGCCGCGTCAATATACCTGTATATAAAACATATATCCTGATTAATTTCATAATCAAAACCTTAATCAATATTTATCTTCCTATATTATTATAATGATTATTTCCAGTTGTGTTTTTGCTTTGTGTTTCTTGTTTTTTTAAGTGTCTTTCATTTAATTTATTATATTTTATTCCTTTTCCTTTTACTGAAACACTAAAGACTCAAGATGAATATTGCCTGTACTATTGTGTGTCCCTCTCACTGAAAGAAAGCATATGTTATCAGTATGTTTTGGTTAGAACTGGTTAGAACTGGAGCTTAATCAGCTCCAACCTTGGAGAGACTGTGTATCTATGTATGTGCACAGTATACTATGTTACAGATCAGTGTTGACAATGGTGTACAATGGGCACCCTAAGAGATGGGTGGACTTGTTGTTCTGGGCAAGCTGGCGCCTGCTCCAGATCTGGAAGGTCACTACGGGCCTAATTCTAAGGTGAAAGCGTCAACAAGTGACACGTCTATGAAAATGTGCATCAGATTAACTGACATGAGTGGAAATTTACCATGACTGTGCATTGTCTCTGAGCCAATCAGAACCGTCCGCATTGCAGTAATGACTTGGATAAGACCTTGAAAACGGTATAACTGTTGGGACAATAGTATGTACAATAGGGCGAGGCAACGAGACGGTGAGAGAGGGAGCGGGGCCTACGAACTCCTTGTGAGACTTGAAGCTGGCTTCTGCCTTTGAAACTGCAAACTATTCTTAAGTAAATTTTTATTTTAATGAATTGCAATCCTGATTCTTTGTCTTCATTTCTTCACTACTAGTCCTGGGTCATAAGCTATTAACCCCTAACACCTGCCATCCATGTGGATGTTACTTGTATATTTGGCAAGTACCTAAGCATTGTTGCAGACCATGTACACCCTTTCATGGAAATGGTATAGTGGTTATGGCCTCTTTCTGCAAGATAATTCACCCTGCCACAAAGCTAAATGGTTCAGGAATAGTTTGGGGAGCACAATGACTTTGAGTAGGCACAACGGTGTTTACTTGGCCTCCAAATTCTCTAGATCTCAATCCAATCGAGTATCTGTGGGATGTGCTAAACAATGAAGTCCGATCCTTGGAGGCCCCATCTTTCCACTAACAGGACTTAAAGGATCTGCTGCTAACATATTGGTGCCAGATACCACAGCACACCTTCAGGAGACTAAGTCCATGCCTTGATGAATCAGGGCTGTTTTGGCAGCAAAAGGGGGACCAACCAAGAAAGGTGGACATAATCTGAGTGGTGTAGATTCTTATAAATACACTTTTGAGAGCAAGTTAGTTTGCCTCAACTTTCCATTTCAGTAGAATTTTTCTCAGAAAGGTGTGTTGTATGCAATTGTTTTGATAGAGAAAAACAAGATGTATTTTTAGTTTGAACATTTATTCTTCAGACTTTCCCCTTTAAATACAATAAGCTTTGTGCAAAATAAATCACATTTGGTTTTTAAACATTGAACATGGACATTGAACAAAATTGTAAACAGAGGTGTATTGGTATCCTCATATCGATGGGATTTAACCACAAAGGGCCTTAAAAATTAAGATTTCAATTTTACCATTCCCCCCCCCCCCCCCCCATAATGTGGCTCCAAGTCTTAGATGAAAATTTTAATTTTGACCCCCTCGACAAAATAGTGGATTACTCAATAAATATACATTCATAACATTTAATATTTTGGCTTTCATCACTATTTACTTATCTTCAGAAAAAAATATTAACAAAATCAAGAATTTGAGCTGAGGTATTTTTTAAAAATTTGGATGATTCAATTTGGAAGGTTATCATGCTAGTTTTTGGCACGTAGTACTGATGGACCGTCCGATGACCAGCTAAAAACCAGGTACCATGTTCAAACAATATTTTGACAAAAAACAAATACACAGTTTTGATCATTTTTTATTTCATGTAATCAATATATGAGAGCAAATGGAGCTACTGTGTATGTGAAGGATAGGGAAATTATCGGTAATACTTTAGTATAATGGTCCGTCATTAATAATTATTAATACTCAATGGGATTGGCATAATTTAAGAACCAATAATTAACTATGACAAATTAGGAAAATAAATACTAATTAATTACAACATTAATGTGTCTGAGATGTGAGCAATTGTCTTTTTACACTCAGTGTGGTCATAAAATGCATCACTAATTACTTAAGTGTTACCTAGTCACTGTGCAGCAACTACTAGTGACATGGACCATTATTTTTAAAGATGAGTTAAGCTTGTTTCTATATTAGTTAATTGTAGTAGCTGAAATGTTAATGTAGTACTACTTATCAGTCCTGCATTAAATAAAAAAATCATTAGAATATTAAGATCATGTTCCATGAAGAGATTTTGTAAATTTCCTACTGTAAATATAAATGTATTATTAGTAGTAAAGTGCATTGCTAAGGACTTAATTTGGACAACTTTAAAGGCTTTTTTTTAAAGACAACTTTTTTTTGTACCCTCAGATTCCAGATTTTCAAATAGTTATATCTTGGCCAAATATTGTCATGTCATATAATAAACCATACAACAATAGAAAGCCTATAAAAGCTTTTGAAAAACTGATCCTTATGACTGGTTTTGTGTTTATAATATATAGACAAGTATATATATGTCTTTCCAAAAATTTCATAATTTTGAATGACCACAAATATGGATGTGGTTTGAGGCCAAAGTATACTTTATTTTTTAAACGTACGCAAAGTATATTTCTTTATCATACTTTTAAAGTATGAATGGCTAAGAATCACATGAAATCCAATTTTTACAAATCCTTTTCGAGCTACATTCATTCATATTTGGTTTAAAATTCTATTCAAATTGCATTTCTGTAAATCCGTTTCAGTATGACTGTTCTGATAGGAGCATGATCCTTACAACATCATTGCCAGAAACCAAGGCATATATTCAAGAAAACAAAAGAGCGGCATTGACAGTGACAAACAAATAGGATCTGAACAGTTTACGATACACCGTGTGGACGGTCAATAATTTTAGATCAGAATCCAATCAGATACAAAATAATCCGATTTGGACTGACATTGTGAAAGTAGCCTTAGTCACATGCATTTATGTTTGTCCTTTTTTGCTTTTCTTTTTTTGCAGACCAGATTAATGCAGATAAGCATCCACCATTACGTGAAAACCACAGCTGGCAAATGGCTAACGTTACCTCAAGAGCTCCTGCTTGCTATCAAGGTAAATTATCAACCAAAATTTTGGGCTCAGTAAATAAAATTGTTAAGAAATACAGTGGTGGTCAAAATTGTTGGTACCCTTGGTAAATAGGATCAAAAATGGCTGTAAAAAAATACATCTGCATTGTTAATCCTTTTGATCATTTATTTAAAAAAGCACAAAAATCCAAGCTTTCATTGAAATAAAAGAAATGAAAATGGGGGGTAAATCACATTATGAAATAAATGCTTTTCTCCAAAACTCGTTGGCCACAATTGCTGGCACTCCTAGATTTTTTTATGAGTAAAATATCTCTGAAGTATAATAAATATTTACATTAATATTTACCTTTTTTACCACACCAGGGTGACAAGGAACACCCTTTTGAGTTTGAGTGGCCAAAAACTCTCCAAGGATCACAGATGGAGAATCACAGAGTTGTTTGGGAGGGATTCAAGAAAAACCCTCCTCGCTCATCCAGAAACAAACTCCAGCATATTCAGTTGTCAGACACGACCTGGTTTTTTGGTCAGATGAAACTATAAAAAGAGCTTTTTAGCAGAAAATCTACCAGAAGGGTTTGGTGCAAACAGGACTAAAAAGTACCCCATGCCCACGGCTAAAAAATACACCTGGAACTTTAATGTTGAGAGCCTTTTTTTTTTGCTGGAGGTCCTGGATATCTTGTTCAGATACATGGTATAATAGGATCTAGCAAATACCAGCAGATAAAAAATCAAAACCTGATTGTCTCCGCTAGAAATATTTTATTGGGGCGTAGTTGGATCTTCCATCAGGGCAACGATCCAAAACAAAGATGAAAATCAACACACAAATCTGCCACTGAACACAAAATAAAGCTTCTACCGTAGCCGTCCCATGCAGTTCCCTGACCTGAGCCATATAGAGAATGAATGGCTGAACTGAACAGAAGAAGCACCAACATGGATCTGTGAATCTGAAGGACCTGGAGAGATTCTGTATGGAGGATCTCTATTCAGGTGTTCTCCAAACTCATCAGGCATTAGAAGAAGACTCAGGGCGGTTATCTTAGAAAAAAGAGGTTGCAAAAAGTTGTAATAAAATGGTACCAAAAATTGTGGCCAACGTGTTTTGGAGAAAAGCATTTATTTCATAATGTGATTTACCCCCATTTTCAATTCTTTTACTTCAATGAAAGTGAAATATTTTTATTTTTATAAAAGATCAAAAGGATATCAGTGTAGATTTATACAGTCATATTTGATCATATTTACCAGGGGTGCCAACAAATTTGACCACCACTGTAAATACTTTATTTAGCAAGGATGCATTAAATTGATCAAAAGTGACAGTAAAGACTTGCATTGTTACAAAATAAATTCAGTTCTTTTGTTGTCAGAAAAATGTAATGTAGCACAACTGTTTTTTTTTTTTTTTTTTTTTTACATTTGATAATGTTTCTTGAGCAACAAATCAGCATATTAGACTGTTCTGAAGGAACATGTGGCACTGAAGACTGGAAGAATGATGCTGAAAATTCAGATTTGCCATCACAGAAATAAATTATTTAAAAATATATATATTTAAATACAAAATGGTTATTTTAAATAGGAAAAAAATATTTGGTTACATTTTGATTTAATAAATGCAATCTCTGTGAGCATAAGAGACTTGTTTCAAAAACATTTTAAAAAAATCATACCCACCACTGCTTTTTCTTTTTTTTCTCAATTCAAAACATGCCTTTTTAACAGGTCCGTATAGAAAGCAGAGATGCTTTTATCCACCTGTGATGCTCGCCATCCACTACAACAATGGTAAACAACGATCAACCCCCTTTGAACCACTAATTGTACAACTTTTATAAAGCACTGGGAGAATGTAGTTTTTAGTCATGTTTGGTTTTGTTAGCGTTAAAGTGACCATTTTATTCTCATCATTCAGGTCCAGTCTGGACACAGGGCCAAAAGATGAGGCAGTTCAATGGCTTCGGGTCACAATACTGCCATGATAATCTGCCACCCCACATGACTGCAGGTTACCAGAGCTTTGAAAGGGAAAACTTCTACAGAGGTACAGATCTGATTATATTCTCAAATTATCAGGATCCAATAATAATGCAATATTGCACTAAAAGGCTGATTTCTGTTTTAAAGGTTCTAACACTTCAGCTGCTGCCCCACATGGCCAGTGAACAACTTACTCATGAAGCAGAAATACAGAAAACCACATATACGAGAGAGACTGCATCCCTACAGATAATCCATCAAGATGACATCTCATTATATATTGCCATAATATATATGTTTTTTATGAAGTAACTTTGCCTTATGCCCAAGCAGTATTTGTGTGATTTGTGATGTCTGTGGTGTTTTTTATGAAGTATTTCTGCACTGTGCCTAATCAATATTTCTGTAATCGGATTCTGTTATGTTTGTGATGTTCTTTTAAGAAGCAACCATGCACTGTGCCCAAGCAGAATTTCCCCTCGGGGACAATAAAGTAACCAACCAACCAACCAACCAATAGCCAACACTGTAGTGAAATATCTTCCTTAAAAATATCTTGTACTGTTACTAATGTAGATTTTAATAAACTTTCATAAATTCTTGTTTTTGTCAACCGATTAAACTATTTGACTGCCAACTAATGACAAATGCTAAGTATACTTTGATCCCAAATAGCCAAAGGTATTTAGATTCAGAGATTGTTTGTCCCAGACATTTTCACCGTTAATCTATATTTTAACCACAATTTTCTTTCACCACAAACGCATATATTTTGCTGTTTTATCATGGTGTGAAGCTAACAAGGCACATGTCCATTGGCACAGGAAATTAACAATGCTTTATTGATTTTACTAACCTTTAGAAAATGCTGTACAGCTTTTTTGTGTTTATAATTATTTGTATACCCTTTAGGAAAAATGATTTGAAACCTTGCATGATGGTAATCACCATCTTACGTTTGAGGTCTTAGATAAAGATGTGACTGAACTGCGAATGAAAATTCAGTGTAAAAAAAAGGAAAGTGATAAGATTGCCTTCAAAAACACATGGAGGCGTTGGATAATTCTCAAGAAAACAAAGTAAGAACAAGTTAAGACTAAGAGAATGGATTTCACTGAAAAATTTCACAAATAAAATTTCAGTGAAAGCCATTCAAGAGTTCATGAAGAAGCTGCCTCGCAATGATGAATTTGTGACAGGCCGACTGAAGCCGTACGTGATGCTGTTTGGCCTCGAGGGTTAGAGGCCTTTTACAGATTTTGTAATAATATTGTGAATAGACCTCAGTATAAAAGCACTTTACATGAACAACAGTTTACCACAGATTAGTAGCCTATTACTTCTGACTGTTGACATATGGTATTGTTGTATAAGTATTCATGTTGCTTACATGCATGTAATGAGATTTATTTAGCAGATTATTCAATTCAGAGTGATTTAGAAATGAGGAACACCACAGTAATGTGAGATGTGCTGCAATATGAATATATGTAACTATGACAGTTTGCCTGTATGATAGGCCTAATTATGTGCAAAAATTTCACAAATGTAATTTAGAAATGTATATATTTGATGATGAAAGTGAAATCAACAGACAATAAGTAAACAATAAAAGTTTGATAAAAAGAACCAAAAGAACAAACAAAGATGATTTGCCTGCTGTAGTAGTCATGGACAACTAGCAATATTGCTAAAAGAAATATATATATATATATATATATATATATATATATATATATATATATATATATATATATATATATATATATATATATATATATATATATATATATATATATATATATATATCTCAATGGCTTGGATTTCAATATTTCACAAAGAAACTTGAAAAGAAAATTTTATATTTTTACCATATACCCATATTTTAACATTTGTATAATTTCTCTATATTTTTTTTAATCATGATGCCACCATTCTAACATTTGGAATTTAATATATATTATATTATGTTATATGTTTTTTTCTCGTAAAATAGTGAGCTGTGTATGAAGTGTACTTTAAATAGTTTTCTCTGTTATAATGGGCTGAAGTTTTCAGGTTAAAGAGGTTAAAGACGAGAGATCAATTAGACTGACCAGAGGAAGTATAAAAACAAAAAATTAGCATGTTTTGCCCATATTTACCGCAAGTGGCGCAGTATTTCACTTTACTTCAGAGAACTCTTATCACGACGCGTAATTTATCCTCGCTCATCTCGGAATTCTTGTTTTAAAAGGTAAGGTTTGGTGAGTTAAGGTGTTTAATGAAAGGAAATCGTGGATAATTTTTCAAACCCAACGTGTATCGTATTGTCATTTATTAATACAAAGTGTACTTGTGTTTTGCTTTTCAATCAAATGTCACTCTGATTTCAAAGTGAGCCAGGTAACGGCACGATGAGGCCTGTGACTCAACTGCTCCACAACAAGTTTGTTGTGGTGCTAGGAGACTCAAGTGAGTACTGACTGAGATTAATATGGTTATAGTAACGTTAATGGCCTCCGTGAATCGTGATTACCCACTCCAAACTAATTTACACGTGATTGATTTTTTTTTTTTGATGATGATGATGATGATTGATTTTTAATAAAACTGACTTGATTTTCTCTCCAGTTCAGCGTTCTGTCTACAAGGATTTAGTCCTAATCCTACAGAGAGACTCGTATTTAAGTTTATCGCAGTTAAAAAGCAAGGTCAGTAACTTATCCGAATCCATGTTTCCTTTTACCAAAATATGTACGTTCAAACATTAGATTTTTACATTAAGCTAATTATTTCGTTGGAAAAAAATCCAGATTAAGATGCTATATTTGGTATGGCAGCTGGTTTTTAGTTGGTGCAAACTGGTAGGCCATTTTTAGACCAGCTACAGTTCCAGATTAACATCATTTTAAAGTTGTCATTGTAGTTTTTGGGACAGATAGCTGATTGACCAGCTAAAAAACAGGTATCGCGTCCAAAAGCTATTTTGGCTAAATAACCAATAAACAGTTTTGATTTATTATTTAATGTAATAAATAGAGCAAATAACGCTGCTGTGTATGTAAATTGTGAAAAGTGAGTTGAAATATTCCCTATACTGTATAGAGTTTCCTGGTTAAGCATGTCTGATCTATCTTCTCCATATTTCCTAGGGTGAGTTTGCATTTGAACAGGATTGCCTGGTGGAAGGTGGCCGATTGGGCCAGATGAATAATGGCACTAAGTACAGGGAAGTGAGACAGTACCGCACGGACCACCACTTGATCCGCTTCTATTTTGTGACTCAAGTTTTCTCACGTTACATGGAGAGCATCTTAGCTGACTTTGAACAGGGCATAAAACCAGACCTGGTTATCGTCAACTCTTGTGTCTGGGATATATCCAGGTAGGAGTGCTCGTCATTACAGCTTGCTACATGCATAAGATATTAAGCATGTCATAATTATTTGTTTGTTTAACATGATTTTTGTTTTACTACACTGCACAGGTACAGCCGTGAATGGGACTCGGAGTATAGAGAAAACCTCAACACGTTCTTCAGAAAGCTAAAGACCATTTTGCCAGAAGAGAGCCTGGTTGTGTGGAATATGACCATGCCCTTGGGCAAGAAGATCGTGGGAGGTTTTCTGGTCCCAGAGGTGGGTTACACAAAAAGATGCAGAGGATGAACCCTCATGAACATTGATGAGAGTCAATAATCCTTTTTCATCTTTCCCACAAACTCAGATTGCACACATGGGTCCGACTTTAAGATTTGATGTGATTGAAGCCAATTACTTTGGTGCCACTCTTGCCAACGAGTTCGGCTTTGATGTGCTGGATTTGCACTTCCAGTTTCGCTTCAGCCTGCAACACAGGATGCACGATGGTGTACACTGGAATTCCGTCGCCCACAGAAAGATCACATGCCTGCTCCTGGAGCATGTTGCGCAAGCATGGGGTGTGGAGCTGCCAAAACTTGGTGAGAAATGCAGATTGAGTTGGTTAGCTGAGGTTTAAAGCTGCAAAATAAGCTTCTATCATTTTAAAAGTGGAATATATTTATCTATACCAATCAAACAGTTAAATGAATCACAACTGTAATTAAAAACTTGACTAAAGATGTATGGAACATTTTTGCCACCCATTTATCAAGGTCCTCACGGGGTTTTAAAAAGTCTTAAAGTCTTAAATTTCAAAATCTAAATGTAAGGCCTTAAAAATCTTAAATTATCGGAAGCATTGCGTTCTAGGTCTTAAATAATGTTAAACAGGTCTTAATTTTCCTACGTCCATATAACGCTACCTCATTGAAATCCTCCCGCGACGCGTGTTTATTCTGTGGTGTTGTAGTTCTTTCTTTCGCTAGTCCAGCTATTGTTCGCTGTATTACAACTACAAATGAGACAGCATGCATCTAATATTGCAGCCAATCAGCTTTCGTGTTATTGGCACGAGTCTCTCTGATCATAGCCCATAGACGCATAAAACAGATTTCATTCTTCAGCTGACGGTTCCGCGATCGTGAAAGCAAAGGTTAAACTTTCTCACCATCTTGGATAATGACCAAATAAAAGTATAATATACCCGATTGCACTAAAAATAGTTAATAACAGTGATGTAAACTCCGAACTCCGATGTCAGATGTGTGTGTTTGCCGCCTGTCAGAGCTCGTGCAAGTGTATTGAATATTTTATTTCTAGGCTCATTAGCCTACTCTTGAATGATCAAATACACACATTATGCATATGTCCATATCCTGACTTGAGTTAAAAAAAGTTTGGGACGTGTCAGTAAGTTCTGGATCTGCGCATTAGTAAGTTCTCAAAGTAAAAGCAAACTAATATAACTTAATAACAACACAAATGGGGAAAACAGCACTTACACTTAAAGCACTGTTTATATATCTTTGTTGTATTTGTTTGTCCTATTGTCATTTGTTTAATTAAGTATATATTTTATTACCGTTTACTTAGATTACTTAATTACTTGAAAACTTTTTTTTACTTATATTAAGCAATTGATTATTGCTGGGGTTTACTTGTAAGCTTTTAGTCATATTTCCCACCCCAAGCGATCGTGTTATTAAAGATAGATAGCACACCACTGGAACAGCCTTTTTTTGGTAATGCCAAACAAGATTCATGCATTTTGTTTGTTTAATTGCCATGTGTGACTATTGTGCATCTAACATAGCCGTGTGTGTGTGTGTGTAATAGTACATTTAAGTAAATTTTATAGCTCAATAGATCCCACCAGGATTACCATCCATCCATCCTAATCCTGGTGGGATCTATTGAGCTATAAAATTTACTAATACTTTGTTCAATTTAAATTAATTTGCTTTGCAAGTAATTTAGTGATTCTTCATTTCATTTGCATGTTTTGTTTATTGCGCGAATGGTCTTAATTTGACTTGGTGAAACCTGCAGATACCCTGTTTATGTTTGGTCTTTTTTGCTTTTTTTTTTTTTTTTTTTGCAGACCAGATTAATCCAGATAAGCATCCACCATTACCTGAGAACCACAGCTGGCAAATGGCTACCTCAAGTGCTCCTGCTCCTGCTCGCTACCAAGGTACATTATCAACCAAAAGATTTGGCTCAGTAAATTTGTATTAATTTTATTGAACAATAATTGATCTCATATATACATAAATGCATCTTTCCAATTTCATTATTTTTGATTACCACAAAATATGGGTGTGGTCTAGGGGATGCACAATATATCAGCCATCATATTGGTATCAATCTTGAAGACAGTAGTGATGGGAAGTTCGGTTCTTTTCCGTGAACCGGTTCTTTCGGACAGTTCGTTTCAATGATTCAATGAATAACATAGTTTAATATGAAAAGGCAGTGAAGTATCCCGACACAACAACAAATGACATTTGACTGGAAGTTTTCCAGCTGGCTTATATTATTTTTGAAGCTCTTAAGAACACTCAATATGGTGCATATGGTCAATTACATTGAAAACTTCAATAAAAGCTTGCCTATCATTTGGCGCATAGCATACATTCATAAGTAAAACATTAATGCTGTTTATAGAGCCATTTCTTAGAATGAATCTTCCTTCTGCATCCTTATAGGTCACTGATTAAGTTCGATGCAGTATGACGAAAATGTGACTAAATGTGACTTGTGATCTTGACTAAACACAAACAGTTGACTTAATGATCTAAAATGTTTTTTGACACAGGACTAAGACTGAGAATAAAATAAAAAAATGTCTGACAAAAATTATCACTACTTTCAAGAAATTAAGATCAAGAGTCAGAAGTGTTATTTAATTACAGAAAAATATTACTGAAGAATATTTTGCCGTTTCATCAGCAGAAGCCAGCTTCAGGTCTCACAAGGAGTTCCTAGGCCACAATCTCCACATACATTGAATTGTATTAAAAAAATTCAACAAAATTAATTTATTTTCAAGGTCTAGCTATGTATATTCTGATTGATTGGCTAAGAGAAAATAGATTATTATGGTACATTTTCACACATCAGCGGGCTGAATGAGGAAACTGCACTCCTAGCCGTTGCTTGACATTCATTCCTCAGAGGCCAAATACAGACTTTAGAGAACGGATGAAAAGAATAATAAACAATCAAACAGTATTTCTGTTGATTAGTATCATAAACAAGAAGAAATCATATGTATGAGAATAAATCCTGATTAAGACCTTGATTATAAATCTCATTAGGATATATACATGTATATTGACAGGGCAGTGGATTTCAGAATCCGCATCTGCACCCTTCAATAGTATAAATAACCAGGCTGCCGCACAGATTACTTTCTTTCTTTTTTTTCCTTCAAAGTAATTTTCACAATTTAAAACATGTCTTTTTAGCAGATCCTTATAGCAGGCAGAGATGCTTTTATCCACCTGTGATGCCCGCCATCCACTACAACAATGGTAACAATCAAGCCACTCTTGAGAGAATTCACTTAACCAGTGTAACAATCCTCATGACTCATTTGGAACCACTAATTGTACAACTTTCAGAAAGCACTGGGGGAATGTAGTTTTAATTCATGGTTGGTTATTTTGAAAGAGACCGTTTTATTGTCATCTTTCAGGTCCTGTCTGGACACAGGGCCAAAGGATGAGGCAGTTCAATGGCTTCGGGTCACAATACTGCCATGATGATCTGCCACCCCACATGACTGCAGGTTACCAGAGCTTTGAAAGGGAAAACTTCTACAGAGGTACATATTTTATTATTTTCTGAAATCATTAGGAGCTAATATTTATGATATTGCTCTAAAAAGTGGATTTTATGTGTTTGTTTTTTTCAGGTGCTAGCAATGCCCCTGCTGCCCCCTACTGGCCAGTGAACAATTTAGTCATGAAGCAGAAACGCCGAAGGCCACATGCGGGAGAGAGACTACATCCCTACAGATACTAAAGTTTTTTTGGCAGGGTGTACTGTGTACATATTAAACTATGCACTATATTCTTTATTCGTACATTTTGTTTTAAATGATGCTGGTTTAATTCAGTGTAAATTCTTAAGCTTAATAGGCACTACAGAATGTGAATCTTTTCTTTTTTATAAATACTTGTTTTTTTACAAAAGTGTGTTTTTTGATTTATTTATTCATGTAATGCAAATAATGTAAACAGGCTTTTGACTCAGCAAGTTGTAGATAGATGGATGGCTGAATAGAGATACATACATACTTGGAGGCTGTCACCACCTGAAACTCGTGCTCTTCAAAACATTCCTGAAGCATTTTTGAAAGAGGCCACAGCCTCCAGGGAATACTGTTTACATGAAAGGGAGTACATAGTCTGTAACAATGCTTAGGTAGATGGTACATAACAACGTAATATACACATGGATGGCAGGACCTCAGGTTTCTCAGCAGAATACTTCCCAAAGCATCACACTGCCTCAGCCAGCTTTCCTTCTTTCAATAGTGCATCCTAGTGCCATGGGTTCCCCAGGTAGGCCACATACCCGGACAATTTATCCCACCCACTAACAAGTGCTGTGATGTAGAGATCATCAGTTATTCACTTCACCTGGTCATAATTTTATATGTATATATTTATTTTAATTAGCATTATTAACATTTGAATGCACTGTATTTTAAGAGTGGGGGCTAGTACAAGGAGAAATCTGATAGCAAAAATAGCTGACCCCTCTCAATTCCCCCACTTCGTGAACCCCTACATCAGCTGTCTGTTCTGCTCCTCTAATTTCTTTTTCTATCCATATAAGCCTGGCATCAGGATCCTCATCTGAGAACTGTAAGAGAACCCCTGAGGGATTCAGCACCTGTAAGCACTGTCTCATTATCTGTCCAGCCTTAACTTGACCTTCTTTAGACCTAACTAATGCATCTGTAGTACCCTTGTCCAATATCATGTCCAGGCTTCTTGTCCCAAAGTGTCCTCTCAACTTTGTGCAGTCCAGCTCCAGGAAAGCAAGAGCAGAGGATGGGTTGCATGGCTGTATTGATGCCAAATTAGTGTTCTTCTCCATAAGTTTCACTGCCACTGGAGAGATATCAGCACAAGTAACCTTTACAGCACACGGAGAAGTTCTGTAGATACAAGGTCCTAATGCAGATGTGCCACAACCCATGTCCAGGATGTTAAATGGGCCAATACCGGAATGAGACATGGTCTGAAGTGTAGGGAGAATAAAGTCCTTGACTGAGTGAAATCCAAAGAACCATTCAAAATTTTTGAATTGGCCTTTGCTTCCATTTTCTGTGTAGAATCTGTCCCATGTTGCTTTTTTATCCATGTTTTCAATCAACTCATCTGTGAACAGAAGTTATACATATTAGCAGACAGAATAAAAAGACACGATTCCCCAAGTATTACAAGTCTTTTTAAGCTTGTTTATAAACCTGTTTGGAAATGGTTTTGTGCCGTTTTGCACAATATGGTTAATATGTCAAAGTGAATCTCTACCTAACTGAAACTTGACAAATACAATACACAACGTTACTTGTCAAACTAGTATGGTGCCATCTTTGAGCTTCCGTCAGCTTTTGAAGGGTCCTCAGCGACACTGCAAGTCTGTTAAATGAAAACATTTTTTTTTTTTTACAAATCCCAGCTTAAATAAAGGCATTCAAGAACAACCACAACGCTAGCAGCATGCGTCTTACTCTGACTGAATGAATGACACGACCCGGAAGTGTACATGAGAGAGGGGGCGGTGGAAAAAGAACTCAATCAAGATGGCGGATGAGCAGCAGGAATCATCACAGGTAGAGATGGAGGGTAAGTACCAAATTAAAATTTCCTCGCGCAGTCTAATAGATGAGTGGCATGCGTGAAAAAAAAAAAACATCTGCACGAGGGAGCTTGCATATTATAGCAACGAATTTGTTTTCACTTCTGCACGAGCAGGAGGAGATGCAGAGCAGAAGCATACAAAGACCATGGGCTCATTTAAAAAAAACAGTCTTCCAACATTTTTGCACACAGTCAAATTTTCGTTTGGAAAATATTTAAATAAATACTAAAATAAAAATGTACGCTCTCAGTTTAAATTGATTGGTAGTCCTGTTTGCCAATCAGTTGTATACTGTAATATTGACTTATATTAATTTAGTAAATTAGAAGATAATTGGTGTATATATTTGTATATTAATTTGATAATAACCGTTATGGACGTTTGGGATACTCGGTTAGATTAGATAATGGTTAGAGGACTCACAGGGCTTTGTTTACATTACGTCGGATCGTGTAAAGGCATGAGAATCAGCGAGGTGAAAGAACTCAACTCCAGCATTACCAACTGTAATCACTGTCAACTTGGTAAGATCGAATTCTTGTGTGTCAGGTTTCTTAAACTTTTATGACTTTTATCTATTTTGCAGGAGTAAACTGCCTCGCACACGATGAAGCCATAATGGCACAGCAGGACCGCATTCAGCAAGAGGTGAGGGAACCTTCTGAACCAATACCATGGCTTTGATAGCTTTGAACAATCTAGAATTTAAAGCTGAAGCATATAATTTGTCATTTTAGTCACCCAAAAATGAAAATTATGTCATTCATGACTTACCCTTATGTTGTTCGACATCCGTAAGAAATCCTTTGTTCATCTTCAGAACACAAATGAAGATATTTTTGTTGAAATCCGATGGCTCAGAAACGCCTCCATTGGCCACAATGACATTTCCTCTCTCAAAGACCCATAAAAGGCACTAAAGACATTGTTACACAATCCATCTCACTACAGTGGTTCTACAATAATTTTATAAAGCAACAAGAATAGTTTTTGTGCAAAAAAACAACAACTAAATAACAATTTATATAGTGATGGCTGATTTCAAAACACTGCTTTTTGAGGCTTCAGAGTGTCATGAATCAGCTTATTGAATCAGCAGTTCGAGAATAGTTTTTGTGTGCAAAAACTATTCTCGTTACTTCAAAAAATTATTGTAGACCCACTGTTGTGAGATGGGCTTTGTAACGACGTCTTTAGTCTTAACAAATTCTTAAAGGAATAGTTCACACAAAAATGAAAATGTTTATCTGCTTACCCCCAGGGCATCAAAGATGTAGGTGTGTTTGTTTCTTCAATAGAACTCAAATTAAGATTTTTAACTCCAATCGTTGCTCATATAATGCCATGGGGTCTAATTCGAAGAAACAAACTAATTTTAATTTTTGGATGAACTACCCCTTTAAGTGCCTTTTATGGGTGTTGAGAGAGGAAATGTCATTGCGGCAAGTGGAGGCCTTTCTGAGCAATCGGATTTCAACAAAAATATCTTTATTTGTGTTACAAAGATGAACGGCGGCCTTACGGGTCTGGAATGGCACAAGTAATTAAGGACAGAATTTTCATTTTTGGGTGAACTAACCCTTTAACATCATTAAATGGAATTGCCTTAAAAGTGCAATAGGTTATTCTATGCAGATTTTTTTTGTTATGCTGGGTGAAAGTCTCCTCATTTTCTTACAGCAATCACTGTGTTTAGCAATCCAAATGTATTTTTATAAATATATTATCATCTGTGGAACGTGTAGGACCATAGACTGTTCGTTCAATCATTGTCTTTAGTCAGAATTAAATTATATATAATTTGTTCCCTATGAGTCAATGTTTGTGTGTAGACCACTGTACAGCCTGTTCATGCAGACATCATACATAATCAGTGCATTCACGTATGCTGTGCAGAGCGTGTAAGAATGGCAGACAAACAGTTTTGCTTGTTATTGTAGTAGTTATTTACTGTACTATAAAGTTTTCTCACTGGTGAATGATAATCCAATAACGTTGTCTCTGGTCGTCTTGCTTTCTGGCCTGTTGACGTTCGTATGTTTTGGAGGAGGCGTTGCTTTGAACGGCGATTTACAGCCAGGAAGGTGTGATCATATGCTTTTAATGCTAGCAGGCTAAAGTTAGCATTTCCAAGATTAAATATTGTACCTGACACCAAGAATGATAACTATAACACCCCAATTTCATTGTTTGGAAAAGAGACTAGAACTGTTATGTATGCCACTGATTTTAAGAAAGTCATATTGATTTTGAGCAATATGAGGGGGAGTAAATTAACTAACCTTCTAATTGCGTGTGTTTTATTTTAATAGATAGCCACCACTAACCCTTTAGTGTCGGACATACAAGATCTCTCTGTGCTTCAGGGTGAATATGCTGCAGAGGACACCATTTACCAACTCAAGATAAAGGTCACTACAGTTTCATGAGCTTTCTTGACAAGTGCTGAAACCTTCTGTACAACTGTTTCTCCAACATGTGTCTTGTTCATAGGACCTTCACAAAAAGTATGCGCACATTCGGAAGACACGGCCGGATGGAAATTGTTTCTACAGAGCTTTTGGATTTGCACATTTGGAGACACTACTGGAAGACAGCAAAGAGCTGGAAAGGTAGTTTTACTGTTTTTGAATTGCTTAAAGCAGATACCACTGCTTTTCTCTGGAAATTACACACTAATTCAAGAAACCGCAGCAAACTTATTTATGTAAAGTGCAATTTTGTATATTGTGTACATATTATTTTGCTTTCTGTCATTTGGTCAGTGAATGTATGTATCACTCCTTTCTCATTTTTGGCATTATAGGTTTAAAGCCGTGGCAGCTAAGAGCAAACTGGACCTTGTAAACCAGGGCTTTACTGAATTCACTATTGAGGACTTTCACAACACTGTAAGTTGGAAAATGTATCATTTAAACTTTATGCATTCTTCTTATATTCAAAACTCAAGGCATAAATCCTGTAATTTTACTTGAATCATGCTGTCTGTGTAGTAAGTTGGTGCTCACTGTGGTTTCTCTCCTTTGTCAGTTCATGGACTTGATTGAGCTGTGTGAAAAGCAGCAATCACTTGGAGAGCTGCTTAACTCCTTTAATGACCAGAGCGTGTCTGACTACATAGTGGTTTACCTGAGGCTTCTCACCTCTGGATACCTGCAGCGGGAGCATGTGTTCTTTCAACACTTCATAGAGGGCGGCCGGTCTGTGAAAGAGTTTTGCCAGCAGGTGAAAAGATTACTTGTGCTAGTTTGTTTTTGACGTCTTAATGTTAATGTCTTTTCAATGAAGCTTCTATACCGATGAGCTAGAACATTATGGCTTAATATGCTGTTGGTCATCTGTGTGCACACTGAGGCATGAACGGTACAAGACAGCTGAATGTGTCCTGTGGTATCTGGCACCAAAACGTTAGCAGCAGATCCTTCAAGTCCTGTAAGTTGTGAGACGGAGCCTCTTTAGATCGAACTTGTTAATCCAGCACATCCCACACATATGATCAATTGGATTGAGATCTGGAGAATTTGGAAGCCAGGGCAACACCATAAATTCATCATCATGTTTCTCAAAACATTCTTGAGCAATATGTGCAGTGTGGCCAGGTGCATTATCCTGCTTCAAGAAGCCACTTCTACCAGGGAACACCATTGCCATTAAAGGGATAAATCACTGCCTTTTCATATTAAACTGTTATTCCCTTAACTAAGCCGAGTTGATACATACCTCTCTCGTCTCAGTGTGTGCACTTAATCACTCTGACCCGTGGTGAAATTCTGATAGCATTTACTTAGCCCACTAAGTCCAGTTCATTCATTATGGTACCAAACAGAGATCAAGTTAGAAGCAACCAAACACCTCCATGTTTCCCTATTTAAATACAGTTACACGAATAGTTGAACGATCAAGTATGGTGACTACTATAATGTATGGTGGAATATCACTTCTGAGAGTACTTTGACTCAGCACAGTAAAAAGTCCCGGCTGAAACATCCTCCCTCACATCTCCCCCTCCCTCTCATTTCTATCAAAAAGGGGGAGGGGGAGGGGGAGATGTGAGGGAGGATGTTTCAGCCAGGACTTTTGACTGCGCTGAGTCGGAAGTACTCTCAAAGGTGCTATTCCGCCATACAGTAGAGTTCAGGGAGTTCGCAGGTCAGAGAGATTAAGTGCACGCACTGAGATGAGAGGTATGAATCAACTCGTCTTAGTTAAGGGAATAACATAGTTTAATATGAAAAAGCGGTGATGTATCCCTTTACGGGTTGTACCTGGTCTGCAACAATGTTTAGGTAGGGAGGTACATGTCACATTTACATCCACATGAATAACACAGGGTTACCCAGCAGAACATTGCCCAGAGCGCCACACTCCCTCCACTGGCTGTCGTCATCCCACTGTGCATCCTGGTGCCATCACTTTCCCAGGTAAATGGTATACATACATGGCCGTCCAAGTGAGGCTATAGAAAACGAGACTGATTAGACCTGGCAACCTTCTTCCACTGCTCCAAGGTCCAGTGATCGCACTTTCGATGGTGGACAGGGGTTGTCACAGGCATTTGATTGGTCTGCAGCTACCATTCATAATCACCATTAAAATTGTGATAGCCTTTATTGCCCTCATGCAGCATTGAGCTTTGGGTACCCAACACTTTTGTCACTGTTTTTTTGGTTGTGCCTCACTCGGATCACTGCTGACTTGGAGCAACCCAAAAGCCTTGCTACTTTTTCAGATATATTCTGACCCAGTTGCCTTGCCATAACAATCCAGCCTATGTCAAAGTCACTCGTATCTTTATACTTGCCCATTTCTCTTGCATTCAAAACATTGATTACCAGAACGGATCGTTTGCTTGGCCTCTAATCTATCCAGACCTCAATGTGTAGCATTGTTACATGATCAATGATATTCGATTCATAATGTTTTGGCTCATCAGTGTACATTATTTAAATAAGCTGATTAGGATAAGATTTCATGAGGGACATACATTGGTATGTTATTGACTTTTGGATTTTATTTCAACATGTGACTTTTCTGGACAAATGCTTCTTTTAAAAATTAGTATGTGGTGAATGTTTGCGTGTGTGTTGGTGCATATGCCTAAATATGGTCCCGTTGAGCTATATTAAATCATAGTATCAAGGATTATACTTGGTGTAATAATGTTTTTTTTTTTTTTTTTTTTAGGAGGTGGAACCCATGTCGAAAGAAAGCGACCACATCCATATTATAGCCTTAGCACAGGCACTGAATGTGCCCATATTAGTGGAATACATGGACAGAGGAGAGGGTGGAACGGTGAACAATCATATCTTCCCTGAAGGAAGTGAGCCACGCATCTTCCTGCTCTACCGCCCAGGCCACTATGACATCCTGTATAAGTGATACTCTATATATTCTGTGGTTCCATTGTCAAAAAAAAAAAAAAAAACCCATCCCAGTTCTACAGCCAAGTTGAGTCATACACATGTATGCAAGACTTTGCTATGATTAAAGTCACAAAGTTTTCACTCAGTTCTGTCATTACAAAATCATTTTTTTTTCAGTACAGTTGAAAACTTAAATGCTTTTAATCTCGAAAAACTGACACTGCATCAAACGGCAGCATTAGGGTTGTACAGTAGGTTTTTGTGGTTGTAAATGTTGTCAACTTGCTTTTAGTGTTTCCTTTGTTACACTGCCTTTCATGAGTTTTATTAAAGGGACTTCCACCTCACATGACTAAAGTGAATTTCTGGTTGCAAAAATCATTAATTGTGAATGTTATTCACAACATGAAGCTAGTTATGCTAGTTTCCATGAAGCGGAAATCAGAAGTGGATCTATGCCAGTAACAAAAAGACCACTATTGAGTCTATTGTTTTATTTAATCTTAAACAGCAAGGTTTTAAATGCGCATTTTGCATTATATGGCTTATACGGTCTGATGGCCATCTAGAGTAGGTTTGGGTAACGGACAACTCAAACCACTACACACATACACACCAAAAAAAAAAAAAAAAAAGTCATCTCCAGCTGGAGGCATCATTCTCCTTCATTGCTTTTTCTTGTGGGAGTTAGACGAGTTGGACAGGATCCATCCAGCCGGACCGAGGACAGTAATGCAGATAAAGGCCATCACAAATGCGCTCTCCTAGAAGTGTGGGAAAGATAGTACACAATATTTGCAACAACAACAAAAAAAGATGCAATTATGAAAAACTATAAACAATACATGCAAGTAATGTGCAACTTAAAAATAAAAAGTTGTAACAGGTCCACAAAATAGATACATCTAAGTAGTTCACTCTGAACCAATAAGATTTCAGGTAGCATATTCGTGGAAGTCTATTTTGATTGGTTTACAACTGGAGTTATTCCTTTAGATAGGGCACTGTTTGAGGGGGACATTTGTAGTGGTGTCCGAAACCAAAGTGGACGTTGTCGAGTGCCCTCATTCAATTCACTGCAATAACGACAATTGTACAATTGATGTACGATCAAATGCTAGAAATTCCCATAATGCACCATGACCACAAGATGGCACCCGCAGATTTTCCAAAACGCTTATTTTCCAGTGTGGCTAGGGCGTATGCAGGCATAAAAATGTAATATAACCTGCAAAATATATTATATATATGGTTTTATACATGCTAGTTTCCATGAGAGTTTAAGATAAAGTTTTTAATTTTCTGGAGCTACGGAAATTTGCTACGTTTCAACTGATTAAGCAAGCACAAACTACAAAAAGGGCAGCCCTTCTAACGTTCGCGCGCGAGCAAAGCAAACATGGATTGATGTGCACTCGCATCGAGCGGTCTCTACATTTGTCATTAAAATAACTCATAGGAACACAAATGTTTTTCGAACAAAAACGCAATGAGCAACATATAGTATGTAATTAAACAAATATCAATTACGTAGATATGGACTAGGATTTTAACTAAAAAAACATTCGAAATTATTATTTCATGTAAATTAGTCGGACTTACCACCACGCCGACCTTGCCTTTTGCAGGTTTAGAGGTAATGTAGAAACGCTGGGTAAAGGCATGATGACTGGGTGTAAATATTGTGCTTCTGAGTGCTCGTACAAAGCCAAACATCATGTACACGACCAATGTAAACCAGCAAATAATAGTTGAGAAGAAGCAATGCTCGAATGTTTTATTACGTTTCCCGCCAAGTAACGTAGTTTTAATAAACTCACGTTCCAGCCAATCAATACCATCGTTAATTAGTTACGTAAGGACAACCTATTAACTTATTACCTCAAACTATGCTTATTAGGGTCAAATACTAAATTAATTAGGTTACAAAGAGTGACAGCGTGATTATAATGTATTTTTTTAAATATATACTTCACTAAATTATTCTGCATAATTAAATGAATCAGCAAAACATTGTTTAAAATAGTTTTGTAGTAAATAATGCAACACCACGAAGCATGTCAAGTCCCTAAAGTGTGTAATGAATTTGTAAAATAATTATTTTTTAAAAGGAAAAAAAAAGAAGAGGCATAACCCCGATAGGATATTGTTTTTAATTGTACATGTTTAACAAATAATCTTTTCAATCACAAAAAAGGCAGAAATTATCAATAGACCAAATATTTCCTTTAATCTCCAGCACTAATCTGTTTACAATGTATAGTACAAAAAATTAACAAGAGTTTATAGTCAATAAACTTTAACGTTTACAAAGTGAAGCAAAAAACAAAACAAGCAAAAATAAAAGCACAGGCACATTTGCCTTCGTGATCTGCATTTTGGAAACCAAATACATACATTCATTCTTTATTCCTATACAGAAAACCCTTCAAATACAAAATACAACTATACATCACTCTTCTAAATCTCTCCTTAATCTTCATCTCAAGCTCCTTTGTTTTGCCACAAAAAAAAAAAAAAAATCACTTTCAAGGCAGTAAATGGTCAATGAAGCAGCATTCTCCTTCCTTCTAGAGAAATGTCCAGTTTCTCAAAAAGTAAAGGAAATCTAGTAGCAATTGCCTCAAAAGTTGCCATGTCAGTGTGTGAGATGATACGTAGGTTACACAGTGCATCTCATTTAACTAAAAACTCTTATTCAAAGGAAACTTCTATATAAGGGCTTTGGTAAGGCAAGGCTGGTCTTCTCAAATCAGGCACAGCACATTTATATTCTAATGTTCACAAAGACATGCACTTTATCTTTGGCAATAATCATTTTCTGAGAAAAGTGTAGCAATTACTATAAAGGCATACTGAATATGAAATTTAAGTATAAAAAAGGTCACTTGTTGAAAACACTGCAATAATAGGCCGCAATGTTTAATTTAAGAAAAGTTCCAGTTATGACAGAATGAAACTTCTGTGACTTAAAGACGCACATTAGCATCAACTATGTAGTATGTACACGTTTTCAATGTACATGCAAATACTTCACAAAACAAACAATTTTCAACAAAACAGTTCATCATGCCAAAGAGTGGAATGAAATCAGATACAAGCAAAGTAAGGCTGTGAAATATTAATGCAATGTGAACGTGAATCCTGGATTCTCTATTTTACTAACATAGATACATATTGTGTGTATGGTTATATACACACATAAATAAATAAATAGCAGTGCATGGACACTCCCCCAGCTGTATTCAATGAGAAGTATACGCACACATGCATTCTTTGGCGGTGTCTGAGGTTAACTGAGTGAGCGCAAACTTTACTGAACGGTATTAGTGCAGCTGAAGTCCTAACAGACAACTTCAAGTAGTGATGTAGTGTTTTTAAATTCAACTGAAATCATTCTGTGGTAATTGTGCTCTTCTGTACTCAAATGTTGTGTCAATGCAATGTCCATAATGCAGTACAAGGTCTTTTCAGTCCCACTCAAATCTTTTCATACATACACACAGTAATCTTAAAATAATCTCTATTTTTAAAGCACTTTTCAGTAATGCCCATACCCCAGACCGATCCCTAGCCCTAAGCCGAGGCTCTCTCGAAGTCCCCTGAGCTGCTCCTCGCCGAGCCTGATCTTGTCATCCAGTTGCCTCTGCTCTACCAGTAGGGCCGCTTTCATCTTCACAAAGTGACTGTAGTCACGCATCTGTTCTGGGGTCAGGCAACATCCCAGCACCCTACCAACAGCCTGTTCACGCCGGTCCACGTGTTCCTTGAGCTCCTGAGCCTCTCCCATCTGCCCCAGCAGCTGCTTCTTCTTTTCCAGAAGTTGTAGCTATAACACCAAGACATATCCATTGAATAAAAATGTTAAACAAATTAAATGAATGCAAGCATATAGAAGGAAGAAAAGAGAGATGTTACTGTTTCTCAAGTCAAGTGAATTTTTAAAGCGCTTACGTAAAATACAGTGTTTCAAAGAAGCTTTCCTCAAAATCATGTTGTTAATGATTGGGTGGGTTTTGAATTGCATTGGGCTGGTTTTGTTATGCAAACATGGCAACCCAGCCTTATAGTTGCACCTAGCAAATTTAGAGCAGGGCGATAATGTATTTTAAGACAATACAACCAATCTATGCTATATTGTATGTACTGTATGTACAGTATGCAGCTAAAGTTGGATGTACTATATAAAGTCACTATGAAATCAAAATGGTCAACTGTCATTTTTCAGTATTAATCAGTATTAATTATAATTTTTTTTATTTGTGCATACTTTACTTTTTCATTCATGTGCCTCATGATTTTTTAAAATCAAAATCACTTCCCCCCTCCCTCTTGCAGTGACATCTCTTCTCTTTTGACATGTTTACTGGCGTGAGGGCGGGACAATCTGTCACTCACATGACCACAGTAATAGCAAATCACAACAATCCAATCAATTCCCGATGGACAAAATCATGTCCATGATTCCGATGTCCCGCTATACATTTTTTCTTAACCAAGAAACATTTTCACTCAGGTTTGTCCCAGTAGAAAAGAAAAAACTATTGCAACTTCTTTTTCATGCCAACATTATTAAAAAAACAAAACAGAAGTCGACACACCACAGCTCCAAAAATATGCAAGAATTTTGAATAGACTCACACTTAGAGTTACGTAGAATAGAGTTACGCTTTGAGCAAGCAGGCTCTTCATCAGACAATTAAAAGTATACCTACAAATTATACTTTCACATTTACCATCTTGTATGTTTCTGTTGCCTTTGCGTTCCATGACTTTATTTTTATTTTTATTTATTTTTGGTCATGTGATTTTTGAGGCTTGTTTAGTATACTTTGTATTGTCTGACGAAGAGCCTGCGTGCTCGAAACCTAAACCGTGTGTGAGTCTACCATAACATATTTTTGGAGCTGTGCGCGCAGACTTTTATAATTTTTTTACGATCTTTTTTGTCGAGCACCCAACTTTTGAGCATATTGTGCGTACTTTGGTCCTGATTATGCCAACACGTCGCTGGGCAATAATACAGTTTACATTTTGCAGCAACATACTTTATCTCTCCTCACCCTCTCATGATGGCCGGTCTCTGGGTCAACACAGTCCAAGGCGCTTTCCACTCGGATCAGCCTCCCAGAAAGTGACAGCAGCAGGCTGGTCACTTTGTCTAGGTCGCCGATGAACATACGAAATTTGTCCACCTCATTGGGCTTGCAAATAGCAAGAACCAGGCTCTCCACCTCTTCTCCCAGCTGAGTGTTGGCCCGAATATCCTCCTGCAGGCCCCGCTGTGCCTCACGCAGGACACCCAGCTTTTTACGAAGGCTCTCTATCAGTTGCTTCTGTAAATGTAAACATTCACTAATAAGTGTGTGTTTATATATTAAGCAGCACAACTGCTTTCAACATTTATAGAAATGTTTCTTAAACAGCAAATCATAATATTAGAATGATTTCTGAAGGATCATGTGTCACTGAAGACTGGAGTAAAATTCAGCTTTGCCATCAACAAGAATAAATTACATTTTAAAATATATACACATTTTAATTATAAAATTATAAATAAAATCTTTTACAACATTTCTGCATTACTGCATTGGGGGTGGGGGGGTGGGGAAGAATCCTGTTTCATGCATACTGAGCTAAAGACTTGGATTCCCATCCTAAACATGGACAAAGTTACAAACACTAAGTTGGACGTTTGATGGAGTATTTCTGCGTCAAAAATACTCCTTCCGGTTTCTCACAAGTTTCGGAGAGTTTTTTTCGAGTAGGAGTCCGCTTGACGTCGACAGAGCGAAAGGTCCTTGTATGGGCCGTACGGGCTCTTCTCCCGGAAGGGTCTGCGCGCGTGTGGTTAGAGCGAAAGAGCAAATGCACGCCCATAAACACTGCTCTCAAGGGGCAGATCCACTCGTCCGTGCAACACTTATGTCGCACCGCGCTCCACTTTATTCCTATGGGTGAAGTAAAACGACTTCACCGCTTCAGCACAGCATTCCGGGAAGGCAGCGCTGCATTTGAACCGATTTGAACGCAGAAATGACAGGAAGCATCACAACATCACGCTTCGGTCGTGTCGCAATAGTGGATCTCCACGGTCACTGCTGTCCACAGGACTTCACGAAATCAACAAGAAATGCGTTTTTGACAGAGCAGTCCCAGCGATAAAGGTTCACGGCCGTGCTTTGGAAACAAGCGGTGAGTAAAACTGCTTCAAATGTCTAACTTATGTTGTTGGCTATCATTGCGTAAGTAAACATCAGTAAACAACACGATCGTGTATAGTTAATTTATCAATGGAGCAAGCGATGTATGGTGTGTGTTTAAATACATTTGTTTAGCTGACTAATATGTCAGTTTGTTTATTGTAAAACCATCCAAACATAAATCTAGGCTAGGGGACGCTCTCACAAAGCGTGCTTCACAAATGCGCTAACGTTACTCCATTGGTTTTTTTATACACTATCTGACGTGCAAAACCGTTTTGCTTGCTACTGCTAAGGTTTAGTCGCATACAATAGTCCAGAAACCAAATCATGTCCTCATATACCACGAGAAAACAAACGCAAATGTTGACAATCCACTAAATACAGTACATAGCACAGAGACGGACGTCCTGCTGTTGCTGTTTCTCCTGTTCAATTTATTTCAGCCTCCGGATCTGATTCTGGATCATATCTGTATTAGTTGAATCTGATAGCCATGGTTTATTTAGGGTAACGTTTTCTTTTCCACGCTTGATGATGTCAGCTTTCAGAAGCTCTCGTGCAGTAGCTGCGCGCTCGTCATTCTTTAGCTCCGCCCACTCGATACGCCTCCAGACGCTCGTTTTTTTCCGGAAAGACTCGGTACAGCCTATATTTCTTTTATAAATATAATAAAACTAAAGACTTTTCGGAGATATGAAGGATGCAATACTACTCTATAGGTACTCAAGATTGACAGAAACTGAGTGTTTCCCTCCTCCCCCCATCCCCCCACTCCCCCCCCATTTATAGTGCATACATTTTAACATGATATTAATACTGGGCTTTTTGTGTGTAAATTTTAATAGCAACCTTTTTTTTCAATTCATGTTTTGAATGAATAAACTGAAGTAATTTTTTAAAAGATGAACTCCTAGTTCTTCATAGGAACCAACTTCATACATCCCAAAAAAAATTATCTTGCGTTATAAAAAATAAAAGGATCATGAATAAAATGGTCAGGAGAGTTAATTTAGCTCTAAGCAAAGCAACAATTGTTTAAGTTTCATATGTACTTCAGTAACATTTCAAGTGTCCATGAACTTTGGGGCCACATCTGAATTTACATAAAAGTGAAAAATTGTATGAACCTGGATGATTTTACATTTACAAAGTGTGTAATAAGCAAATCTTTCACCTTATAATTGAGTTCTTCCTCCTCCTCCTCTTTCCTCTCTGAGATCTCTCGAATTTTTGCAAGAAGTTGCGCATTCTCAGCTGATTGGTCGTAACAAGTTGATCGTGACGCTTGTGCTGTGGATGTTCCCAGTCTAGAGGGCCTAGAAAAAAAGGTCATTGATATTTCTGAAGAACAATAGTGGAGGTTAAGGTACTGTAACAATCTTTCTGATATAATGTAATAAAATATAATACACAGCATTTTTTTTAGAATGTACTGTGTAGAATGAATCAATTTTCACTGGAAAATTCAGACATTTTGCAAATAATTACAAAGAAATGGCAAGTAAAACATTGAACTAATCACAACTTTTGGGGTGCAAATGTTTTAACGAGGGAGTGCAAAGGTTTTGTGAGGGAATGCAAAACCATTGAAAAACATTTTCTTCATCAACATGTCTCTTTCCATGACAACCATAACTATCATGGCATTTAGACATAAATGTTAAGAAAAGGAAAGTTAATGCTCAAAAAAGTGAGAAGATTGTTGTACCTCTCTAGTGTTCCTCCACTGATTGGGTAGCCCCCTCTCCAGCTCTCGACACCTATATCTGTGTTCACACTGTGTGGAAATAACTCTCCAATCAGTTCCTTCCTAGATATACCATAATCATCATCCAGAATGGAGTCCACCAGGGAGCTCCTCGGCCCTCTAATGCTTCTTGCCGGCGGAGCCCCTTCATCAGGCATGTTGTCGATGTCTGTCTCCAGCACCATAACAGGCCGAGCAAAACCCTGCATCTCCACCCTGTCCTCTCCTTCCCTCCTCTGAACTTCTCCTGCTCGCTCATTCTCACAGATCTCATCGATGTCTGTTTCCAGGGGCAGGTTTCCATCTTCAATGCTGCTGGGACTGCGGGAGGAAATAATCTGGTTTTTGTGGGCTGTTCCGGGGAAACCTGCTGGATGGGGCAGCAAGTGGTTGTTGTTCATAGAGAAGTAGGATTCTGGATACACTGGCCCAGCTGACAATCTGTTCTCTGGGATTTCAAGAAACCTGGTAGTGCCCTGTGCAGGATAGTGAGGACTGGACCGGTCCCACTCAACTCGATGCTCAGGAAAGATGGGCTTCACTAGTGTGACTCTAGGCTCATCTGACACTGCAGCAGTATGGACAGGTATTCTAAAAGAAGGCAGATATGAAAGTAATTTATTCAAAAGTACATCTAAAATGCAATTAACCATTCAGAAGTATTGGTTCAGTAAGAGTTTTTTTTTATTCAGCAAGGATCCATTAAATGGATCTAAAGTTAATATATTTAGATTTCTATTTCAAATAAATGCTGTTCTATTTTCTATTCATCAAAGAATCCTTACAAAACTGTATCATGGTTTCCACAAAAATTAATTAAGCAGCACAACTTTTTACAACATTTAGAATAACAAAAATGTGTCTTGAGCATCAAATCATCATGATAGAATGATTTCTGAAGGATAATCACATGACACTGAAGACTGGAGTAATGATGCTGAAAATTCAGCTTTGCCATCAAAAAAAAAAAAAACATTTTAAAGCATATTAAAAAAAAAATGTTAATATTAAAAATATTACTGTTTTACTGTATTTCTGAATAAATATATTGAGGTGAGCATATCATAATATGTATATCATAATGAAATGTAAATAAATAAAAGTAAATAAAATCTTTAGCAGTTTGGCTTAGTCTTATATTATGTTTACTAATGTTTCACTAATTATTAATATTCAAAAATAAAAAAACTAACAATCAATAATTTCTGTAAAACAATAAATAAAAAGTTCTCATGTATTCAAAGTGTAAAGATAATGTTTTTACCTTTTACTTAATGCTTAGACCACATTCAATTTGTTTGATTTTCAAGTTGTTTTCTTGAAAATGGTTTCTCAAAACCATATGAAATCAACATGAATACAAAAAGTACACTTCTAAGAAGTTAGCACATGTGCTTTAAGCATGAGCTTTAAAAAGATTTGCCCTGTTCTTTATCATGGATCTTAGATGTCATACGCGTGGGGTTGGATGGCACGCTTTACCTTGTGCATGGTTCTGGGTGTGGCAAAGGTTGAAGAAGTTCTCTCCTTGTGTCATAGTTCTGAAGGATTATGTCTCTCTCTCTAGGGGGCAGGGCTACGGGTTTAAAAGCCCGGCGGGTAAAAGCAGGGCTGGGGGGAGCCACCGAGTACTCTTGACTGCAGGAGTGACGGCTATCTGAACCCTCCCTCGGAGGAAGACTATAGGAGCGCTGGCGTGTCATTTCAGGCACACTGGGAGGCCGGGATGTGCAGGGCTGTGACCGAGGTGGAGAGGGAGAGGAAGAGGGAGAGGAATAGAGTGGCGGGGAGGAGAAGAGGTTGTGGTGGGATGCCCGCCTCTTGTGGAACTGCTCCCATTTTGGGGGCGGCGGACGAGGAGGCGGAGGCCCTTTTTTCTTCTTTACCTCACCAACACATACACCATTCTCATCCAGGTCGCTAAGAGTGGACGCACGCATTCTGCTGGTGTTTGAAATGTGATTATGAATATTTTGCGTCTCCATGCGAATGTCATTCTCTGACATAGCACGGTTTTTAAGGGGTGAAAAAAGATGCTCCTCACTGCAGCCACCTGTAATCCTGTGGCCACCTTGACCCATGAAGTCAGGAACAACAGCACCTTCTCCTGTCTTAGAGCCTCTTTTGCACTTTGAGTAGTCCCTGTAGAAAAATAAATGTTATGCTATACTCCTAAGTAAAAGTTTGCCAATAACAATACATATATAAGTAAAGAATGCATAAAATGGGGGCAATAACAGCATTAAATTTACTGAGACCCAGTTAAAAACAGGAATCTTACCTCTCTGTTAAGCTGTAGTTTCTGTTTAGTTTTTTGTTTTGTTCCGGTCCCTGCATAAGATGGGCCTGTAAAATACATTTGCATTACATTTAAATATATTATTATAATAGTTTACTCTAACAACCCACTATAGGTGAACCCTGGCCTTTAAACGCCGCTCTCAACTGGGTTTGAAAGGCAAGAGTTTGCTCTATGTGACCATACAAATACTGGTTCATTCTCTCTAATGTTGTGCCAACCAACCACCTAGAGCCCAGATTTTTAAAAGCAAACAAAGTGCAAAATAAGTATATAAGGGTTACATATCCAACAGTTCCTTCCTTGTCAATAGTATCTCTGATTCTCATCTAGAGTACATGGGCTTGATTCCACAACAAGGACAAATCCCTCTGGAATTCACCTCAATTTGCCCTCAAGGATCCATAAAGGTTGTCTATCTAAATATACTGAAGGAATAAGAATGTCTCAGAGATCAGTTAGAGAATGAGTTGAAACTTTTAAAATGCTTTTAAAAACCAAATGACATGTATTAAAAATAGTGACTGTTGAGATAGCATACATATTCAATCTTCCTGTTGTTTTAGAGCTGATTTATGACTTTTATACAGTTCTGGCCAACATGTTGCCTTTTGAGACACTGAAGAAGGCCAGGTTCAATATATCCTGACCTGTATGAATGCTAATATTAAAATAAGTCTGCAACGAGGACTGAAAACAACGGTCTCATTCTTAAAATAACAGCTCAAGTAGAGTATAAACCGATTAATCCTTATTCAGTTCTAACAGTGCACATATAAATCAATGCACAAAGAAGAAGCATAATATTTTACAGATTCCCTAAAAGCATCATTCTGGCTCAGCGCATTTTCGAGTAAAGTTTCAGGAACAAATACACAATTTTCATTCCATATGCAATAAGGCTATTTTCAATTCAAAACTATTTAACTGAAATCAAAGGCTCAATTGCTTCACATCATGTATTTGTAAGGACTCATCTTTTAGCTCATTTACAGCCCTGGAAAAAATTAAGAGACCACTTAACATGGATTTCTCAATGTTAAGTGGTCTCTTACTTTTTTCCAGAGCTGTAAGCCTAGAACTGAAAATAACCACAATAAAGAAAGTAAATCACACCCTTTTTGAATTTCCATCAGGCTATTCATTATAAGCACATATACAGACCATTCACTGAATTTATGTGGTTTTTATTTGACAGTGAACTGTAGGAGGAAGGCTTTACTCTAACCTGCATAAATAATTGGTTAACTAATAAGTGTCTATGTGCATGTCTATTCCATTTATAGTGCATACTATGACATTTACATCCATAGGGTATCCTCTAATACTTGTACATCCATGTTACTTTAATAAGTAAGGTAAATCGGGAAACCACATCAACTAATTTAATGAATTGCAAAACTTGGTAATGCTGTTAAATGACATTTAAATGAAATTCTGGCATTAGATATTAGAGGTTTGCTGGGTTGGCTGAGAGCCTGGATCAGAAAAGCTTGACAATCCCTTTTTAAGACAATGGACAATGCTGAATTCCCAGTCTTACCTCAGTTGGGGTGTAGCTCCTGGCCTTGTAGGGTGGATTTATGTGGTAGCCATCATACTGATTGTGCTGGGTGGTGACTGGGTGGAACGCTGAGCAAGGCTTTTGGATGTTAGTGGTAGTGTTGCTATAGAAATGCTCAGAGGACTGCAGGGAGGAAGGAACCTGAGGTGTGGGCTGCTGCTTCCGATAGGCGTCATGAGATAAAGACTGAGGAACTGTGTCACTGCTCATATTGTGTTCAGAGCGAACAGTTTCTCTGCTGGACTCCCATTCTTGTTCTCTCTGTAGCAGCCTCTGCTTCTCCTCCCAGTCCTTCACCATTAGTTGCTCTTTTTCCTTCTCTTTCCTTAATCGTTCCTTCTCCCTCTCTTGTTCTCTTAGCTTCTCTTGCTCCTTAAATTTCTCCTGTTCTCTTTCTTTCTCTCGCTCTCTCTCCATCAGCCTTTCCATAATTTTTTCTTGGTCTTGTTGGGTACTTTGTCTTCCAGTGTCCAATGAATTTACATAGGGCACATCTTGATATGAAAACCTTCTCCTGCCCAGGTTAGAGGCCATCTCAATAGGCTCAGGTGAGGATGGATGGTTTGGCCTAAACGGCTTGTCAAGTCTCGAATTTCGACTTGTCAGACTCGATAAGTTTGTTACAGACTGACTCAACTTCCTGCTAGTCTCTTCAAAAAACCTCCTGCGGTCTGCAAAAGGAGGGATGTCACACTCATCTGACCGACCTGAACGACCACTGGAGGAACTTGTCCGCCCTCTTGTCGATAGCATTTTTTCAGACCACACCTGTCCAGTAGACTCATTTCTCTTACTCTCAGAGGTCTCGGTTTCTGGTTGAAGCTTGTGTTCTGGTGTCCAACGCCATCGCCGTGGTTTACCTGCAGGTGCTACCTCCTCCACCACACGCACACATACTTGTCTGGTATGTTGAGGGATCTGAGTTTGGGTTGGAGTTGACTGGAAGCACACAACCCTGGTGCTGGAAAGGTCCTCAGTTTGTGTGGTATCAAGAACTTGTTGAGGTATTTGTTTGATTATTTGCCCGGAAGAAGAGGGCAGACTGTTAACAGGACGTGGGAGGGTTTGGGGTCTGTGTTGATGGTACTGTGGAGGAGCTACTGCCTCTGTATTGAGATCTGTAATCTCTTCTTCCACTGTTTCTTCACCACAAGGGTTTCTACTCTTCTGCAGCTGGGCCTTCTTTCTCTGGATCTCATTTCTGAGGTTGGTGGCAAAACGTTCATTTCTGCGACGCGACTTGGAGCTACGCAACTGCCGCTTCTGCGACTGCTTTGTGGCATTGCTATTGTCCACCCTCACTTCTCCTCCGTTCTCGGTTAGGTGAGTGTCCACACCTACAGAACTAATGTTTTTCTCAATGTTCTGAGAGTTAGTGGAGGAAAATCCATTCCCCATGGGATTCCCAGGCTTCCCCCACAGATTCTGTCCAGAATCAAGAGGTTCCTCCTCTACCCTGGGATCCTCAAGTTCGGAAGTTGCCACAGAACCAGGCGTGGAACATCGGCTTGCTCCCCACTTGCCGTGAGACCTATTTGAACAAGTATCGCTCAGATAAAGAGGAGACTGTGACCACTGGCAAGTTGGAGATGCACGATGATCAATTTTGACACCAGAAATATCCATCATACACAGCTGGGAAGCTAAAAGTTTCTCAGGTGCACTGTGCCTGTGCATTGCTGACTGGGGATTACATTCTGGTTGGAGTTGGCTATCAAAGTTCTCATCCATATTCCTTTGTGAAAAGGGACTCAGGGGAGGGGAAGGCACCCCCACAGACTTTGAACAGTTCTCAAAGTGTTTTTTCTCACTGTCAGTTGCTTTGCTTTCTCTCTGAGAGTTTAAGGTATAATAAGTTTCAGTGAGGCACCCTTTACATTCTTGCTCGTTGTCTTGTGTTCCATTCAAATAAACTTTGCCTGTCAAAACTTCCTTGACTTGGGGTTGATCTTCAACCATGCCGCTGGTTACATTTGCCGCTGGAATGCCTACAGGAGCAGACACACAGCGTTTATCAGTTGGTTGGCCTCTAGTAGCCCTAAAGCTGTCCTTCCTCATGGGTGGCTGCGGTGGTGCACAGTGTTCCTCCTCGCAGCTATAGGATGACGGTCGGACTTTAGCCTCAGTTCTGGCAGACAGTATCTTAGAGTGTTGATGCTCTTCCTGCTGGTTTCCATGGCCACTGGGGGTAGAATGTTGGCCTCCATCTGGATACCTGCAGGAAGATCCCAGACCCTGGAGGAGATTGTCCATGGAGTTGGTCTCCTCAGGCTTGACAGGAACAGTGTAATCAGATGTGTTTGAGCTGGCTGAGAATGAGCTGTAAGCAGAGTCACGTTTGTTGTTGAAGATGACAGGATCAATGGGAGAGAGCTGACTGTCATAGTAACCCTGGTTGGGAGGATTCTCTAGACTCTCCATACTTCCTATTGAGCTGCTGCGGTCTGTGCTGTAGTGCCTGGAGATGTGGCCCCACTGCATGGACAGCTCACTGCACAATGAAACAGAAGAGAACAAAGTTAGATAATGTGACACAATCACCTACTTACACTAGTTATTGCCAGCTTAAATTTCTGTATTAAATGATATCTGTATGTGCCAACTATTTCAGTTTCGTTCAAACAGTTTCCATTTCAATTTCATATTATTTTTTACAGAAATTTAAATTAAATAATTATGTAGGCCTTTTCATTCTGTGGTACAGGTGTTGTGATAAGGTTTCACAGTCTCCGCGGCAAAACACTGAAGAACAAATCCCCCAGAACAAACATTAAAGTTGAAGATGAAAGTTAAAGATTAGCCCCTTAAGCCAATGTTGTGTTTTGTACTACAGGCTTTTTTGTGTGTTTTGTGTGTTGTTGGTCACTCTACTGGTGATCTGTGAAGAATTTTCTGAGTCATACATCTGAAAATAGTGGTGGCATCCGGTGAGCCACATGTTGACATAAGAAGTGAGATCACCAGCTTCCTCTCTGATTGTTTTCATTGTGAAATTAGCTGGAAGCAAAATTCCCTAATTCAACAATGAGATCTATATATCCCTATCCCTTTCACATAGACACAAAGATCTGTTAAAGCTATTAGTAGTTTAATGGAAATGTTTCAAAAGATGTATGAATAAATGTAAAACACTTATGTGTTTACACACAAAAAAAGTATGTTTACTTGAATATATCATTTGTATAATGGTTATTTATACCAACCTGTTGTCACCTCCAGAGTGCCACGGTACACTGAGAGGTGTGAAGTGGAGCTGCATAGCCGAGGAGCCATCTGAAGGGTCACCAGCGCCCGTAGTGCAGGGTGCCTCTGACAGCTTTGCCAGGTGCCAAGAGTGGGGACGGATCACTGGCACACTGCGCCTGAACACACAAGTCAGAAAGACGTGTATAGCCTGAAGAGCGTAAGATGTACAACATTATCCTAATATATTCAAGTACCAATAAATGACAAGAAGGAACCACAGTCTGGAAACCACAGCATTCAAGCATAAAGAAAAGACCCTATACTCCCAAAGCAGTGTCACTTTTGACAAACACATACAGAAATCAAGGGAAATCTGTTTGACTTCACCATCTGGAACTCTTTCATATCTGCCGTCCATTGGATTGCAGAAATGGCTGATTGAGGTTCTTTATAAGACATCTATAGTAAAAAAAAGTCTAATTAATTTATAAAGTAACAGCATTAATGGAACAAAGCCCAGATTCCAGGTATATCCCATCAGTCCCATTGACAGGAGTAGAGTATTCACAAACATTCCAGATGGCAATAATGATCCAGAGGGAAGAATGGATTTTGAGAGCTTATTATTCGACTAATAATAATTTTAGTCTTTCCACAAGAGGCTAGAAAAGAATAGAAGCAAGTGAGATATAGCAAAAAAAATGCAATATAAAAGGAACAACAATCTCTTGGTATAACACACAGGACATAGCGTCACAATCTTTTAGTATAGCATAAGCTGATGAAATATTATAAATGTTTTTACTGTCACTTTTGACAAATCGAATCCTTATTGGGGGAAAACAATCCAAAAATCTTACTGACCCTAAACTTGGTAGTGTACATTAAAAACACTTCTGAAACAAACAGTGCTTTTCAGAGTAAGGTTAATGTAAGCAGGTAGGAGAATATTTACTCCAAAACAACAAAATTAAACAAATGAATACACATTAAAAACACAATCTATTACCTCACAAATGACATTAAGTAAATAGGGGATATTTTTCAAATGAAATGGTCAAAATGTAAATACATCTCGTTTAGAAACCTATAAACAATAAATGTAATCAATATTTCATCCCAATTAAAACTTCTGCAATCTCAGGATATTCAAGATTTCCCAAGACAGCTCATAGATATTCACATTGTCTTCCTTGTCCAATAATACAAACTATTGATCTAACCTAAAACATCAAACAACATAAAGCTGATCTGAGTCCCCATACAACTAGCTAAAGGAAAACGATCTAAACACTGAAAAAACAACTATGTCAAAATTTATTTATGAGTAAAATTGGGTCTCTTTAGACTATTATCTGTCCTGAGATGGCTCAATTTGACTCAAAACATAAAATTACCAAAACAATCAAATTATCAAAAAACACTAACTGAAACCCTTTTTCTCAGTTTCAGTGTTGTAGGTACTGCATCTGCCTTAGCACAACAGTACTGTTTCAGTGAAATGCACCAAACACAAACAGGTTAACTAGGTTGAAATTAGTGCTGGTTTGACTCCCTCTTGAGGTTTTCCATGCAATAAAAACGTCTTGAGGTACTCACAGCAGCTGACACAACTCCAGATGTTCTCACAGTAAAACAAATATTCTGAGATTAATCCAATCCAAGACTGTTTAGCTTCAGGTTCAAGATGAAGTTCAGTTTTAAACTATCAGTAGACGTCTCGAGTCAAAGGACAACCCTGAGGTCTTTGTCTGCTGTGAGTGGTCAGTCTTTATCAGGACCCTAACGGCTTCAGCGCTCACATGAGTGAAGGTTGGCGGTCATTTAGTTGTAATGAGGCAGCCAGAGGCTCTGACCAGATTCCTAGTCCAGGAAAAAATTAACAGACAAACACTCCCCCCCACTTCCCCTCAAAGAGCAGCTCTCTCTCTCTCTCTCTCTCGCTCTCTCTCTCTCTCTATTCTAAGTCACAACTGAAGACCAAACACTCTGTCCAATAAACAGAATATTCTCTCTCTCGCTCATATACACACACACAGCCGCCCACTCACTCTCTCTAATGACATTAGGGGGAGAGGAAGCGGTGCTCAGACGGAGAGGAAACTATGTTTGGGGGAGATAAAGCGGCAAGCCACTGCTAAAATAATACCTAGCATTCTCTCCTATTATTGTTTGAATGGGGGAAAAATGTGAGGGCCGCTTCCTGTCTCCCTGGGAGAGCAGTCAATTTCGGCCAGCACTGGTGAGAGAGTGAGGGGAGGTAGAGAAAGAGAGAGAAGAGGAGGATATACCGTATGAGGAAAGAAGGGAAACAAATTGGTTGAATAAGACAAAATCATTGAAACGGTGCACTGTCCCAGAGGCATGAGGAAGTACATGTACATGTATTTTTTCAATGGTGTAGAAAGCACAACTATGCAAAACACATCTGAGAATCAACAGTGTGTGTTTTGTTATTTCAGAAATTGCCTGCCTGAGAGAGAGAAAGAGAGAGAGAGAGAGAGAGAGAGAGAGAGAGAGAACGAGAACGAGAACGAGAGAACGAGAGAGAGAATAAAGTGAAATTGAAATCATATCAGCGGTGTTAGCTTAATAAACAGGCTTTTCTGCTCAAATTTGAAGGGCTGATAAAAGTCAGAATGAGGTCAGTCTGATTAACAGCTACAACACTAACAATAAAAGAAAACCCCAACAATCATGTGTAGGACTAATTATAACGGTGCACAAACTCACACTAATGGGTTCTTCGGTTGAATTATAACCCAGGGTCATTCTTAAAGGGATAGTTCAGCCAAAAATTTAAATTCTTTCATTATTCATTCTTGTTCAAAACATGTCCCAAATCTGTATGCGTATATAGAAGAATGCTGGTAACCAAACAGTTTTGGTGCCCACTGACAAGGAAAAAGTCATACAGGTTTGGAATGACATGAGGGAAAGTAAATTATGACAATTTGCATTTTTGGGTGAACTATCCCTAACTATTATTAGAATCGTAATCCTGGGTTATCTTATTTGATGTCATGTACGGTCTATATCTTTCTAGAGTATTTGATTTTGCAATCACACATTTGTAAATGATCCCTTTAGTGAACATTCTTTAGTAGCATTGACTGGACAAATACAACACATGATGACCACACAACATGTTTTAATACCATCTGTGGAAATGATTCGCAATGGTTAAGTGTTCTGAAACACAATACTCGTTGCAAATAATGCTCTTCATGACTGTAGTTAAAATGTTTGAAGTCACTGTTCGACCTTTGTAACTACTTCCCACAGATGCTGAATCTAAACACAAGGAGTCAAGTCAACTTTATTTATATAGCACTTTTACAATGACGATTGTTTCAAAGCAGCTTTGTTAAACAGGACAATATTACAACAAAATTAGATTAGTAGCCTGTACAGTCGTTCTGGAGAAGTTATCAGCTTATTTAAATTGATCATATAGAGAAGCCCTGCTCCAGAGCAGAGTTAGCGCTGCTTTTGCGGTGTTAACCCTGCATTGTGGTGCCAAACTTGTACAGTGTGAAATGATGCAGTGTTGTCATGAAAACACATATGCACATTGTATATAACCTGTAAATTCAGCGTTTGAGAGGAAAACTGCTCACAGAAAACCTGACAATTTGAGTGAAGAAGAGACTGTTTATTTCTTACCTATATAGTCCATTCAGTATAAAATTTGAAAGTACAGTTAGCAATTCGAGGATGCACAATGCTAGAGCTTTTATGCAAACTTTCATCCAATCAATGACAATGACACCGCAAATATGCAAATAATAAATGTTAACCCAGGGTTTGGGAATGTACAGTGAAAATATTAACATTACTTAAAATTATGTGACAGCAATCCACACCATTATGGGTAGCTATAGAGTTTAACTTTCGAATCCTTTATAGGAACTTAGATTGTGTGTGATAGCAATTATTACTATCATCTTAAGGTGTGATATCACTGGTTATTATAAGAAACATTTGTGACACACACAAACACACACACACACACACACACACACACACACACACACACACACACACACACACACACACACACACACACACACACACACACACACACACACACACACACACACACACCAATACATAGTCCTCTAGCAGTCTTTATTGTCTGTATTGTATTGTAATACATAAATGACCATGCCCATATCCAAGTAACAATTGTTCATTTGTTCAAGAATAATACAGTGATCAAAATTATAGCAGCGATTTGTTGAGTTTGTAATTGTGATCTGGGAAATTTCTGCTAGGATCCATCTGGTCATTCATTGCTGCATAATATTAAAAAAACTGTTTCAAAATACGTACAGTAGTAGGTACAGTATTTTTAAACATTGCACCACATTTCATTTATCTGTATATCCCTAAATGAACTGACCTTTGACCTCAAATTAGTTATCAGCTAGATAAGCATCTATTGCATGAAATGATATGCAACAAGTTAATTCTGTATTATCCCTGTTAAATAAATAAATAAATAAATAAATAAATAAATAAATAAATAAATAAATAAATATGCATGCATGCATGCATGCATGCTCGCGCACACACACCCCTCTCCACTTTCAGTCGGTGCAATCATCATCATTTGTTCTCTGGTCGCCTGCTTCCCGAAAACAGCGAGCGAGACGCACAGGCTGCATTCCATTTAATCACCCAGGCTTTTACCAGTATGGGCACAACGAAAAAGCCCAGTCCAGGAAGGGAGCAGTCAAAAGTTAGGCTCTCCAGCACAATAGCATGTTTGTTGTTTTGGATACTCTTTCACTCTGATTTTAAAGTACTTTTCTAGGAGAAAGAATGCCTGCAAAAATGCATCACGGCCTAAAAGCTTATCAGCCGCATCAGACCCTTCCTAACTATTTTGGGCAGAAAGCAGAGAGATGTGCCAGGTCAATCACAAAATCATAAAGTGAAAGAATAAGACTGGAGCCTCGATAACAAACGGTTCTAAACAAACTTTCAATAACAGATGTTAAAACAGATGCAGAGCAGTTCACAAAGCTTCACAGTCTACACTCATGTTAACACAGCAATCCGTTTACTCTTTCCCTGGCAACTGAACAGAGGTTAATCTAACTGATGGCCTACATCTTGTTCACTTATACCACAGAAAATGTTTACCATGATGAGAGAAAGCGGACTATGGCGCAGAGCCCTGGGCTACTGGGCCTGTTAATAAAAAAAAAGCCATTTCTATGTGCGACGTCTGACCGTAATGCAATCCCAAAGGATGAACCCACACATGAAGGACTGTCCGGGATTGATCACTTGACATATTCATTTTACATTTACATTTATGCATTTGGCAGACACTTTTATCCAGAGCCACATTGGATTCAAGGTACACATTTAACATTTTTGTCAGTTTTTGCTTTCCCTGGGACTCGAACCCATCACCTTGGCATTGCCAGTCCCACGCTCTACTGTTTGAGCTACAGGAAAGCCATATTCCAGGAACAGGAATACTCACATTTTATATAAACTAAGAATGCACAATATACAGAACTGGATATTTAATTCTGCATGCTAATTTATTCTTTTTTTCTTTGTTAGAAACGCTGTGCATGAAAATGTGATAACGTGTGAACCAAGGTTCTGTTGTTGAGCTGTCCTGTATGTTCTGCTGTTTGCACGGTAAAATAGGCCTGTGAAAAAGGTACTTTAACAGGTCGCATATACTTGCCAATTGTATTTTTATACCCCTTACTGCTGATTTGCTATAAGTTTGTTTTGGTACTCGGCCAGAGACACTTTTCTAAAGCATTTTTGTTATACCACTTACCCCACCTTTAAAGTGACAGCAGCCTAATATTCCTGCTGCCGTCTCGGTCACATTATTAATCAAACAACAAAAGACGAGAAAATTAACTCGCTGTTCTTGACTAAATAACTTTAGTAACTATATTTTTAATGCATATTTTATTTATAAAGGGCAAAAGTTCCTTGTGTAAGTGTTCTTTAGCCTGTTGATTTTTGTTTGTTTTTGAATTTGGAATCGATAAACAGAATCGTAATTGTTGAAATTCAAACGATACCCACCCCTATGCAGCAGCAGCAGCAGCAGCGTAACAGATATTTTACGCCAAGACCAAACATATCAACATTGTCATAACCATTACCATGCCAAACACTCTGAGAGTAGTCATGATAGAAATGTTATTAAATCTCCAAATGATTATCCATTTTTCATACTATCGGCCAAAGCATTGAAATAAATTATTGATTACCAATGATTCCCTAATACATACTGTATATATAACAACAAATAGCAACGTAAGCCATAAACTATAAATGAGTTATATTCTGTGCATTCAAGTTTGATCAAAACATATTATACAGTAACACCATACACCGAGGCTGGCATGTGGAAAGTTTTGGAGTCTGAAAGGTCTTAGAGTTTTGTTCTTAATATGTGGAAAGTCAGGAGGGGGTGGTGGTCTTTGGAATGTAAGGAATGTCCATTGTTTTGGCATTGAGTCTCCTTTGTTCTTTCTTGTTCCTTAGCAGATCGGACAGGGTCTTACTGTGAGACTGCTTTTCCTTGAAGCTTCCCGAGTGTGCTGTCTCTGTCCTTCATAACTCTCCTCCACAGCTTCTCAAAACCACAAGATCATAAACTCATAGAGTGAAGTGCAACTGGGATTTCTCCTAGAGAGACCAGGCAACCTTTGATAGATGATTACTGAAGTGGCTCTTCCATGCTTTATTTCCTCATGAGAGCAGTGGTGCTTGCAGCAAATCAGCAATTGACCAGATGGCTTCTTACGGTAGATTGCAGCCATTGATTCCTTTAATGTGATTTGCACATGGCTAAAAGTGCCATTTATTAACTGCTCCTTTTCTATTCAAACGATTCAAGAAATGCTGAGGCATGGAAAATTGGTACTGATTAAAGGTAATGTGCGTAATTTATCTTTTTGAATTACACCCAATAGTGTGAACACCGTGGTGCTTTCAAAATATTCCGGTTTGTTTGAGCAGCACAACATGTACATGTCAATTTCTGGCTCAACCAAAGGTGACTCTGGGGTGGTTTAAGGTCTGAAAATCTGGTTTTCATTTAAGCCGGATGCACACAGTGCGATTTTGCCCACGATTTTGCTGTCTGAGACAAATTTCTAAAAGATTCAAAAAGATTCCTAAAAGAAATCCTAAAAGATTCCTCTGATCCTAGGCTAAAATCTGACATCTTTGATGTTCACCAGCAGCCGATTAATGACCACTGCGATCAAATGTTAAGATTTGGCGCACACTCCTGCAGTGTGACTTCTTCTATGACGACCGGCAAATATCTTGGTTTTTCAAGACAAACTATGACCAAAACGAGAGCTAGAGATTTCTTTGTAGCCACCATTTCAGTCCTGCGTGTAATGCAGCTCACTGTCACCGAACACGGAATTCATTGATGATATAAAACTCTGGACGAGTTTTCTTGTGTGCGTCCGTTTTTAGCGTGCCTTGGCTATCGTACAGTATGACATTAATGACAACTGAGATCTTAAAGTGTGACATGGCTTATATCGGGGATCATGTTCGTACAGTCTGACAAGCAACATTCGCAAAAGATTTTTAAAAAAATTTAAAAAAAAAAAATTAAAAAAATTAATGTATGGTCTATTATTATACATACAATTGGCAAATGATGTAGAAACAATGTGCCAATTGCTCAGTAAATCCAGACATACATGCCAAAGCAAGACAGCAACACTTCCCTTACCTCACGTGGCTTTCCTGTAAAGACCTACCCTTCCTTTAAGGCTGAGCATGAGTGCGTGCATCTAAATATTGTTACACTCGCAGTCCAAATACGGTCTGAGTTTCAGACTTAGCTTAAGTCAGGGACAAAATATGCATTTCAAAACAGTTCTTCCGGCCCTGACAATGGTTATTTGCTGTAAATAAACATTTCTGTCCCATGGTTCCCAGCTCAGCTCCTAAAGCTGCTATTACAGTCAGCATGTGTAACAGGAAGTGGGAGTTGGAGCTAGGAGGAACCAGACATCCAGAAATTTTAGAAGCACACTGTTCTCTTTTGCAAGATGGGCACCACACCTCCAGGCAGAGCACATCAGGTTAAGATAACTTTTTCAGTGTGTAATAAGTGTTCATACTTTTAGTACTTACAAGAAAGAACTAAGCACATGAAACTCAAAATTTGAAGACACAATAATGTCTGCAATTATAAGTACGGTCCAATGAACAAAGTGCATGCCATGAGATCTGCATTCCAGACAGCTGCTGCTGAACAATAGAAAGTGTGTGTGCAGGAAAACAATACAGTGCGTCTCTGGACATGGCATACCAAAAACATCCTTTAACTGTACAGCTCACCTTCCCATTCACAAAAAAAAGCAGGACACAACAGCTCCAATCCAAAATATAGATAAAAATAATTCAATGGCCCAATGTTAATTATTCTTATTATAACAGAAGTACATTTTAGCAAAGCTAGTCTTTGCCAAAGGAGGGGGTTGTAATCGGTCGAAAACCACTATCTTACATAATATTTATGCGTTGTGGATTTTTATGCTTCTTAGAATACTGTTCTGTTTGTTCAAATAACCTCCTCTGCAAAAACTAATATAAGGCAAATGTCTAATGACTGGCAAGGAGGTTGGCATTAAACACACACACACACACACACACACACACACACACACACACACACACACACACACACACACACACACACACACACACACACACACACACAGAAAAAAACATCTCTATCATGGTGCTAACTGAATAGTCATACATTCCTTGGCCTTAAAATGGAGGTGGAAATGAGCCCTGCGTAATACATGTGACCTTTACTGACGTCCAAAGATGCACACACACACGAACACACCATTACAAAGCCTCACATACACATAGTCATACTTAAGTTCCTTTCTTTGAGCAATAAACCAGCAAAGAAGATTTGCTTTTACACACACACACACACACGCACGCACGCACGCACGCACACACGCACACACGCACACACGCACACACACACGCACAAAGCTGATACAACTATTCTAGATGATGCGGAAAGGTCAATAGTGTGTTTTTGCTAAAGGTTAAAGGTGAGAAACAGTGACTTGAAAAGCTGGTAAAGCCATTTGAAAGGCCTCACAATACAGCAACACTGACCTTAAATGACACAGCCGTGCCTATGTTAAAGTGATTGCCAAGCATGAATAAACATGCATTCTATTTCAAACCAATCCAACCCATTAGCTTGATACAAAAACAAGCCGCATGCAAAAAGACCACATGTACAGCAACAGTCTATCCACATAGAACAATCAAATCTGATTCCTTCAAGAGCCTCCAGCGCAGTCCTGCTGGTGTGACTAGGGTTCAAACCCACAAACAGCAAAATACAAAACGCACACATACAGAGTAGGATGTGCAGCCTAGAAAACCACAGGCAGGGTAATAACACTAAGACTGCCGCATTTCTGACATGCAGCCAAATAAACGGATGTAAAAAGAAAAGGAATTTCTCTCTACACCCCTCTCATCTCCCTCACTCCCGAACCTCTGACTCTGTGGATAGCTTCTGCAGAGCTGGTGTTTGGATGTCTATCCTAATACTGGAGGTATAAAAGTTCAGATTTTTCTTTTAGCTAAAAGCATGTTTACAGTCTGAGAATGGAATTCTGAATTCTCATACCTTAAGTGCACTCATGTAGGTTGTATTTTGTTGTAAAAATTTTCATGAGAATTCTTGTGTTTTGAGAATCTTTGAGTGGTTGGCGTCGGAGTATGGACAAAAATAAACAGCATATTGAATTGGTTTTCATTGGTATATTTACAACAGATAGGATAAATAGAGAATGTCAAAAGGTTAGATGATTGTCAAGGGGTTTAAGAATGAGGTTAAACAATGAAGAGATTATCATAAATTTAAAGAAATTCAAAACTAGAGAACGAGGTTATAAAAGTTAGAAACTTTTTAAGATTGAAGCATACTTAAGGGGTTCAAGAATGAGTTTATGAAGGATACATTAAAGCAACAATACAATACAATTATACAATTCTAGCCAATGCTAGTAAGGTGGATATTAAAATGCAATACAATTTAGTCTAAATATTGCATTGTCTAATTGTATCACATGTATGTGTGCATGTTATATATATATATATATATATATATATATATATACAGACATCCCTATATGTTATAGGATACTCAGTATAGAGAATCATGTTTCAAAAGATATGCACTGTTGAGAGCCTATAACATGAAGTTCAAAGTATCAGTATAGTTTTATTTAATGCTAGGTCAGCATCTGTGACTCCACCCACAAATGACTAGATACTGTCCCAGATGTATATGACTTTTTTTCTTCGGATGAACACAAATTAAAGTTTAAAACAAACAAAAAAATCACTGTGTGACTATTAATGAAATATATAATGGACACTACTGTATATAATGAAATTATCCCAAAATGTAATACTTCAACAAACACACAAAACAAACACATTACACAGTATATATATATATATATAAGTTTGTGTCGTGGGAGGAGACGTGGCCTTTAAAGATGTTTTTTGTTCTTGAAGCCCTTCTCTAGCAGATGACGTCTTATGGTTATTGGGCTGCAGTCAGCATCAGTAAGGGCCTTAATTTGGGTTGAGGATCGACCTATGTCTTCACGGACAACCCGTCAGATCCTGCGGCTCAGTGCTGGTGAAATCTGAAATCTTTTTGGGTCTACCACTTGACTTTTTTGTCCCATAACTCTCAGGATTTTTAAAGAAATGTAAAATGACTGTCTTACTGCGTCCAACCTCAGCAGCAATGGCGCGTTGCGAAAGGCCTAGCTTGTGCAGCTCAACACACACACACACACACACACACACACACACACACACACACACACACACACACACACACACACACACACACACACACACACACACACACACACACACACACACACACACACACACACACACACACACACACACACACACACACACACACACACACGTGTATATATATATTTTGTTTTTTGAAGAATGACAAAAAACAGACAGGTAACGGTACTGTGGGATACGGTAATTGGAATTTTCTATGGAAGTCAATGGCTACCCTCAACTGTCTGGTATTCTTCAAAAATTCTTCATTCTTCAAAATATATTTTTTTGTGTTCAGCAAAAGAAAAAAACATACAGGTTTGTAACAACTTGAGGACAAGTAAATTATGAAAAAATCTAAATTTTGGAGGGGGGGGGGGGACTATCCCCTTAAGCTAGAGAATGAGGTTATAAAAGCTAGAGATTTTTTTATTTAGACAGTTGGTGAAAAGAATGAAGAGTTGAGATTGTGGGTTTATAGAGTGGGAGGAAGGGAGGACAGTATAAATAAATGAGAGAGGAGAAAGAAGATGAAAGAGGGAGGAGTGTGGGACGTACACTCAGCTGTCTGGTAGCTACTAATGCAGTGAGGCCTCAACACACTGGAATGTGCTGGACTCAGCCGACTGGACATCCAGTCCAGACTCAACAACACACACGGCACCTCATTTACCCTGCGCACAAAAAGCTAGCAATAAAAGGTAAACATTTATCACCAACTGCATATGGGTGCATCACAAAAATTCTTCAAATGTTTGTGAGTGTGTGCATGTTTTGGTTAGTCTCCTCAACTGCGCCTCTGCACACAGCCACAGTGAGGCACTATCACATGACACTTTGATTGCCCACATGCCTGGACAGGGAAAAACCCCAGTGGTCAGACTGAATGGACCAACACTGACCTGGATACAGCTTAAACATTTACGTCCTGACAACTAGGAGCGATATTGATATCAGAAGATCTGATCCTAGATCAGGCTACTGTGAGTCTAACAGGGTGTGTCAGTCAATTGTATCTGTCATGAGTGACAAATCTCTCCTGTCTGCCAAACTCTGCTGATGTCAACTTGCATCATGCCAGCTAAAATAAACAACAGACACATAATCAGAGGCTACTGGTGGATTTAGCCACTGTGCAAATAATCTCCCACAGAGAAACACTGCATATCCTGGTCACATCTTCTAGGTGTAATGTTTCAGAAGTCAAATGGCTCATTATATAAAGGTGTGATCACATTCGCAAAATGGAAAAAGGTCCATTGTATATTATATATAATACAGTGATGTTTGGAGCTCACACTAGATCACAAAATCACACTAACTGTTGGCCAATTGTGGACAATTTGCATGAAATGACAGGATTTCATCAACAAAGGTTCACCAAACAATAGTTAATGTGACTGCATCTTAAGTTAGCATATATGTGTGTAAGTCAAAATGGCAGCTTCCTATAAAAGGTGAATTCACATTGTGAGCAAAATTTTGCAGGCAAAAAATAAAACACGTTGTCTATTGTCAATAGCAAGGTGTCTGGTAAATTTAAGAGTTTTTAAAGACCCCTTTAAGACAAGTAAATAATATTAAGAAATACATTTAAACTATGTTCTCTAAATGTAAATGTCTAGGGAGGTCTCCATTACAACATTTTTACAGATAAGTAGTTTGAATACCTCTGCTCCAAACCACTAGAATATGGAAATGTATTTTATCTTCTTACTTTATCTTCTGATTACACTGCAAAAAGTTATGTTCTTCCTCAGTATTTTTGTCTTCCGGTTTGTTTTCCAGTGCTAATGTCTAAATATCCTTAAATCAAGATGCATTTACTGGAGATACAAAATTACATTAATTTCTGTGAAAATGATTTATGTTTTATGATTAAAACATGAACAAATATCTGACAATGGGCTCAGAAAAAACTTTATTCAAAGGGAAGTTTTCATAACTCATCTGACATATTTGTTACATTTTTCAAGACTTCATTTTACATTTGCATCTTAAGAAAATGCATTTCGATTTTAAGAGATTTAGATATTTGAAAACAGGAGATACTGATAAAAATAACTTTTTACAATGTATGCCACATTTAATGTCATGACATGTCTCTGAATTAAAAGGTTAGATCACCCAAAAATGACAATTCTGTCATTAATTAACTCACCTTCATGTCGTTTCAAACCCGTAAGACCTTCGTTCGACCTTGCTGAACGAAGGTCTTATGGGTTTGGAATGACACGAGGGTGAGTAATTAATGACAGATTTTTCATTTTTGGGAGAACTAACCCTTTAAGACCAGTAGAAACCCTGAATAGTGTAGCGAGTTATAAAGCTCACAAAGAAGTCACTTTGAAACAAAGCAGCCTTCTGTTGGTCAACACTGATCATGTGGATACCAAATGAAATTCCTGGATTCGCAGAACAACAGTAAGTGTGACCGCAACTTAAGTCAGCATGTGTGTGTATGTCTGTGTTTGCTTACCTCCGGATGACGATTTTTAGAACCCTGTAAGAACCTTTGATGAGGATGAGAGCTTCCTGACGGGAGCCGTAGAGAGCAGAGCCGTTAATGTTCACCAGTTCATCCCCCACTCTCAACTTCTTACACTGGGCTGCTTTTCCTCCCTCTTCTATCTATAGGCAAGAGAGAGAAACAGTTTAAGGTTAAATATGATGTTTAAATATGCACTGTATATGTTCACGCACCACAGATGTGAAAAAATACATTTCTGAGGTCCTCTGGAGAGAAAAAAAAAGCCATATAACAACACATATCTCCCTCAAAGAGGACGTAGAGGTTAAATGCTTAAATAAGAGCAGCGCACACACACACTTGACAGAACTTACTTACAGATAAGCACGTTTACCCATACAGCCTGTCCATTTCACATGTAGCCACTTCCTCTTTTAAAAACATTGGGCAGAGGGGGCAGAAGTCAAATATACATACAATGTTGTACTGTAAATGCACAGAGTTCACACAGCCATTCATCAAACATTTTTACAGACACACAATACCAAGTTATTCCATTGGGGAGCCTCCTACATAAAATAGGACAAAGGGTCAAATATCAGCTCCAAAAGCCACGTAATTCCCATACACAAAATATTAGCCCAGTCAAAACATACACAATCACATTTTCACTCAGTCACGCACATGTAAATCTTGGCTTCTAACATAAAAGCACACCTTTCATTTTTTGACGGCCACATACATTACAACAGAGTATCATATTTAGTTTTAGGTCTTACATTAGAGCCCATTTCCCTTTACACAAATCCACCCATCAAAATACTCAGCTAACGCCACAAAGCTTTCAAATTGAAGTCACATTTCTCTTTTCAGCAGCTACCGTCATGCTGCAGATCAGGGGTTTCAAAATTCAAACGATATATTCTGCCCCAGAGATAGTTAATACATAACACGAGTGTTAAAGCTGCACTTGGCTACTTTTGCTCTCGGGGTCCCCCTACAGTTTGGAAAAAATAATGTCCTCAACTAATGTCAGGGGATGCCATCGCGCGTGCATTTGTTGACATGACAACCCTGATAGCCCTGAACTAGTGATGTGTGGCTCGTCTCATAACCCGCGGACCCCGTATGTCTATTTAATGGTCACGGGTGCACGGCGGGTTGTAAAAATATATACAGTGGTGCGGTGCGGGCCAAATAACTTCATAAAAGTGGCACCGCGGGTCGGTGCAGCACTGACAGTTCCCCTGAACACTGCAGGAGGAGTTCAGAGTTCTTCTGGCGTCGCGTGTGAAATGTCTTCATCCCAGGTAACGTTACAGTCAGTGGCATGTTTCAGCATGTCATATGAATATAATTTCATGGGTTTTATTTTTTTCAAACGCCAAATAATCACGATGCTCACGTTTACAAGCCTGCGTCATTATAGTAGTCTATTGGTTACCGTTTTACAGAATCTATATGATACTTCAGTTCAATGTTTGAGTGGTAGGTAATCACCGTAACAAGCATGACAGCATCGGTCGGGCACGCCTCCTTCAGCTCACGCCGACGAGCAAACGCTGGTCACATGTTGATCCTCGTCCTGCCTTTAATCCCATCACTTTTTCGTTTCCTCTTATTGCTTTCCTCCAACAAAACCTTTTCTTTCTTATGTGTCTGTGCTGCTTCGGACATGACTATATTATCCGACGAACAAAGTTGGGCTCGCACGTCCGAATTTAAGGAAGTGTGTGTGTTGGTGGAAGTGACGTATATGCCGTAAAGCAGTCGAATTTTGTAGTTCTTTTTGTTCTCGGGTTACTACCCGAAACCCGAAGTTTAAAAGTACGATTAAAAACGATACAGACCCAATCAGGCTATGGCAGACATGTCATTCAACCTATTGTAAGTCGATTTATCATCACAAGAGTCTTAAAAAATATATTATGAAGGTTGAAAAGTTACCTAGTGCTGCTTTAATAGTCATATTTAAATCAAGCTCGCAAATCAATTTTCTTTTCTTTTTTTATCCTGTGTGTGAATATAGAAAAACATTTTTTTTTTTAAATATAAACATATAAAACCACACTGAGTATATCCTTTCATAAATGCAATAAATTATAGAATGGTTATCAGGGGTAGGCTGTTGAGAACTAGCAGGACTATCGAGAACTAATGTATAAACTTGATTGCCATAAAATCTAATTTAGATTAAAGAGGTTCAAACATTAAAAATATTAGTTTAAAAAGAAAATGGTGCTTTCAACGACAAGGTCACGGGTTCCATTCCCAGGGATGTCACTTTGCCAAATCCATAAATATAAAACCTGAAAATAAAGAAATCACAAGAGCAATCAAGAAACCGTAAAAGCCTACTGTACATCACAGAAGATTGTGTTAAACAGGTTTATAGTGCATTTTCATTGTATTTTTGTCAAGTTCAGCATGCAACGCATCACAAAAACAGGCTATTTTTTCTTGACTTTGAAGCAGAACCAGTAAACATACTCAATACAAAGTAAAAAACAACAACATGCACGGAAACACATGCCACCATTTTGCTACAAGTGAGCCCCCATGTTTCAACAATGAAACCAAATCTTTCTGAAACATGTTCACACACTTTCCCATTTTTGTAAGACTCATCCAATGCCAACTGTCGGTCTGTATCGTAGAGTAAACATATGCACATGTGTTGTGTGTGAACATTCACTGTATGCGGTGAGCATTGCAGGAATATTTGGGGAGATCAAAGACAGAACATGTCCAGAGGGGCATAAAGGGAATATTCATGCGGCCTGAATAAAATGCTCGGTGGGGGACAGCGAGTGTCAGGATGTGGGTAGAGTTCATACTTCACAAAATGTTCAGTAAGATTTTGTCTCATAAGCAGACCCAGACAGAATCTGGAGATGTTTTTGCATTTTCTGTGCTGGGAAATCTGCAGAAATCTGTGAAATGAATTTATAAGGGACAAAACGATTAAACAGACCTGAGAGGATCCGGTAGCTGAAGGCATAATGAAATCAGCCAAACATATTTAATAACCGAACATGCCAGGGCAACTTTGTGAATGAAAGATGTTCTAATTCTGTGCCGTTTATCAAGTCAAATTTCAGGTGGGGAAGCCGAGAAGCTGTTCATTTGTCAACGCATGTGGCCTGAAAGAGAACAACTTTAAAAGAGACCAGAGATGGTTTTGGGACACAGAAGCAGAAGAGAAAAGGAAGACGGAGAGATGCAGTTAATGACTTTCTGAGGGTCTTAGACCAGATAAAATAATATTTTAGGGCCATGATACACCAAGCCGATGGTCGGCCAACATCGGGCCGTCTGTAAGAGTCAGTTTTTGCAGTGTGTTCCAATGGTCGGCTCTATTCAGGCTCTCGTCGGCAGGAGTCTGCCTCATTCAGAATGTTGAATCAATTTGATTGGCTGTTCTGTTTAGAGAGTGAATTTTTTTTCATAAGTTGAATGGAATAAAGAAAGTGATTGATATTCAAAACGGTAAGCAAGCACTGCCCTGTTCATGGTTAGTATATCTGCAGTAGTAGTTTCGCTTTCCCTTTATGAATTACGAATATAGACTATTGATACCTGCTTACACAGTTATTTCCTTACACACAGGCACAGTTGCCAGTCAACTGTAGTCTTTGCTGTGTGTTAAAGTGCAGCTTTTTGGTCCAGACGCAGCCGTCGCAAGGCGACAACACATTCAAATTTCATTGCTGCTAGTTCTTTGACGTCGGCTTGGTGTGTCACAGCTTTTAATTAACATTTGGATCCACGATAGGATATTTTTGTCTGGCTATCACCAGACCAAGCTCAATTTAAAATTGAACATTGGTCTGGGGAGTCTGCACTGTATTTTCTGCTGCACAAGGGGCGTGATCAACTGGCATTATTCAAATAACTCTGTACGCAATTGGATAGTCCTTCAACCAATCAGACCACAAGAGGCATGATCAGTGGGCAACGACCCATCGCTTCTCTATCCGTCACCATGTTAAACCCGCCAATAGCGTGCCAGGTAAATAAGGCAGGCTGTGATTGGTTCCCACGAAAGTGTAACAGAAGCAGTAGAAATTAATGTACAGGTTTCCAGACTGAGTTGCCGGGCGAAATCAAAATGCGGGCAGATCAGGCTGGGTTTACCCAGTCTAGGATATTCTCAGGTTGGTCTGAGGAGAAAAGACAGTCATTCAGTCAGGATTTCTGAGTGATGTTGTCTGTACCTTAGGCCTGAAGTCTTTCTCATGCATTCGGTTGGTTTATGATGCAAAATGGTTGGTAGCATGTAATGGAAACATTACATATTCAGATGTATGGTCACAATTACAGCCTCACAGAGGACATTGCTCTTTCTCACTCCGTTCCTCCTTCCCATCTGCTCCAAACAGACTGTTTCCATGGATACCACAATCAACATCCGCAAAGCCCTTCAGCCTGGACCACAGGGGCTTCATTCTCAATTCTGAGAGGTTGCATGTGTTTGTTTGTACATGCAACACAGACGACACTTGTTGAATAACTCTTTTTCCACTTGGTTTTAAACTGGCTGGATGAGTGTACCACCTCAGACCTGAATTTCTGCAGCAAATCCAATAAACCTTCTGTGCGAGTCTCAATGAAATCGGTTTACAGTATGTTCTCCAGGTGCATTGGTGTAGGAGAGAAGTGATGTAGCCTGACCTTCCATTTGTTCATTAAACTCAAAACAAACACAGCCTTTTTCCACCCTAAAATCCAATCTGCTGCATATACTCCACTGGAAAAAGCCCGGTAACCCTCATAGCAGGTATGTTTTATGGCAGGATATGTAACACTATTGCACAAAAAGAACAAATTCACATAGTTGGCAGGCATACACGAGCGCCCCCTTGGCAATAAAACAAACTCACACGCACCTTCTTACCTCAAAAGCTGCCAAAGTGCTCAGAACTTCCACAACTCCCTGCTAGGAAGCCCGGGAAACCAAAATAAAACGAGAAGAAAGAAGATAAGAGCATACACTCGCTGTCCTCCAATAAATCTGTTTAAAGGGTACCCGGGGCCATGATGTAATGGTACTTCAAACGTGCGCATTTACTCTCAGATCTTGTTGCATTATTTAGAGAACCCAGAGTGAAAAACTTTTGTCAAAGTGTTGGCGTCAGCTGGTGCACACACCACATGGACCTCACTGAACCTCCATCCTTCGTTCTCTCTCTCTCCCTTCCTGTATGCCCACCCAGTCTCATTCTCCCACTCTTTCTTTCCTATCCCTTGAGCTCATGTTCTCCTTGGAGGCTTGATAAAAATAACTGCAACCACACCTATGTTCCATCAGACCTCTCTCTCTGCGCGTGTGTGTGTTGTGTGTGTGTGTTGCATGAGTGCTTGTTTGGCTTGGGCATGAGTACGGACTTGCTCCCTAGTGATCATGAAATAAAGTTCACAAAGGGACCTTTATGGAGGGTTGAACAGTCCTACGTGACAAATCCATTTCGGTCTCCCCATTCCTTTAATCTCCCTCAGGAGTGACCACTCCTTACATGTCATGCGAATAATAAGAATTTCCGTAACCGTTCTTCAAATGGGACCTGGTGGAAAATATGGTTGAGGAGGTGAATGTTAGGGGGAACTTTCTGCCTGAGACATTTGTGTTTATAAAAACACCCAACATGAGTAGTGAGGGCAGAGGCTACAGCAAACAAACTCTGACTCCGCTCCAGTTACTCCTTTTCAAGATAAAATACAGTCTGAGCTTTAGCTAGAGGAGGCGAGAAACACCTTAAATTACAAGAGAAGGACTTGAAAATTATAAGTCCCAGGATGGGAATAGTTTTAATACAATAACGGCTTTGAGAGGCAATTCCTAGTTATGCTGTCAGTGTACCGAAAAATGCCTTTGCACTCCCAGGCTCAGAGACCGCAGGAGGGAGGGGTGTCTGTTTGTTTCGGACAGTGATGAAGCAAGTTAATCTTCACCTCTCCCACTACAATATGTTTGCTAAATTCATCACAAAGGACATGTGGGCTGACTCAGAACTACACACTGCAAACAATCCAGTATTAAATAAGTTAACACTAAAAAAAAAGGCCAAGTCTAAATCATGTGATGTCTCTAGTCCTGAGTAAGGACAAAATTTGCCAAATCACTGTTATACGTAGGTATTTGTTAGTTGTTAAGGTGTTCAAATTAGTTTTAGTTCATTGCTATGCAGTTGCTATGTGGTTTGGGGTGGTTACTTACTGACCCAACTCAAGTCACCCGCGCGTCTCTATATTTTTTCCCCCATTTTGCCATTCGCCAGGCATATTTAATGCCCAACAATTAAAACAAATTTTGCAATTAACCCTTTAAGGTTCAGTGTGTACTTTTTTGGCTCATTATAAGGTAATAAAAACATAATGGTACATTATGTAGGACCTTTATACACCACTGAAAGCATAGTTGTGTATATTATATTGCCTTTCTGTCAATAGATCCTCATATCTACTACACACTGCAACTTTTAATGGATGTATGTTTCGCTAATTATTATTACATATTATTATTATTACATATTCAGGTCTTTAGCATATATTATATATATATATATATATACACACACACTCACCTAAAGGATTATTAGGAACACCATACTAATACTGTGTTTGACCCCCTTTTGCCTTCAGAACTGCCTTAATTCTTTATGGCATTTTTCAACAAGATGCGGAAAGCATTCTTTAGAAATGTTGGCCCATATTGATAGGATAGCATCTCGCAGTTGATGGAGATTTTTGGGATGCACATCCAGGGCACAAAGCTCACGTTCCACCACATCCCAAAGATGCTCTATTGGGTTGAGATCTGGGGACTGTGGGGGCTCATTTTAGTACACTGAACTCATTGTCATGTTCAAGAAACCAATTTGAAATGATTCAAGCTTTGTGACATGGTGCATTATCCTGCTGGAAGTAGCCATCAGAGAATGGGTACATGGTGATAACAGGATGGACATAGTCAGAAACAATGCTCAAGTAGGTTGGGCATTTAAATGATGCCCAATTGACACTAAGGGGCCTAAAGTGTGCCAAGAAAACATCCCCCACACCATTACACCACCACCACCAGCCTGCACAGTGGTAACAAGGCATGATGGATCCATGCTCTCATTCTGTTTAAGCCAAATTCTGACTCTACCATCTGAATGTTTCAACAGAAATCGAGACTCATCAGACCAGGCAAAAATTTTCCAGTCTTCAACTGGCCAATTTTGGTGAGCTTGTGCAAATTGTAGCCTCTTTTTCCTATTTGTATGGAGATGAGTGGTACCCGGTGGGGTCTTCTGCTGTTGTAGCCCATCCGCCTCAAGGTTGTGCGTGTTGTGGATTCACAAATGCTTTGCTGCATACCTCGGTTGTAACGAGTGGTTATTTTAGTAAAAGTTGCTCTTCTATCAGCTTGAATCAGTCGGCCCATTCTCCTCTGACCTCTAGCATCAACAAGGCACTTTCGCCCAGAGGACTGCCACATAATGGATGTTTTTCCCTTTTCACACCATTCTTTGTAAACCCTAGAAATGCTTGTGCGTGAAAATCCCAGTAACTGATCAGATTGTGAAATACTCAGACCGGCCCATCTGGCATGATGGATCCATGCTCTCATTCTGTTTAAGCTTTACAACAACAACTCCACACACAAAACTGCTTAAATCATCTTTTTTCCCATTCTGACATTCAGTTTGGAGTTCAGGAGATTGTCTTGACCAGGACCACACCCCTAAATGCATTGAAGCAACTGCCATGTGATTGGTTGATTAGATCAGGGTTTTTCAACCTTTTGCCTACTGCGACCCACTTATTTTTTTGTATGCCATTCATCCGACCCACTATGGCTGGAAATAAATAACACATTTTAGACCTAGGCTAGTTTATGAAAATTCAGCTGTTCATGGTTTTTTCATGTTAGTTCATAGTGCATTAACTAATGCTAACAAGATTTTATTAATGCATTAGTAAATAATGAAAGTGCAGTTTATTATTAGTTCATGTTAACTAATGAATAAATCATATTTTGTTACCTTTTGGAGCTTGGAAGGGTTTAGTTTGAGCAGATGTTTTACACCATCATTGTCCTCGTCGGAGTTCATTTCCCATTACATTCAGGCTCATATCTGGCTCATATTCTCGGTTTCAAACAAAATCTCAAAACTATCTTTTTCAACATCTTCAAAATCAATATTTTGATAGCTGCCAGCTTCTTTACCAGATCCACCATCACTAGACTAATATTTGATTGTGTTAGTAAATTGCTGAACCATTTCAAGTTTTGCTGATGATGCTTCCTATTCTTTTGTTTTGTGCTTGCAGCAACTATAAGTGTAAACATCACTTCATCGTGAATCAGACATTGCGGAATAATGGTTAAAGGGGGGGGGGTGAAATGCTGTTTCATGCATACTGAGCTTTTTACACTGTTAAAGTCTGGATTACAAGGTTTTACGTGCAAAACCGTTTTGCTTGCTACTACTAAGGTTTAGTCGCATACAAAAGTCCATAAACCGAATCATGTCCTCATAAACTGCGAGTAAACACAGACAAATGTTGACAGGCCACTAAATACAGTACATACCACAGAGACGGACGTCCTGCTGTTGTTGCTTCCCCTGTTCAATTTATTTCAGCCTCCGGATCTGATTCTGGATCATATCTGTATTAGTTGAATCTGATAGCCATGGTTTATTTAGGGTAACGTTTTCATCTTCATGCTTGAGGATGTCAACTTTCAGAAGCTCTCGTGCAGTAGCTGCGCGCTCGTCATTCTTTAGCTCCGCCCACTCGATATGCCTCCAGGCGCTCGTTTTTTTCCAGAAAGACTCGGTACAGCCTATATTTCTTTTATAAATATAATAAAACTAAAGACTTTTCGGAGATATGAAGGATGCAATACTACTCTACAGGTACTCAAGATTGACATGAGATTGACTGAAACTGAGTGCCCCCCCCCCCCTCACACCCCGGGTTGATAGCGACATGCAACATGCAACATGCAACATGTACACACATTATTTTATAATTTTTGCTTTTTATATTGTTTATAATGAATTTATTGAGGAATACTAAGAAGGTTGACATCTAACTTAAAAAAATGTTTTTTTAAAAAGTATGGTTTTAACAGTCAAAGTCGTAATGTAATGAAAGTAGCAGCAAAAAAAATTCTTCTGTATTGTGATGTATATCAAAAAAAAGATCTATCCAGTTTTTGATTGGATGTAGGCAGATCTGAATGCAAACTTGCAGTGGATTGTAAGAAATGGGAAGAGTTTAAGCAGACAAAACGATTGGAGAAATCCAGCATACAACACCAGAGAAAATGGAGAAAAATCCATGGATGAATGATTCATTGTGAATGAATCATTCATTATGAATCAATGATTCATTCACAATGAGATCATTAAAGCTGCAGTCCATAACTTTTTGTGCTCTAGCGGTTAATTTATAGAACTGCATGCTTCTTGTGGAAGAACATTGCAGCCGGAGCTACTTCTCTCTGTTTATGTCTATGACAGAGACGCAGGGACTGTGCTCCTCCACAATATAAACGCTTATTATAAGTGTACCAAAATAATACAGGGTAAGACAAAAACATGGTTTGGAAAATGGATTCATGTACATTCTAAGTTTATATTTTTTGTAAATCTTGAACACAAAATTTTTTACGGACAGCAGCTTTAAGATATATTTAGGAAATAGGGTGAATTTATATTTTATGCTAAATTGTATTTGTTTTTCCCTTTGGAAATGTTTTACATTCAGTTCCAGAATAATAAATGAAACATACATTTTCCTACAGAAGTCCACTGCTAGCCATTTCATTGTTTAATATATTATCTTGCGTAATGCATGCAAAAATCCAACATACAAAGAAAATTCTCATGCAATGGACTTTTGGATTAGTTGTTAACAATGCAAAAGTTTTACCTGTATCAACACATCAGGGATCAGATCGGTTTTCGTATTCATCACGTTAATCAGAGTATGAGGATGAAAAGCAATCTGTAGCGAGAAGAGGCTCTATATGGACCTCGGGCCTCTGCAGCAGTGAAGAATGGACTCCCTGTCTCCCAGTGCCTGCATCACTCCTGGCGGCATGAGGTCACCCCCTCTATCGCTCTATAAATAACAGGGCGTCGCTCTTTGCCAGTCTGGCTCACTGCCCGCCATTATGCCACAGCTGGCCAGGGAACAGTCCGCCTGAGCTGCCTAGAAACCAGATGGGTCTAACCAAGCATTGCCTATCCCGCAACAGGCAAAGAAACACAGGGAACACAGTTGCCCGTTTTATAGAAAACACTTGGACGCTGGCTGCAATGTGAAATGCAGACAAGGAGAGTGAACATTTGAGTAATAAGAGTGCAGAACGGACATGTCAAGTTGTATTTTACAACATGATGTTCCATTAAAGGGCAATACTATTTAATTTTGACTGACACTAATCAGGGAGGGTTCAGTCTTTGAATAAACTATTGAATAAATTAGTAAGGAAATTGTCATAGCATTTTTCACAAAACCTACAATTTGTTTTGACACCATCATTTTTCAGCTGTAATTCACAACTTTTTCCAGCGAGACCTTTCGCAGAGGAGGGTTGTCCAAGAACACTACTTTAAAACAAGTGCTGCTTTATCAATCCCTGTAATGGTTTCCCCAGTCAGAAAACCACGAACAGAGAGCAGCCAGAGGTACAGAGCACAGAAACACCCCCGGAGTATAAGGGTGACCTGTGTCTATATGACTTATTACTATAAATCTCGTGCCAAAACATCACATGCAAGGCAAGGCAAGTTTATTTGTATAGCACATTTTATACCCAATGGCAATTCAAAGTGCTTTACATAGAAATTAATTAAAATAGGGGTAACATATGCATGAGAAAAAAAGAATACCACACTTTTTATAGTCCTTCAACAGCTGATTTGAAACAATGTCTCTGATCCCTCTGGGAAAGGATGCGCACACTCAAAATGTGGCCATGGAAAAATGGGAAAAAAAGGTGTGGGATTATAAGGAAGTGTGTGAGACGAAGACATCCAAGGCAGATCTAGGAAGTGTGGTGAACATGGGTTTTGGCTCTTTTTAGCTAGTTATCCTGACGGAAAAAACAACAGACAATCACAACAGTTGGAGCAAGGAAAGTACAAGTCACATGTATATGTGGGAATGCAAATGTACCAAAAGAAAAAAAGGACAAAGACAACACTATATTCTAACTAAAGTTTTACTTATGATACATTTTAAATGTCTAGAATGAGCCAAATGGAAATGTAGACTTAAATACGTGTGTGTACAATTAAAGGGTTCACCCAAAAATGAAAATTATTTCATTAATTACTCTCATGTCGTTGGACACGTAACACCATTGTTCATCTTTGGAACACAAATGAAGATATTTTTGTTGAAAGCTGATGGCTGAGAAAAGCGTCATTCCCACTTACAAGACCCATAAAAGGCACTAAAAACGTTGTTACAAAGTCCATCTCACTACAGTGGCTGTACAATAATTTTACGAAGTGACGAGAATATTTTTTGTGGGCAAAAAAAATCTAAATAATGACATTATTATCCGCCAAGTTATTGTCTTCCGTGTAAGTCTCGGACGTGAACTCATTCGATAGCGGCGCTTCTCCTCTTTTAGGTCATGTATCCAAACGGCAGATCTGCGTCATATTCTCGCGCATGTGTCGAGTTCACGTCAATAACTTGGTGGACGAAGTCGTTATTTTGATTTTTGTGCGCACAATAACTATTTTCGTCGCTTTGTAAAATTATTGTACAGCCACTGTAGTGAGATGGACTTTGTATCGATGTTTTTAGTGGGTCTTGTGAGTGGGAATGTACTGAATGCCAATGGAGGCCTATCTGAAGCCTTTCTCAGCCATCAGCTTTCAAATAAAATATCTTAATTTGTGTCCCAAGATGAACGAAGGTGTTACGGGTGTCCAACGGCATGAGGGTGAGTAATTAATGAAATAATTTTAATTTTTGGGTGAACTAACCCTTTAAGTTAAGAATTTGTCAATGCAATTTACAATAAAATCAAAACTGGAATAAACACTTATCCTGAACTATTATAGCATGGAGTGAAACTTATGGCAAAACTACAACCATGCCATGTATTTATCATTAAGCGTGTTTCCTTGCCTGAAACACAATAATGTTCCCAACTGGCTCACTGCATAGCAACTTGTTCCCCTGCAAGTGTTTATACATATTCAATATGAAAATTAATACCAAATGCCAAAATCTAGGGGGAATGCAATTCAGAACATCCATTCAAAAAACACAAACATGCCCAGACGCACATAAAGTATATACACACACACACAGTCAGCTATCCCAGGATTTGCTTTCATTCCACAGCAATCAAAAGCAGAGTCAGTGGGTCACTCTGGAAACCCCATTGTGCCCAGAATCCGCCATTGGCCTCCACAAGACGAGGCCTAACAGCTGCCATTCCCACCCAAATCCTCTTCAGGAAACTTCCCCATCTCATTCCATGAAACTTAAAACTCCTTGGTGTGATTCCTCCATATATCTTCACAAGACTTTTCACATATGATTGCAGCTTTAAGTTTTTTTTGTTTTTTGTTTTTTTACAAACAAGTCAAAAAAATAAAAGGTTCTAACAAGGTATGTTTCATAACACAATGTAGGAAATTCCCCATACATTAAGTGATATAATTTGAAAAGAGTTCTATTTTAAAAGTATTCATTATGTATTTGTTTAATAACTATTTTCTGTAAAATAAGGTAAATTTACGTAAGTTACTTTATTTGTAATGTATACATAATTTTGTGGTAAACTATTTAGATATAAATTGTTTTTACATGTAAAAAATATACAAGTATACTTTTTTAAATGTTAAACGCTACAGTAAAAATCTGTTACCATACAAAAAAATAGACCGTTGCATACAATTACTAAAAATGTTTTACAGTGCATGTGCGGTAAGTGGTAACATGGTAAAAACTAATGATGGACCGATTTCAGCCAATACAAGATAGTAATAAAAAAAGATTACATTTTTTTGTCAAATTAAGATAATAAAGCACAATTGGTAAATTAACAGAAGTTCTTACTTTGTCCATGGACTGAAAGACATCAGAAATCTTTTGTGAAAGTTGAATACATATATTAAATAATAATCTTTTTTTTTGTTGTTTAAGTTTCTCGTTTGCTATAATAAACAAATTAGTTTTCTAAAAAAAATATATTATATATATATATATATATATATATATATATATATATATATATATATATATATATATATATATATATATATATATATATATATATATATATATATATATATATATATATATATATATATATATATATATATTAATATTTATTCCAAAGGGGAAATTTCTAGGTAATTTTGCTGAACTAACGTAATATATTCTCATTGATGAAGGTATTTAAGCTACACAACAGGAATTGATGAGAAGTTGTATTCAAAGCTCTGTAAGCTGGTGGTCAGTGAATGTATTCAAGCACCCAGACTTGCGTCACAGTCTTCTGTTGCTCATAAAAGAGAGAAGAATGAGGTTGCGAGCCCTGAGTAACCCCCTCCTCTGCAGCACTGCCTTTGTCTAGTGTTGGACAAGGATTTGAGCCTCCACTCAACAACACAACCCGACTGACTGACTGTCTGACTGACATATGCATTATCCCTACTGAAGTTTCTTTATCTATCCCCCCACACACAAATTCAGTTTATCTGGAGCTAAGAAAACACCTCTCAGCACTACAGCAAAGCAGAAACAAAGCTCCCCCACTAAGAACAAAGGGCTTATCAGAACGTTTTTTCTTCAGTATCCGAGGTCACCGGGACCGATGCAAGCTGGGACACCTCTGTCCTTGAGCTGGCCTGATCTCATAAATGGGGAGGAGATGGGAGTGAAGGATCCGGACCGCAGGAAGGGAGATTTGGCTCCAAGTAAGAGTTTAGACTTTGGAACGCAGGCGAACCTGGAAAAGTGACATACTTGGATGCATTCAAGGTCAGAGTGGGTGAGAATATCGTTAAGCTCCTTCATTTATGAGGAAAGACAGAAGAGTGGGGGTGGAGGGAGAAAGAGAGAGAGGCTGAGAGAGAAAAGGTGGGTGAGACAGCGTGAGTGAGAGGGTGACAAAGGCTTCATTCAAGGCTCAGGCTGGGGGAAAATGAGAGAGCGCTACCTCAGTCTGCTGAGCTATGGCTGCGGCCCGACTTAGTCTAAAGTTCCATTGTGCTCCGGGACTTTTAAAGGTGTGACACACAGCCATAGGTCACCACTGCAACTAAATCAACAGCCAGTGACCTATATTCATAGGAGAGGCTTTTTGGTTGACAAATTACTTGCCAAAGAAATGTAGCCAACAAATAAGAAAAAGTGCAAATATAAAAAAGTAGAGAGAAACACATCAAGAATCATTTAGTCCAACACACACAAGATGTACAGAGCATGTTTTGTTTCAAGGAGACTCGTGAGGAAGAAATGCCTTTCTGTGGAGAATTGCTTTATCACATTCCTCAATTTGTTTGCCTTCACAGTCTTAACCGCCAAATGCTGTTTGCACCTTTTCTTGTCAGACCATTAAAACGGCAAAGCAACACCTAATTCGAAGTCAAAACATGCTAAACAACATTCACTGAACATCACTTCAAACAAAGATCAGCTCATTAACCAAGCTGCGGGATTACAACGGTCATTGTTCAGATATGTCCTAATTAAAAATGTCCTTGCTGAACAAATGACACGCCTAACATGGAAATAACTACAATTTGTTTCCATGAAACGATTTAAAAGGATAGTTCATCCAAAAAGGGAGAAGTCTGAAAAAAAATGTTAGTCACCCTAATGTTGTGGCAAATGCTTTCTTGTAGCTCTCAAGTTTAATTTGAGTTCACAATCACATACACTCAAATATGGCATATGGTAAACAGTTATAAGAGAACAATAACCAATGCGGCTTGACACCACTGACATCACGCCTGGCACATCTGGAGGAATTTGAATGTACATGAAGGCAAATATTAGATATAATAATGCTGAAAATTGAACATTGAATAATTGAATTCAAAATGATTATATGGCTTCAAACGACTTGGAAACAGCGCTTTTATGGTGCTTTTTTTATATTTTTGGAGCTCACCACCTCAGTCCCCATTCACATTAATTGTATTTAAAATAGTGTCGTTATTGTTAATTTTAGGGGTGCTCGATAAGGATTTTTGTCATCATAATTGGCCGATCATTCAAGCTTTATATAATCGATATGTAAGCTTTCTATTGGCTGTCACTATTAACCCCAACACCCTAAGGCATTTTAAATGATTGCATGTGATTTCAAGTGGCACACTTAAAATAAATGTCTAATTTTTATTAACCCTATAAAGGAATCATCAAATATGGTCTCATTTGAAATACAATTTAGAAGAAAATAGATTATCATCATGTTAGAAGGTGCTTACAACATTGCAGAGAAACCCCCCCAAAAAGTGATGCAATTTTATTGATTTACATGCTCGACAGGATGACTACTATTAGAAAGTATATGCAGGGTCATAAAATCAAGTTTGGTTTTTGATAATCTTCTTTTTTATAGTGTATGGTAAATCAAGACCTGTCAATCTGAGTGATCCAAGCATGCTTTAACTGTAAAACAGTGTCTGATTGGTCCACACTGTCCCTACCCACCATAACCAAGATCTAGTTTCCATTGGTTTCCAATGGTTTCAACCTTTCAAATGACGTTGGAAAACACTGTCATGATTGCAATGAACAAGATTGGACTCTAGAAGACCTATAGCTTTAGCCACACATCATTTTCTCACTTTTGTTGTGTGGGCTCGTTTAAAAATCAACACCAAATCGCTTGCGGCACAAAAGCCCCCTCTGTATACTTTGTGCATCGTTGGCAACTTTTTAAGGGTTTATCTCATCAAATTGCAATCTGTTCGTGAGATTGGGCAAATTTAGTGACGTCTGAATCCGATTGAATCATAGAATGTGATTTTCGGCTGATAACATTCTGCGGCTGATTGATCAGAGCATCATTTTTAAAATCTGTATTGAGATTTTAAATTAAACTTAAAAAGCTAAGTGAAAAACTGGCAACTAACTGAAAAAAGTACTAAAATGACAAACTGAAATCAAAATGAATTATGGCTAAATAGGGGAAAAAACAATGACAATATAAATAATGCTAAAGTTAAAGGGGGGGTGAAACACTCAGTTTCAGTCAATCTCATGTCAATCTTGAGTACCTATAGAGTAGTATTGCATCCTTCATATCTCCGAAAAGTCTTTAGTTTTATCATATTTATGAAAGAAATATGGGCTGTACCGAGTCTTTCCGGAAAAAACCGAGCGCCTGGAGGCGTATCGTGTGGGCGGAGCTAAAGAATGACAAGCGCGCAAAGCGGTGACGTCCTCAAGCGTGGAGAAACCCATCTATCTCAGCTAATACAGATAATGATCCACAATCAAATCTGAGGCTGAAATAAATTGAACAGGAGAAACGGCAACATCAGGATGTCCGTCTCTGTGGTATGTACTGTATTTAGGGGCCTTTGTGTGCAGTTTATGAGGACATGATTCGGTTTATGGACTATTGTATGTGACTAGACCTTAGAGGTAGCAAGCAAAACGGTTTTGCACGTCAGAGTCAGAATAGTGTAACGTTATACAGAACAACAGAGTAACCGTTAGCGCATTTGAATGACGAAGCACGCGATCGTATCGTTTACTGATGTTTACTCATGCGACGGTAGCCAATAGCAGAGACATTTGAAGTTGATTAACTCACCGGCTGCTTCCAAAGCAGGACCGCTCTGTCAAAAACACACTTCTTTGGTATGATTTGGTGAAGTCCTGTGACAGCAGTGACCGTGGAAATCCACTTTGCGACGCGACTGAAGCGATGCCATGAAGCTTCCCGTCATTTCTGCGTTCAAATCGGTTCAAATGCAGCGCTGCCTTCCCGGAATGCTGTGCTGAAGCGTTGAAGTCGCTCGACGTCACCCATAGGAATAAAGTGGAGCGCGGCGCGACATAAGTGTTCACGGACGACTGGATCTGCACCTGAGAGACTGTTTACAGCGTGCATTTCCTCTCTCTCCCTCTAGTCACGCGCGCGCGCGCGCACCCTTCCGGGAGAAGAGCCCGTACAGCCCATACAAGGACCTTCCGCTCTATTTAACGTCAAGTAGACCCATACTCGAAAAAAACTCGCCGAAACTTGTGAGAAACCGGAAGGAGTATTTTTAACACAGAAATACTCCATCAAACGTCCAACATTAGTTTTTGAAACTTTGTCTATGTTTAGGATGGGAATCCAAGTCTTTAAAGGTGTAAAAAGCTCAGTATGCATGAAACAGCATTTCACCCCCCCTTTAAGTAAATGATACAAGTATCTCTATTTTTGAGTGTACTATACCTTTAAAACTGTCATAGTTTTAAAATGTCCTACTTACAAATCATTACTATAAGTGTTTCTAAAAAGTCTTTTAGCGGCTGACTAATTGAACACAGAAAGCTCTGATATTATATTACCAGGCACATGAGCACACATATCAAAACCGAAATTAAACCACATTAATTGGCATTCATACTGGAAACCCAACACTCACCCAGAGTCAGTATTAGCACATCACTAATCTCATACATGACACCCAGATCAACAACCTGCCTTTATTGTTCAGTTACTTGATCACATTCTTAACTCAGTACAGCTTATTCGACTCACTTAAAAATCCATTCTTAAGACGATCAGGACAACATACATCACCGCTGGTGGACATTTCCACAAACATCCCAAAGTGATCAATCATGCTTTAGACGTGCACTGGGAAAACCTCCACCTTTTGATGCACGTCCAGAAACAGCAGTGTGTGTGCTCTCATAACAAGGTCTCTCTCCTCTAGAGGTGAGAAGCCATTTTTGAAGTGCAGCCAAGAAGAAGCCTCCTGACGGGCAGATATTGTCTTTGTTTTAACAAAGTTCAGTGAGAGGCAAATTAAAGGAACATCAAACCACTTCACAGTACACTTGGCAATAAATTACTTTGGTGAGTTAGGTTGTTATTGTAGCAATGGAAGTGTGCATGTACATAAATATTGGACGTACGATCCGTAATCTGAAAATGCACATATCTGGAAGTCCGACATGCTTGAAGTCACCCCGTTGCTGTGAGATTGCTCTATTATAGCCTCAATTGCAACTATTGAGCATAGAGCAGGCCTCGTTTCCGAAAAAGACAATGGTGGATGTCAGAGAGTCAGCAACCTTTGGACCAAAGATATCTTGGATTGATCCATCACTGTCATAGCAGACAGGACGACAGGGTGCATGGTAAGAGGAAGGGCATAATGATGGCTCAATTTTGGACCTGTCATTCCTCAGTTTCCTGCCATTTATGAATAGGGCCATAGAGTCTTTTGAGGTCGTAATGTGTGTGAAGTGACCTTGTCCCCTCAGCTAACCTCCTCCACACACATGAACCTCCTTCCCCCAGACTCACCTCCCTGGGAGCAAAGACTTTGGAGTGGTTTTGACGGCTTGTTGAGCCCAAATGTTGGATACGAGGTTGGCAGACAAAACTTTTGGTGGAGTGTTTGATGTGGTCAGGTCCCCTGCAGAACACAGATGAACTTTGAAAACTGACTCCCTGATTATCATTTACCATGTGTCTTCACAAAAAAATCCTAAATGCACCACAAACTCGCATTTCATCAGGCTACACTGAGGTTAAACTGTATGCCTATAATTATACCAAATTAGGAAAGACAGTCATAATCATCTCCATACTCTGGATAAATGTACATACATTCCCATAACCGTTGTTTAAATTGACAATCAATTAATCCCTATAATTAACCTCTTAAATGCAAAGCGGGGGGCACTACTGAATCACCCCTTTACTTAACAACCACTTGCTTCATCAACACAAAATAAGTGTAATTTTAAAGCTAAGAAGTATGGAATTACAGTGAATATAGGGAATATGACCATCACTGGGATCTGTAAAATAATCCTATATAAAAGTTGGATAGACCCGTGTCATATATCGTTAAAGGTCTCAACTATCAGAATATAACAAGCATATGTTTCAGATCAAACTACACCAAGTTTTTTCATGAAAAAGCACAGCCAACACACATGTAAACAGTATACACATGCTGCTTTTGTACCACGTTTTGGTTTTTAACTATGCGAAACATTAGCAAACCATGATAGATTGTCTTTATTCAGAGCGGGTCATCTCAAACGAGCCCAAACACAACAAGATAATGCGTAAATCATGGAGTGACATGACATGCTGCTTTGCTAAAGCTATAGGACTTCCGGGATCCAGCATCATCATTATGACGGAGTGTTTTCCAACCTCAATTGAAAGTTTAACCAATGGAATCTGGTGGTGCGTCCAACTGTCTGAGTAGGAGCTACATTTGAATTTTAACTTCGCAACCATTAAAAAACATATGTTCTATATAGTATGAATGTGGGTAGTATGACTGTAATCTAGACGTACTACATCCGCCATGTTGTCATCATCATGTGACCTACCAGCGTCCGTTGCGTTGCTTGTCTTCTGTTCCTCGTAGGATAGTAAAGTGTCCAACGAATGCGTACTTCAGAATCTCACAGAAGTATTAGGTCATCCAGGGACTTTTTGCCTATACTGTTTTTCAAATACTCACTGTATTCACATATACTACTCTGTTGGCATACACTTTTTCACATGCTATGTAGTGGGGAAGTATTCGTTTTCGGACACAGCGTGGATCGCGGGTATGATGGGAGGGTATAGTGGGAAGGAATGATGTGTAGAGGCCAAGCGGCAACCTCCCGCGATCTCTCTTGAAGCCAATACGGAAGTAATGTAAAATGTAATCCCTTAACTGGCCACTAGAGGCAGGCTCCAGAAAGGAGCAGAATCTCATTGAGCCCCATGTTAACAGTCCCAACTTTATAGCAGAAAAAAACATGTTTACAGCCTGGTACAAATTGTGTTTTTGGCCTATAAGGCTAATTTTGATCTTCATGACAACTGTGAGGGAGGTGAATTTTTTTATAACTCATTCGTTTACGTTATATAAAGCCTTAAAGTTCTGCATAATTAAGGGCGTGGTTGCAAGTGGATAGCCATTTATCCGGCGTCTATAGTCATTGCGTCACCTCAGCTCCGTGCGCATCCCGCCTTTTTGCCCATTTTCTGTTATCCGGGAGTGACACGCGATGACTCGCTCACAAGATGGCAATGCCCAGCTCGCCCCTACTTTACGCTTCAGAACGGCTTATCGGAATCCTATGGGTGACGTCACGGACACTACGTCCATATTTTTTTACAGTCTATGGTAGAGGCCAATCGGACACTTCATTACAGCTGGAGCACGCTTCTGACAGACCAATCACAGCGTTTGTGGTCCGCATCGAATTGACACGTTACATTTTTGGAGAAGTGCATGTCAGGCTATACCACAGGCTACACCCAGCCTACAACGTAGCTACAAAAATAGGTTTGACGCAGAAGTATAAATCAGCCTTGATCACCTTGCTTAATCAACCATCAGTTTTATCGATTCAATAATTATCAACAATTAATCGTTAGCATCCCAAATTCACACAAGCCGGTTTATTCAGTGTCAATTTTGCACAGTCCAATCTCAAAAATCGTGTGACAGTGTGGGAAAATTAAGGGTGGGTTAAGGGTGGGAAAATATTGTCAATATTTTATATAAAATATGTATTTTTAGGGATGCACCTATATAAAATTCAGCTAAACATTTATTAAATAATTGTCTTCTTAAAAAATACGTTTATAACTAAGTGAGTGTGCAGTTATATTTTTTCGTTATTTTCCTTGTGAAGTGTCTACTTCACTACAACCTTTACTATTTAACCATTCACTCAGAGAACAAACACACAACGAACACACATGCCCCACTGATTAGAAGTCCTGTCACTCCTAGCTCGGTTAAGAGACCATGTGGAAACACTGGTGAGTGTTTGTGGTGGAGGGGCTCAGGCAATAAGACCCCAATATCTCTCCCACCATCAAAGCCTCCCTGCCCAAGGCAAAGGCAACGGGAGCCAAGCTCACATTCCTGTCACATATCAGATCCTTCCCACACCCCTAACCAGCTGTGGACTTCACCACAATCAACACATCGTTCAAAACAAACAGCCTTTTATCAAATAATCGAAGAAACAATATATTTACCCTATTAAATCCAATTGTAAAAACAGTGGGAAAAGGAAGCATTACCTCTCAAGACTGATGAGTTTCACGCAGCATTCCAAAACTGATATGATTTGAATTTGGGAAGTTATCCAGAAACAGAAGTATGGCATTAATGAATAACAGAAATGGGGAAGTAATCCTACTTTAAACAAAGAGATCACTTTAAACATAGGGATGATAAAAATGGAAGTAGAAAAATAGACCGCAAGAGTCAGGTTCTGGAATATAAAATCCCACTCTTTTTTTATTAATAAAGCAACACATTTTTATCAATAAATGCATAAACATTTCTAGACAGACCTACCATGAACTTTAAGGTTGTTAATATGATATGCTTCTGTAGATGAAACTATGTTAATTTAATTTAATTATAAAATATAAAAAAGATTTACACCACTCCTTACTTTTTAGCAATAGTTTAAATATATTGTATTTCATACCTGTCTAAATAAATAATTGTAAAATATAATTTGGATAAATATATATATTTTTATAACACAGATCCTTTGTGTTTTTTCCCGCTCTTTTCTTGGCTTTGAATCCAAGTTTATAATGTTGTGTTTCATCTCTAAGCTGTTTGGTTTGGTATATGGGTTAAAACTGATATTGCCTATGGAAAGAATAAATATACTAATAAAATAAAAATACTTCCGGAACGAAGCTGTTGGGGGAATAAAAACAAGCGGTATGTATTCTGCTCTACAGCAAGTTCAAACTGCAAGCAAACTTAAAACATAAACATTTTGACCCAGTAAAACATTTCCATCTCTCTGTCCAAAGTTCTCTTTCTTTCACCTCAAAACTCCAGCGCCTGAGAATAAGTTCCACTGACCGATTAGGAGTGGGAAGAGAGGGATGATTGGAGTGCCATGTGGTCTACATAAACTTCACAGCAGAAAAAGAGAAATGCAAGGAAATGCGCAATGTTTCCATCTCCACTTTTACAGGAGAACAAAAAAGAGAGGGAATGTGAGGGAGGGATGATTAACAAAGTGGTGGGGGGGGGGGAAGCAGCAACAATGAGGTTTTTATACATAAATCAGCCTGTTCCATGTTCAATCAATGCCAATTTCAATGCAAAAGCCTTTGAGGATTTTTTGGGGGGTTCCACAGGCACAAATGTGGAAAATAACCAAGCATTCTTTGTAAACAAATGGTTTACATGCATTTTTCACCACAATTTTGAAAATCAGTCTGGCAATGTTTTGTCACACAAGGAACAAGTTGCTTTGAAACCCTAAAGATGTTCAGCTCAAAAATTAAGTTACGATGGGATGCAAGTTTGTTACTATTAAATTCCATATGAGTCCATTTAACTTCCAACATTCAGACTTTTATGTAGCCTGGAGATGCCTAGTATCCTGGCTGAGGTCACAATGACCCGTCATGGGATTTTAATTTGAGCACATGTTAAACACCTGGGGGGTGTATTGGGTCTAGCCTTGGGCACCAGGTCATTATGTTTGCTGTTTGAGATAAATGTCTTCTGAGACCACTGGAGGGGGGGGTCAAAATAATGCCCTCAGGGTGCAAAGATGGAAGACAGGATCAGAGGGCAAGAGATTCCATGAGAGAAAAAAGGAGAGATAGACATGCAGGTTGTGCTTTGCCTCCAAATCAGATGGAAAAACTATCAGCGTGATTGGCAGCGACTGGAGCCATGCATGTACCCCAGAAGGTTCATGCAAAGAGATATAAACAATGAAATCCAACACTGATGAAGACTCTGTAGATCATATTTATGATGACATCCAAATAAAGTCCTCAAAATCGAGTGATGCAGGTAGACAGAGACGCATGCAGAATCAGATACAGGGACTGTGTGTCAAACAAAGCATGTGTTTCAGGTTAAGCAGTTAACAAGTCCAGCCAGCCAGTGAATATGAGGTTATCAGATTGGCCATGAGCCAGCCCCCCGTAAACCAAGAGTTGACACTTACAGAGAACTAACTAGCCTGCTACAAAAACTTCAAAAGAAACTACTAAAAATGACAATAAAACTCTGACACCTTAGAAACATATTGGTAATGCATGAATCTCTGCCAGAATGGCGAAGGCAAACACTGAGTTTTATCTCAGAATCACTAATATAATGCTCATCTTGAATGCATTCTGATCCTGCAGAAACAATGATCAAATGACATGTAAATGTCAAAAGCCTGGGAGCGATAAAAGGGACGATATCAATGCTGCGTGCCAAGTGTAAAGCATTTTAAAATTAAACACAGCAGAAGAAAAGACATTTTACCAACTACAGCCAAACCGGACTCAACGCACATTACAAGTTATCAAGATGTTTTGAGCACCAGAATAAACAACTGTAAACTCCTTCTAAGACATGCTGAAAAGGCACAAATCAAATTAATTTCTTCCCTCTGTCAGACAAAAAAAATACCAGCCTCCCCCTCATGACCCCCACCCCCTTCTCCCCGCTGACTCAGGGGGCAGAGTCTGGGAATGTGATCTCTGGGGGTCTTGTCTCCCCAAAACATCTTCATTTAAGAAAAATAAATCAACACTTGTTGGTCAAATGCCGTTGGAGAGGAAGTGGGGGTGGGAGGAGAAGAAATAAAACAGGATTCCCTTACCTCCGTGTACTTTTCTCTATAGTTGGAAGAAATGTCATAGGTGGGTTCAAAAAAAGCATGAACTATAAGTATTTTTGGGATAACGTTGCTTTTTTCAATAATTACAGTTATTTTTAGCTTATTTTTTTATTATTACCGGTCAGTCATTGTGTTTCAAATATTTATTGACATGAGACATGACTAATTTCTGATCTGCCTTGGGCTCATACATATAAAGGGGTTTTGTCTAAATTACTGCACAGTAGTACCACATCCCAGTTGGTTTTACACACTAAAGATAAAGCAAATGAGCTGATGACACAAAGCAGCAAAGAACCCCGAGATGTCTCTAAAGTTTGAGTCTCTAAAACTGATCATTATTGTTACAGACTGATTTTCATAATCCCATGTCCCTTTTCTATCATAAAAGCTGCTGTATTTTTTGTGTGCGATAAATTAAATGAATATTAAATGAATGAATTATTATATTATTTACCTATAATACTAAAAATATGCACTCAACTTTTCTACAGAGCAAGACAGGCGATTTAATACAACTGAATGCAAATAGGATGCGCACTAATAGCCTACATTTATGCTTATGTCACAAAACATTCACACAAAATTCCCTGTAAAATATTTGAAAGCTGAAATGACCACTTTGTCCAGTATGTACACGAAATGTATACATTTATGTGCATTTCACAAAATGTTCACACAAATTTTAAAATACATAAAATCACAAATCCTTAGATACAGTTAGCTGTCAATAGATTTTGGATCTGACACTGGATGAATTTAGTCCTTCAACCAGGCCGATTAATCGGCTAATATAGCCATCTGTTTGGCAAATTAATCAGATTTGCCAATTTACTGGTCTATCAAAACTCATGATAGTGAATGGATAATGAATAATATATGCTGGTCATTTCACCCATGTTCAATGATCCACTAAATTGTTGTATAAATTTGACTCTTATGCAAACATTGATTTTTCATTCCTTTCTTTTGGTTTCCATGGATCTTGAAAGTCAATGATTCACAGATATCATGGGATTTATGTCATTTGTGGAAATAACAGTTTAGACACAAGCATTGGATATCACGTCAATTTCCAATTGCCACCAAGTTTTTACAAAGTTCCCAAACATTTATCAATGCGCACCGTTACATTTCATCCTAGCAAAAACAACAGTAAGTTTAAACTCTGAAAACAAGTAACCAAGTGTTAGAATATATCAATAACACACACACACACACACACACACACACACACACACACACACACACACACACACACACACACACACACACACACACACACACACACGAGTTTCTAAGACTTTGCAAACTCCGGTCTTACTTTAGTAATGATGAGCGGCTCGCCGTGCTCCAGCCCTCCTTTCAGAGTGAATCCCCATGGAGCGCCTCCGTTCAGTTGCACATGGATGTGCTGGAACGACACCAGCTGCTCTACGGTCTCCATCATAACTTCTGTGTTTTCAGCTTCGTCCGATCGCCATGCAATCACGATGCAACCTCATCACGACAACCGAGACTCCAGGCATGAGAGGACAAGCGGTGGGTTGGCCAGTGATGGGCTTTCCGTGGACTCTTAGCGGAGGAAGTGCTTGAGACTGAAGAGTAGAATTGAGTGACAGATGGATTGGCCAATTAGGACAGCGCTTCGCTCTAACTGACCAATGAAATTATGACGAGGGCAGGAACTTTATCGACCGCTGTATTGTCCATTGTGCGAGTCTGGGAAAACTCAAGTAAGTTGGCCATTATCAACATTTGGGTCATAACTTTCTAACCACAACAGCGATAATTTACATGAAAACTGCGCTTGACAGGAACCTTCAAATGGGTTAAGAAAAGCGTCAGGAACTGTTACCCTTTTTTAGACAGCAAAAGACAATTAAATGACCAACTGACTTGAATTGCTCTCCCATTAAGCTATGTCGAGACTGTCAATATGTTTAACTGTCATTTCTGTTATGTGAGCTATAAATGAATATTCTCTTTAACACGAGGGGAAAAAATTGCAAATGCATGTTAAGCTATAGGAAAAAATAAAGAGATGACGTGTCGTGCACTTCAAATTAAAATAAATGCAACCCAAATAGATGGTTACAATATAAAGTATAGCCTAAGCCTTTGGCTAAAATATACAATAACACAATACCATGAAAAGTCCGCTTGAGGGAGCTGTTGTTTCATGTAGAAGTGTGACATGATGTAATGGAATTCCGGATAAGAATTCATACAAAAGCTGTATTTTAACTAATGCAAGCTCTGTCTGCAGCCAGCATGTATGAACAAAGCTTCAGGGTGAGCACTTACCTTTCTTTACTAATCATTTCCACATTGATGAGCAACTAGTTCCTTATCCATTCAGCTATTAACAGAAGTTCAGTGATGTCCAGTTTGTCATGTTGTTAGAACATCTGCTTTGAGCTATTAAGCTGGAAAGCCAAATTATTAGAAACTGCAAAAACATGTCTAAATAATCAATTACCTGTCAAACACATGGAGAGGAGAGAGAATATACTAATGCAAACTCCAAATGCAGTTGCAATATGCAACTATACAATTGATATACAACTGATAATTCCCAGACCCTTCAAAAATAATTTCTTGTTAAAATTGAAGGGATTGTTCACCCCAAAAAATGAAAATTCTATCACCATTTACTCAACCTCAAGTTGTTACAAACAAAACTGTATGAATTTTTTTCTTCTGCAGAACACAAAGGAAGATATTTGGAAGAATGTTTTTTAACAAAGCAGATCTCAGCCTGACAGTTACCTGACATTATCAAGATTAATTTATTCTGACACAGTTTAACTATGAATTCTTGTAGCCTATAGCGTATAAACTGTGATTGTGATAAATGCTTAAATGTGTCTAAATAAATGGTGGTTTGAATGTATGTTAATGCAGGTTGCTTTCAGTTAGAGCAGCTCAAACAAGTATAGGGACTGGGCTTAAGCCTTGTCTGTGAAACCAGGGAAATGTGTTAAAGAGAACAAGGTATTGACCTCTATAGGTAAATCATCATTTAATCCAGAGTGACTTCAAGTAGATTACTGCAATAAGATGTTACAATTAAGAAACAATAACATTACCAGTGTCAAGTTTTTATTAATCTCTTAGCATTCCGAGAGATAATCCACTCATTTCAACATAAGTGTGCTCACTTTAACACAACTCTTGTACACATGATTGCACATCCATATGAGACAGCTGAACGCACATGCAAGCACAAGCACCCTTACGTCGATGAATGCACTTGAGCACACATGTAGTGTACATTTATGCATGACAACACCCACGCATCAGCTCAGCTATATTCTAGTCATCTAAATGCCTCTCATTTGACAATGATGTCTTAAAATTTAAAAAAAAAAAAAAAAGAATTCTCTTTCCCACTGTCACCTCAAACATAGGTCTGAATTTCTCCCTTGACCCTTCCTCTTTTTGGGGGGCATTTAGTGTACAAGAGCAATGGGGTCAAAATCTGCCTGTCACGTGTCACCATGGCAATAAACCGCTCCATTCATGCAAGCAGCTTGTCATCTCCATAGTAATGATCTGACTCTGACAGATTACTGTGCCTTAAATTCACACTCGCACAGGCAGTTATATGGTCGCATACTTCTAATATGCTGAGCCAGGGGAAATTTCTCTGCATCGCTCTTATCTCTGCTCTCACACATTCCTATCGCTTAGTGGCAATATTTCTTCCCCCATTTTCCATGGGTGACATGATTTGAATTCAATACATTTTGTTTGTTAAAACACAATTTGCTATAAGACATGCTGTTTTATAAATCAAAGAATGGCACAGTGGATCTTGCTCAATGAATAGTGCAGCCTGTGAGTTTGTTTATGAGATTCAATGGTATAAAACAAACAGATACAATATTTTTTGAAGCCATAGCAAATTGTACTAATAAAGCTACATGCTTATATATACAATAATATCATCTTATAAATAAGCATAAACGTTTATAGATAATTCAGAATGACTCCTTTAAAAATGAAAAAATGCATCAAGTTTGTGTGATGGGTAGCCTATGTTTAGGGGTAGTAGGCCCTACGTTAGTGTTAGGGGATAAAATATTCAGTTACAGTGTAAAAAATGCGGTAATAGTGCACATCAGTAGCCTTTATATTAGGAAGCCACCATCAGTCAACTATGTTTATGTCATTCCTCACTTGCTGTAGAGAGTTAGTAAATGCAGAATGAACATGTAAGAACAGCCACAGTAATTAACAATTTAATTTATAATATCATTTTAGCACACAATACCTTAACAATAAATTGAAATACAGAAGTGTATCTTGCTGAAAGTCACTCCCCCTCCTGTCACAACCAAGAAGTAACGTTAAGCGATGTGTGTGTCGCACTGCATAACACTGACTGGGCCATGCACGAGGAGGCGAGAGAACACGTACTGAGGTCGGTAAGCACAAGCAGATCTCATTATATTAGTTCCTTGACATCGAATCCTGATAAAAGTTTTAAAAAAAGAGGGAAAAAAATCATTCTAGCAAGGTCGTTTTTTGTGATTAAGTTCAATTTAGCGGGCCGTAATATACGCATCGTATTTTCCTGCAAATCTTCCCTAAACTAGCCACAACACTCCCACAGCAATTGCGTTCATCTGTCAGCTCTGTCGTATATTCGGTTGGTATTAAGAAGCGGTTAAAAAAGTAACTTGGTAAAAATCATAAATTAAACATTATATATTTTGTGACAAAGCTCTTTTTTACATTTCTAATATAACGTTATGTAGCCTCGTTAGCTTGTTTGCTAACTAGCCAGACAGAGAGATACATCAGAATCAGAAAGAGCTTTATTGCCAAGTGTGCTTCCACACACAAGGAATTTTTTTTTGGTGCTGAAGCTTCCAGTGCACATAAACAATACAATACAACACGGTAATAAATAAATAAAAATAATTAAAAAAAATCACGATCCATAGACACATGAAAACACTGAGGGTTTTACACTCTTTTGTCCTGTGGTGGATATACCTATGGTGGTCTATAAAACACAGGAAATCATAAGCTTCTATTGATGCAAGAAAATTGCATCAGTGGAAATAAATGGGTAAAGTTAGTTGACATAGAGTACTTTTGGAAAGTTGTTTGACAGTCTATTTCTTAAGCCTGACCAATATTGAGAGACTACATGAAATATGTGCAATTTTAATCAATGTTAAAATACATAAGTCAATACAAGGTTAAAACGTTTTTTTTTAGGTTTCTGATAGACATAACTTTACATTTTCATATAGCCTGTAAAAAATAATTTTAATATATATGTAATATTTACATAATTCTACATGGTAAAACAACACAATTATTCAGTGAATCTTAACAAGTAATTTTGATGAAGCATATCAGAGAAATAATATGTTACCCATTGCCTGCGGGTTTTGCATTGACATGTGCACTTTATAAAAAAATAAAAAAATGTGAGCATGCATGCATGCAAAATAGCATTTAGTCTCACTGTCCTATTAAAGCAAATATGGCTTAGAATTGTTAGGAGGAATTCACTAGAAACATTTCAGCAGCCAGTTAAATACCTAATTCTGTTGCAATTAATGGGATATTTAACCCAAACATAAAAATGTGTAATTTTACTTATGTCATTCCAACCCGTGTGTGTGCCACAGAAAAAAGACAGTTAAACAGGTTTGGAATGACATGAGGATGAGTGAATAATGACAGAATTTCCATCTTTGGTTGAACTAGTCCTATCCCTTTAAGCTATGCATATTCTGCCATGTTATAGTGCTAATGAAAATCTTGATTGATTGTTTTTGTCTTTTTCAGTTTTATGAGTGATTGATGTCACCGAACATAGGTTTGAAAGATGAATCGGGGCCGGGGAGGGAGAAAAAGAATGGCACCAGAAAAATCAAATGTCCTTGAAACTTGTGATGAGGAGATATGCGCAGAGGTTCTCCAGCTCTTCAACAAGGTCAGAGGTTATGTTCGCCCTGCTGGAGGAGAATGGACGTTGCCTGACCCAAGTGTGGTGCTCTGTGATCCTCATGCATGTCACCCACGTTTGCAGGCTCTGAAAAGATCACTAAATGAAGTGAAGAATCAACTCAGTGATAAAGACCTGTCAGTATGGCACCAGCATACTTGTTTCACCAATCGTGCAGGCACTGTTACAGCCCACCTTCGCTCCACAACCAATGCAGAGCTATGTACGCAGGCTTGGGCCAAGTTCTATGAGATCCTAGGCACTTTTAAACTTCTTCCTGACAATGCATTGAGGAGTGGTGAATTGAACTCCATACACTTGTGTGAAGCCCCTGGTGCCTTCATATCTGCTCTGAATCACTTCCTCAAGACGAGTGGCCTACACTGCGACTGGACCTGGGTTGCGAACACCCTTAATCCATACTATGAAGCCAACGGACGTGGTTGCACTATTACAGATGACAGACTCATTGCACACACTCTGCCTTGGTGGTTCTTTGGATCCGACAACACGGGTGACATAATGCTTCAGAAGCATCTGCTGGAACTGCCAAGATTTGTGAGCAATATGCGCAATGTTGATTTGGTTACAGCAGATGGAAGCTTTGACTGTCAGGGGGACCCAGGAGAGCAGGAGAGATTAGTTGCTCCACTACAATATTGTGAAGCCGTTTGTGCGCTGCTGCTGTTAGGAACTGGAGGCTCATTTGTTCTGAAGATGTTCACGCTATTTGAACACTCATCTGTCTGTCTGCTGTATCTCCTTGCATGCTGCTTCCGTTCTGTGAACGTCTTCAAGCCAGGCACAAGCAAGTCTGGAAATTCAGAATTGTATATAGTGTGCTTGGACTATCAGGCCAAAGAACAAATTCGACCATTGCTCTCGAAGTTAATCCGTAATTACGGGCCAGACTTGTCATCCACAGTGGCGCTTTTTCCCCGTCACTGCATTCCAGACTCATTTCTAAGCCAGCATGAAGAGATATGCACTTTTTTCCATGCATTGCAAGTTAACACAATCCAGGAGAACCTCAAGCTTTCTGTAGACATGAGAGTAGAACAGCGCAGGCGATTGGAGCAGCTCAGGGAATATGCAGCAGAATTTTATACAAAACGTTTCAATGTTCACTACCTCCCTCGGAAAAGCTGGGTTTGCCGGGGTGGAGTGGCCAGATGGGTGAAACACAGTGAGAGGAAGCAAATGGGCTCTTTTAATCAGCGCAAGGAGATGGAACTTCAGGGATGGAAGCAGCGCCTTGCTCAGGGAAATTATGCGGCATTAATAAAGAAGCATCTTGTGGGGAAAGAAGGATATGAGATTGTACTTAATGGCCCATTGGATGAGTGCGATCTGGGAACCTGGTTTGCCCTTGTGGGAGCTGCCCTGCCCAAAGTTTGCAGTTCCACCTTCTGTGATCAAGAAATGCTAGACTTCCTGAATGAAGCTCTGGAAGAGAACCTGAGGGTCAATGTGGCAAATCATTCTGACAGAGCCATGTCAATATGCAACTCCTGCAGGACTGACTCCCCTATAAGCATCTTATCTGAGATTTGCAGCCATCCCGATGTGACATCTTGTTTGGTGCTGGGAAACCAGTCTTGGTGTGATGGCACACTTGTAGGTGTTAAATTCCAGCCAGAGCTTTTGCAGGGACCCTCCTGTTGTGAGGTAAAGGATTCCACGTTGCACGACGGACAACCAGACTATCAACTTGAGCTTCTGAACGCTGTGCTTTTTGCTCTGCAGAAGCAGAGTCTTGGGTCAACCCTTGTGATTCCCTTATGCTCGGCCTTAACACGCTTCACCTCAGGCGTAATTTTTACACTCCACCTGTGCTTTCGATATATCACATTCCGTTGCTTGTCTGGTTGGCCTCCTGCTGCTCTTGTGTGTATGGGTTTCTCTCCACCTTCAGCCCTACCCTGGCTGCTGGACTTTCTCCAGGATGTGATGGAGAACATGAAGAAAGTTAAACTTGAGCTGGGGAGGCAGGTTCTGCAGTTTGTACCTTTAGAGGAACTTCTCAGAGGGGAATTACCTCGTTTCTTGTCTTCCTTCAATACTGCTGTCATCCGACAGCAGCTGCATGTGCTCATGCAGGATGAATAGAGCACATAATGCTAGCCCTATATGGCTGTATCCTCTGGGAAAACGTTTTAGTTTGACTATAATCATGCCTCAGTTTACTTCAATTGAAGCAGTAACTTTAGTTTGTGCCAATTCCACAGTGCATATTTAGGATATATTGGGTATAATTCCCTTGTTTTATATATTTATACTAGGGAAAATCTTTCTTTAACCTTTAATGTGCTGCATATGACTGTAAAAAATGTTTCTTAGATATATTTATATAATAGAAAATGCAGTTCAGTGTGTTTATTTTAATATTTATGTTTAATTGTCTTTTTTTTTTAATGGTTGAAATTATATGAGTTGCCTTGATCAATTTGTCCTACCTGATTTATTAAAAACTTTTCTTTAATGGACATATAGATGTGTTTTCATGAAAATATCTAGTTGGGAAGGCAATGAGTAGCAACTAAATGTTAACAAAGTGTAAGGTAAAATATGCAATATATGCACATATTGTCTGATATATGGGAGGGAGGGGCCTTTAAAAGGTTAATTCACCCAAAAATGAAATTTATGTCATTAATGACTCACACTAATGTCATTCCTCACCCGTAAGACCTCCGTTCCTCTTCAGAACACAGTTGAAGATATTTTATATTTAGTCCGAGAGCATATCCAAGTGTACACACTATACTGTCCATGTCCAGAAAGGTAATAAAAACATTATCAAAGTAGTCCATATGTGACATTAGTTGGTTAATTAGAATCTCTTGAAGCATCAAAAATACATTTTGGTCCAAAAATAACAAAAACTACTCAATAACTCAAATAAAGATTCAAACGGTTGGGGATCAATGATTCGGATCATGTGCCAAACTGCTGAAATCACGTGACACTGGCAATCCGAATCATTGATCTATTCACTGATTCCTAACCGTTTGAATCTTTATTTGAGGATTGAATATAAATATAAAATATCTTAAACTTTGTTCCGAAGAGGAACGGGGGTCTTACGGGTGTGGAACGACATTAGCGTGTGAGTCATTAATTAAATAAATTTCATTTTTGGGTGAACTAACCCTTTAATGGTCTTTACCACAAATAAGTCAAATTTAATCAAATGCACTACTTAAAAGCCATTGCTGTTTCATAAAAACATCAGAGACAAAAATAAGTTTTTGGCAGAAAATGGGTTTTTGTGTGGAAATGATGCTCATTGTTGCTCCAGAGCGGTGTCTTCGAAAATCAGCTGAGAAATATAAAATCAAATGCACCTCGACCACAGTAAAGCATTTAGGAATAGGTGTCATTGTGTGGGGCGTCTTTTAGCTGCTGGTATTAGTGAGCTACTTAACTGTGCAAAGTCATTAAAGTCATTTCATTCTTAGGGGTACAGGAGAATGTTGCAAAATGGCTTCCTTCCTACATTTGAAAAGTTGTAATATTAAAAAGTAATGAATCAATGTTATTTTTTTAAGTCTCCTGCCCAAAAGAAAACAAAGAACCAAGACCATTGGGCTCATGTTTTGGCCTGATCAGAGTCCAGATCTGAACCCTATAGTCAATATTTGGTCTCTCATTAAAACTAAACTCACACTCAAACTAACTGATTTTTTTGTGTTTTATTACTCTTAACTGTTTGAAGAATCAATATTGAGTGGAACATCACTGACTCTTCTTCCTGTAAAAAACTGTCTGCAAGTTTTACCCACAGCTTAAACATTTAAAGAAAACGAAAGGGGAAGGCTGTTCTGTGCTGTTACTTCATCCACAGTATTTGTGCAATTCTTGCTAATTTCCTGACCAATGATATGTCATTGAAATGGTTAAGACCATTAAAAGACACTAAATATTGTCATTTTTGGCTTGGGCTTTTTTCTTTTTGCCCATGACTGTATGGTTGAGTACATCTACATCATAAACATTTGGCACTTTTGTGTAGGCCTAATTGTATTCATTAAGACTATGCTGAAACTGTAAATGAGTCCTTAGTTTTTTGCATTGTACAGGATTATTTTCAAACAAAAGTGTGTTTAGGTGCTACAAGTTGCATTATAGCTGTAATTTATAAGAGTATTATAAGTAACTCAACTCTTTTTCCCCCCTTTTGTTCTCTTTTACAGTTGCGTATATTCTTTTTTTTTCTCTTAAGAAAATGAGATTTTTTTAATGTAAATAAAACATTTGATGAAAATAAAGGTATATCTAGCAAATAAGAAACATAAAAAAGCGTACATAAATAATATTGAGGGTGCCAGTGAAATATATATAAAATCAGACAGTATAAATGCATACAGTACACAAGTAGTAGTAGAAATAATTTACCTGCAATGCCATATTGTTAGTCTTCATTGCTTCTTTGGGAATGTTGTGTCTAAAAATTAGTATCCTCTCCTAGTTAATGGTTGTTCTCACATAGAATAGCCAAAAATAATAATCAAACTGGCCAACGAAATATTTGGTATTCAATGCATTTTGCTCCTTTTCCTACTTAAATGCTCACCACTGGAACTAAACACGTTTTGACATAATAGTCAAGTGTGAGCCAGTGGCTGTTATCTGAGTTATATATTTTTTATGTTTACAGATGTGGTTCCAGCTGAGTGATCCAACAAAAGACAGTGAACAACCTATGGCCATTTTTCTGTCCAGAAACATGTTTAAGGAAATGTCTACAAATATGTGGAAAAGTGTCATCTCTTGTCTTAAAGGTAAAAAGTTGTGAAGGTAAAAGTTTCTGCACATATCTGATAAGTTATCTTATGTCCAAACGTTGTGTTCTTATTTCTTGAATGCCAAGAACTCTTTATCAACTGAATATTTTTAAGCATGTATGGATTTCACAGCAAGTGTGAGAGCTCTGTACTCACATCTGATCTGTGGCCTGCTAGTCTTCCAAAACTCTGCATACAACCATTTAAAGGGATAGTTCACCCAAAAATAAGTCTGTCTCCATCATGTCTTTTTCTCCATCATGCCCTGATGGAGTTTTGATTTCTTGCCTCTGTCGCCTTTGGCTTGGCTTGCTCATTTTGGGACACTCAAGTTTTGATCTAAGTTTTCAAGTAAATATCCAAATAAAATGAATTACTAATTTAACTGTATCAACTATATAACTGATTTGCCCACATTGTCACTATATGATAAATTGAAATGAGCTGATAACATCTCTGTTTTCCAGAAGGACTGTACAGCCGAATCAAATTTTGTTACAACATTTTCCTGTTTAACACTGTGAAGCTGTTTTGAAACAATTGTCATTGTAAAAGCGCTATATAAATAAAGTTGACCCAACTGATGGATAGTTTCTGCTTCTTCCTCAGACCCTTGTTTGAAAAACAAGTATTTCAAAAACCAGACAGAAAAACAAACAGATAATCCTGACCAGAATGGCAGACTTAATAAATCTATTAAAATGTGTTTTTGTCAGCCTGTCACACTCATTAATATATATAGAATGGGCCACATGAGAATTTTAATGTAGTAAGACTTTCATTGACAAATACAAACACACATACTAGAGTCAATTTTGCACACTTTGCAGAACTGCAGTGGCTGCCTACTGTGCAGGCCTTTAGTGGTTTATAAACCATCAGAACTATGGACAGATTCACATTTGGAGTGGGATTTCCATGGAGGTCCCTTCCTCAGTCACATTACAGTATGTCTGCTGGCAGCTATCGGCTTAACTTTTTTTATGAACGTACATTTCCATAAAATAATTCAGCAATATAGGAATATACTACTTCAAGTAAACTGACACACATTTGCACATGCGTTAACATGATGTCGCTAATAGCTGCATAGCATACGCGATTATTCACAATGTTATCTCTCACTGAAATCTTGACATATACCACACACTCAGTATTTAATCCAAAGCTTCATTCTAATGTCACTCTTCTAATCTAGAGGAATGAAATCCATTATGAGTTAAACATTAAACTGATCTGAGATCTATCAGAGGAAATGCCCATAACCTAGTGGTCTAAGCACTGAGTTAGGATGCATGCCAAGACGTGATACATTAAGTGTTTTCTTTCAATAATGCAAAATGTCTTAAAAGGCGTTGGTTATGTTTGCAGGGCTGCTTCTGTTGAATAGTGAGATCCAAGTCATATTTAAAAGTCACACCAGGACATATTTAAAAGTCACTTTTCTCTTCCATTCTTCCTTTGCATTATATTTGTTTTCATGACACATTATCCAGACAGTATATGCATATGCTCCCTCTCTACCACTAAGTCTATAAAATTGTGCGGGTGCATGATTCTGTCTCTGAGAAAAAGTGTCCAGCAGTAATTTGGAAAGTTCCACTGCTTTGTGTGTGTGTGTGCGTGCGGTTGTGAGGACGCATCCATTACTATTAGTACTTCAGCCTGAGCACTCTGAGTGGCACATACACAGAATTTGTTGTTTAGTCAGCACACAAGAGCCTTTCAGAAGAATGACTGAACCTTTTTAAGCTTTGTTGTTTAAACTCGGAGGAATAAATCTGTTACTTAACTCTTTAATCTTTCACATTTTCTCTTTTCAGTCTCTTTCTTCTTACAAATCAAACAGTGATCGCCTTTTACACTATTAAAAAAGGTTCTTCAATGGTTTATTGCTGCACCTTACATTCAGAAAAACCCTTTTTCATAGTACGTATTATTTAGCTAATTGGAGGTTGTTTTATTTAAAAAGAAATACATTATTGGTATTACAAACCTGATTCCAAAAAAAGTTGGGACACTGTACAAATTGTGAATAAAAACAGAATGCAGGGATGTGGAAGTTTCAAATTTCATTTTTTGTATTCAGAATACAACTGATACAGAAAATGTATAATTTTAAGGGGAAAATAAGTTGATTTTAAATGTCATTCCATCAACAAATTTAAAAATTAGTTGGCACAAGGCCATTTTTACCACTGTGTGGCATCCCCTCTTCTTTTTATAACAGTCTGCAAACGTCTGGGGACTGAGGAGACAATTTGCTCAAGTTTAGGAATAGGAGTGTTTTCCCGTTCTTGTCTAATACAGGCTTCTAGTTGTTCAACTGTCTTAGGTCTTCTTTGTCGCATCTTCCTCTTTATGATGCACCAAATGTTTTCTATGGCTGAAAGATCTGGTAATTTCAGTACCTGGATCCTTCTACACAGCCATGATGTTGTAATTGCTGCAGTATGTGGTCTGGCATTGTCATGTTGGAAAATGTAAGGTCTTTTCTGAAAGAGGATGTTGTTCTAGAACTTGGATATACCTTTCATTCAAGGTGCCTTTCCAGATGTATAAGCTGCCCATGCAGGCTTCTGAATTGAACCCTGATAACAGCTTGGGTTGTCCTTGTCCTTTTTAGTCTGGATGACATGGCATCCCAGTTTTCCCAAAATAACACACAAAAAAGTATTCGTCTGACCACAGAACAGTCTTCCACTTTGCCACAGTCCATTTTAAATGAGCCTTGGCCCAGAGAAAACGCCTTTGCTTCTGGATCATGTTTAGATATGGCTTCTTTTTTTTACCTATTTGCATTCGTGGCGAATGGCACGATGGATTGTGTTCACTTACAATGTTTTCTGGAAGTATTCCCGAGCCCATGTTGTGATTTCCATTACAATAGGATTTCTGTATGTGATGCAGTGTAGTCTAAGGGCCAGATGATCATTGGGCATCCAGTATGGTTTTCCGGCCTTGACCCTTACTCATAGAGATTGTTCCAGATTCACTGAATCTTTGGATGATATTATGCACTGTAGATGGGTATAACTTTAAACTTTTTGCAATTTTTTTTCAGAGAAACTTCTTTCTGATATTGCTCCTCTATTTTCTGCTGCAGCATTGGGGGAATTGGTGATCCTCTGCCCATCTTGACTTCTGAGAGACACTGCCACACTGAGAGGCTATTTTTATACCAAGTCATGTTGCTAATTGACCTAATAAGTTGCAAATTGGTCCTCCAGCTGTTCCTTATATGCACATTTAACTTTTCTGGCCTCTTATTGCTACCTTTCCCAACTTTTTAAAAATGTGTAGCTCTCATAGGATCCAAAATGAGCCAATATTTGGCATGACATTTCAAAATGTCTCACTTTCAACACTTGATATGTTATCTATATTGTATTGTGAATAAAATATAAGTTTATGAGAAATAAGTTTATGAGATTTGTAAATTATTGCGTTCCTTTTTTATTCACAATTTGTACAGTGTCCCAACTTTTTTGGAATCAGGTTTGTATAAGCATCTTCCATTTACAGGGAAAAGGGACACTTAAAAAAAAAGGTTTAATAGGGGTAACCGTAGGTGTCACAGAACACAGATTCAATGGGCACAGGTGAGTAAAGTGAATGACTCGGGTTATTAACAAGCAGGTGAAATATAGAGATTGAGTATTATACACAGACACACACACACACAACCAGAGAATATGAAGAATGATGAAGATGGTCCTGAGAGGTAAGTAGCACCACACACCTTTAAATCACTGTTGTACTGGATATGAACAATGTCTCCTATTGTTACAGTTAGTAACCAGACGATCTGGAGGAAACAGGGATCCTGGAAGGAATGGAAACTAATGAATGGAGCACAGGGAGATAGACTCAGGTAAGTAAGCATAGCAGTTGGAAGTCGTAGACAATATAGCAGTCGTCCAGAACAACTCTTTGTGTGTGGTGCTGGCTTATGTAGAGCAGTAGATGAGGGTAATGCAGAAAGAAAGGTGTGGTAATTTTGAAGTGATAACCAGGGAGCATTGTGGGAGATGTTGTGCGCATATGTGACAGGCATGGGGTAAAGGCTGCATCCTACCGAGACTGCATCCTTCCCAGTACAGTCCTTCTGAAGCTTGTAGACTAGTGTCTTCATCAGCAATTAAACACTAGAATGAGATGGTATAGTAAGTGTGCATGGCTATATCACACGTTCCCACCACCATAGTCACTGAACGAAAATAATATTATAGCTTCTAATACTTTGTATTTCAAATCTTTATATTAACTGGCCTTCTATTAATGCAGTACAGTGAATGGCAGCTGTCTGCGGTCTCCCAACAGCTTACATTATTGTCAGATTAGTGTTAGTGATAAATTTACAGCAAAACAAATGATAACATCTGTGCTTTCATGTCCGAAAACATTCTTTTTGTCTTACACTTCATAATAAACTCAGACAAGCTCAGTACCGACTCATTTTCCATCAGTTTATTTTTGTGAATTTAAATGCATGCAAAGGATTGTGGGTGATTTAAGACCACGAAGGATACATCTGTTGCATCCTTTAAAGCAGGCCGAAGAAGGCTGTCTTCCAAGGATCCTTCAAATTGAGATGGCGTTCAGCGACTTTTAATGACTTGGCAGTCCAGATATGCAGCCTTCCGTTTGAGAAACAGCCATGGTGACTGATGATCCTGACAGTAGGGTTCTTGATTCAATTTTAAAGAACCAATAAAGGGATAGGTCACCCAAAAATGAAAATTTTGTCATCATTTACTCACCCTTAAGTTGTTCCAAACCTGTATACATTTCTTTCTTCTGCTGAACACAAAGGAAGATATTTGGAAGAGTGTTTGTAACCAATCGGCTCTCTGTACCCATTGACTAATATTTTTTCCCCCTATGATAGTCAGTGGGGGCCAAGATCTGCTTTGGAACAACTTGAGGATGAGTAAATGGTGACAGGATTTTCATTTTTTAATTCCAAAGAGGCTCTTTATAAGGAGAAATGTCTTCAATGATTGCATAATAATTGTATTTTTAATGGGTTATTTCATAAGTGATAATGTCCCAAGAGTGAATGAATATGGCAGAAGTGGCACGGCTTATTCTTGACTTTGAAGAGGATCAAGGCAAGCACATATGTGTGTGCTGCATGTGTTTTAGCCAAAATGCTGCATAGCCTACAATAATATCCCTTACATCAAATGAACAACATTCTACATATGTGGGGGTATATTTTGCAGATGGCATTGTATGTCTGATTATAGGGAGATTCCCTTTGCTGTGCCAATCTGTTGCATCAGATCATGTTTTGTGCTGGCAGAAGGACAGTCATCACTGTCACTTTTTGGGATTATGGGAAATCTGGTAGTTTATAGCACTGTTTTGTTAGTTTTTTTGCTAATGTAGGAACTGCATCTGGTCATCATTTTCATACAATAAACATTAGTTATTTATGTATGTTACTTATTTTAGATATTTCTTTTTGGCACAATTTACCTGAATCCACCTAACATTTTAAGAACTGTTAATCTTCTTCATTAAAACAATATGCACAATGGTCCAAAAATGGGGGTTTATTAAGAAGTATTTTAAGTAATACTTTTTTTCTTTTTTCTTTTTTGCAAGGACGCATTAGAATAAGAATCTTGAAGAAAATGTATAATTTTCAACATTGATAATTAAAAATAAATACATTTATTATTTATTTTATTTATTTTTTAGCACTAAATCCGCATATTTGAATGAGTGCCAAATGATCATGTGACAGAAGACTGGAGCAATCAGATTCAGACACACAAGGAATTTTTCTTGGTACTGAAGCTTCCAGTGCACATATACAAATACAAAAACAAATACAAAATAGCTGCAAGCAGCCATTATCGGGGCCAAGCGCAAAGAAGAAGACAAGACATGCCAGCATGGCTGGAAGTCTCAAGCCAACTGCAACAATGAGCCATTAAGGACCTATTAAGTTGATTTTAGGCAAAATAGCAGTCAAATTTTAAATACAGTCAATAATAATGGTTTAATGGTTTATCACTTTCGACCAATAGGTGTCACTGTTACGAAACTGATGTGGTTTAGTCAGATTGAGATGACAATGACACATGCAAAGTTTGGTGTCAATATGTCAAAGCATTGCAGAGATACAGCCTCAAGAGTAATTTTTGCATCATGGCTCAACTCTGTTGCAGTGGTATATGAAAACTGTTTTGTCTATCAATCCGAAATCCATAAGTATTTGTCAGCATGGTCTGAAGACGATACGGATCAATTTTGGTGAAAATCGGACAAACGGTCTAGGATGAGTTTGAAAAAGTAGATTTTTAACAAATAACAAGATGGAGCACAGATATGTTTGCAAAATATGGCAAAATTGGTATCTATCTTCTCGGCATGAGCCAATGAATGTATTATGACCAGTCTCATTACAATAGGCTAATTTAATCAAAAGTTATTAGCATTTTTGTACATTTTATTACAACTTTTGACCACAAGGTGGCGCTGCCCCGAAACTTTTTGAATATCTTCGGGACATAGAGCGGAAGACACATACCGAGTTTTGTAACGATACACTAGTGCATTCTTAAATTATAGCATTAGCATTTTAAACCGTAATACTGCATTGAAGTCAATGGGAATTTCATGTTTTGTTTTATTATAGCGCCACCAAGAGGCACAATCCCACCAATTTTTTTATGTGTCCTCGTAGTGAGCCCATACATATGTGTGTCAAGTTTGGTGAAAATATTTCATTTTGTTTTGGAGTTATAGACATTTATATGAAAAAACACGTAAAAAATGACTGACACCTGACTTTGATTGGATTTTACTACCCCTTACTATCAATATTTTGAGATTTGGGCATTAGCGTATAGCTATCGACCTATGTTTCCGAACTTCTGAGGCTGGTTTCGTCTCGATCGGACTAGCGGTTTCGAAGATATCAGCAAATGTTTTTTAAGCACTAAATTACAACTCTGCGCAAACCATATGCCAAAACCTGGCAAGTCTGGTATCGTTGGAGTCGGCAAGGATTCAGGAGACCAAAAAACACACTCCCATCAAAATATGTCAACCACACCCAAAGTTATAAGCGTTTGAAAAAAAAAATTCTCCACTAGGTGGCGCTGTTTCGAAACTTCTCAGGCTACTTCAGGGCATCGTGGTGATGACCCATACCAAGTTTCATAACAATCTGTTCATGCGTTCATAAAATACAGCATTTTTGCACATAATTCAAAATGGCCGACATCCAAAATGGCCGACATGGTAAAATTGGATATCAGTCGACTCGGCATGACGCCCTGAATCTAATGAGACCAATTTTATGATTTTTGGATAAACGGTTCAGAAGTTATAAGCCAAAATAGGCATTTTTCGTATCTCCGGACAGGTAGGTGGCGCTGCGCCGAAACGCTGCATGTTGCTTCAAGTCATGCTTGTGATGACATGTACCAAGGTTGGTTTGAATACGATAAAGCGTTGCGGAGATATAGCCTTTAGTGTGTTTTTGCAACCTCCACGTAAAATTTGTTTGTGCGTTTATTGAAAACGATTGGACGAATCAACTTGAATTCCATAACTTTTTGTCAACATGCTCTGAAGATGATCTGTTTCAATTTTCGTGAAAATCGGAGCAACGGCCTAGGAGGAGTTCGAAAAAGTAGGTTTTTCAGAAAATTCAAAATGGCGGGAAAATTTGCATACCGGAAAATGACATCATAGGGTGAAATCGAATCGGCTTGAGCCAAGGAATCCGATGAAAAAAGAATTTTGTTTCTAGCCCTTAGGGGTCAAAAGTTATAAGCATAAATATGAGTGAAACTTTGGACAGGTGGTGGCGCTAGAGGGATTGAGTTAGAGGCACCAAATTTGCTATAGTGACAGCTCAGACTGGCCTCTATGAGTGTGCCAAATTTCACAACTTTTTACCATACGGTTCTATGGGCTGCCAGAGACTCCTATGGCGGAAGAAGAAGAAGAAGCAGAATAATAAATATAGCTGCAAGCAGCCATTATCGGGGCCAAGCGCAAAGAAGAAGACAAGACATGCCAGCATGGCTGGAAGTCTCAAGCCAACTGCAACAATGAGCCATTAAGGACCTATTAAGTTGATTTTAGGCAAAATAGCAGTCAAATTTTAAATACAGTCAATAATAATGGTTTAATGGTTTATCACTTTCGACCAATAGGTGTCACTGTTACGAAACTGATGTGGTTTAGTCAGATTGAGATGACAATGACACATGCAAAGTTTGGTGTCAATATGTCAAAGCATTGCAGAGATACAGCCTCAAGAGTAATTTTTGCATCATGGCTCAACTCTGTTGCAGTGGTATATGAAAACTGTTTTGTCTATCAATCCGAAATCCATAACTATTTGTCAGCATGGTCTGAAGACGATACGGATCAATTTTGGTGAAAATCGGACAAACGGTCTAGGATGAGTTTGAAAAAGTAGATTTTTAACAAATAACAAGATGGAGCACAGATATGTTTGCAAAATATGGCAAAATTGGTATCTATCTTCTCGGCATGAGCCAATGAATGTATTATGACCAGTCTCATTACAATAGGCTAATTTAATCAAAAGTTATTAGCATTTTTGTACATTTTATTACAACTTTTGACCACAAGGTGGCGCTGCCCCGAAACTTTTTGAATATCTTCGGGACATAGAGCGGAAGACACATACCGAGTTTTGTAATGATACACTAGTGCATTCTTAAATTATAGCATTAGCATTTTAAACCGTAATACTGCATTGAAGTCAATGGGAATTTCATGTTTTGTTTTATTATAGCGCCACCAAGAGGCACAATCCCACCAATTTTTTTATGTGTCCTCGTAGTGAGCCCATACATATGTGTGTCAAGTTTGGTGAAAATATTTCATTTTGTTTTGGAGTTATAGACATTTATATGAAAAAACACGTAAAAAATGACTGACACCTGACTTTGATTGGATTTTACTACCCCTTACTATCAATATTTTGACATTTGGGCATTAGCGTTTAGCTATCGACCTATGTTTCCGAACTTCTGAGGCTGGTTTCGTCTCGATCGGACTAGCGGTTTTGAAGATATCAGCAAATGTTTTTTAAGCGCTAAATTACAACGCTGCGCAAACCATATGCCGAAACTGGGCATGTCTTGTATCGTTGGACTCGGCAAGGATTCAGGAGCCCAAAAAAGCTACTCCCATCAAAATTTTTCACTCACACCCAAAGTTATAAGCGTTTGAAAAAAAAGAATTATCCACTAGGTGGCGCTGTTTCGAAACTTCTCAGGCTACTTCAGGGCATCGTGGTGATGACCCATACCAAGTTTCGTAACAATCCGTTCATGCGTTCATAAAATACAGCATTTTTGCACATAATTCAAAATGGCCGACATCCAAAATGGCCGACATGGTAAAATTGGATATCAGTCGACTCGGCATGACGCCCTGAATCTAATGAGACCAATTTTATGATTTTTGGATAAACGGTTCAGAAGTTATAAGCCAAAATAGGCATTTTTCGTATCTCCGGACAGGTAGGTGGCGCTGCGCCGAAACGCTGCATGTTGCTTCAAGTCATGCTTGTGATGACATGTACCAAGGTTGGTTTGAATACGATAAAGCGTTGCGGAGATATAGCCTTTAGTGTGTTTTTGCAACCTCCACGTAAAATTTGTTTGTGCGTTTATTGAAAACGATTGGACGAATCAACTTGAATTCCATAACTTTTTGTCAACATGCTCTGAAGATGATCTGTTTCAATTTTCGTGAAAATCGGAGCAACGGCCTAGGAGGAGTTCGAAAAAGTAGGTTTTTCAGAAAATTCAAAATGGCGGGAAAATTTGCATACCGGAAAATGACATCATAGGGTGAAATCGAATCGGCTTGAGCCAAGGAATCCGATGAAAAAAGAATTTTGTTTCTAGCCCTTAGGGGTCAAAAGTTATAAGCATAAATATGAGTGAAACTTTGGACAGGTGGTGGCGCTAGAGGGATTGAGTTAGAGGCACCAAATTTGCTATAGTGACAGCTCAGACTGGCCTCTATGAGTGTGCCAAATTTCACAACTTTTTACCATACGGTTCTATGGGCTGCCAGAGACTCCTATGGCGGAAGAAGAAGAAGAAGAAGAAGCAGAACAAGCAGCCATTATCGGGGCCAAGCGCAAAGAAGAAGACAAGACATGCCAGCATGGCTGGAAGTCTCAAGCCAACTGCAACAATGAGCCATTAAGGACCTATTAAGTTGATTTTAGGCAAAATAGCAGTCAAATTTTAAATACAGTCAATAATAATGGTTTAATGGTTTATCACTTTCGACCAATAGGTGTCACTGTTACGAAACTGATGTGGTTTAGTCAGATTGAGATGACAATGACACATGCAAAGTTTGGTGTCAATATGTCAAAGCATTGCAGAGATACAGCCTCAAGAGTAATTTTTGCATCATGGCTCAACTCTGTTGCAGTGGTATATGAAAACTGTTTTGTCTATCAATCCGAAATCCATAAGTATTTGTCAGCATGGTCTGAAGACGATACGGATCAATTTTGGTGAAAATCGGACAAACGGTCTAGGATGAGTTTGAAAAAGTAGATTTTTAACAAATAACAAGATGGAGCACAGATATGTTTGCAAAATATGGCAAAATTGGTATCTATCTTCTCGGCATGAGCCAATGAATGTATTATGACCAGTCTCATTACAATAGGCTAATTTAATCAAAAGTTATTAGCATTTTTGTACATTTTATTACAACTTTTGACCACAAGGTGGCGCTGCCCCGAAACTTTTTGAATATCTTCGGGACATAGAGCGGAAGACACATACCGAGTTTTGTAATGATACACTAGTGCATTCTTAAATTATAGCATTAGCATTTTAAACCGTAATACTGCATTGAAGTCAATGGGAATTTCATGTTTTGTTTTATTATAGCGCCACCAAGAGGCACAATCCCACCAATTTTTTTATGTGTCCTCGTAGTGAGCCCATACATATGTGTGTCAAGTTTGGTGAAAATATTTCATTTTGTTTTGGAGTTATAGACATTTATATGAAAAAACACGTAAAAAATGACTGACACCTGACTTTGATTGGATTTTACTACCCCTTACTATCAATATTTTGAGATTTGGGCATTAGCATATAGCTATCGACCTATGTTTCCGAACTTCTGAGGCTGGTTTCGTCTCGATCGGACTAGCGGTTTCGAAGATATCAGCAAATGTTTTTTAAGCACTAAATTACAACTCTGCGCAAACCATATGCCGAAACCTGGCAAGTCTGGTATCGTTGGAGTCGGCAAGGATTCAGGAGACCAAAAAACACACTCCCATCAAAATATGTCAACCACACCCAAAGTTATAAGCGTTTGAAAAAAAAAATTCTCCACTAGGTGGCGCTGTTTCGAAACTTCTCAGGCTACTTCAGGGCATCGTGGTGATGACCCATACCAAGTTTCATAACAATCTGTTCATGCGTTCATAAAATACAGCATTTTTGCACATAATTCAAAATGGCCGACATCCAAAATGGCCGACATGGTAAAATTGGATATCAGTCGACTCGGCATGACGCCCTGAATCTAATGAGACCAATTTTATGATTTTTGGATAAACGGTTCAGAAGTTATAAGCCAAAATAGGCATTTTTCGTATCTCCGGACAGGTAGGTGGCGCTGCGCCGAAACGCTGCATGTTGCTTCAAGTCATGCTTGTGATGACATGTACCAAGGTTGGTTTGAATACGATAAAGCGTTGCGGAGATATAGCCTTTAGTGTGTTTTTGCAACCTCCACGTAAAATTTGTTTGTGCGTTTATTGAAAACGATTGGACGAATCAACTTGAATTCCATAACTTTTTGTCAACATGCTCTGAAGATGATCTGTTTCAATTTTCGTGAAAATCGGAGCAACGGCCTAGGAGGAGTTCGAAAAAGTAGGTTTTTCAGAAAATTCAAAATGGCGGGAAAATTTGCATACCGGAAAATGACATCATAGGGTGAAATCGAATCGGCTTGAGCCAAGGAATCCGATGAAAAAAGAATTTTGTTTCTATCCCTTAGGGGTCAAAAGTTATAAGCATAAATATGAGTGAAACTTTGGACAGGTGGTGGCGCTAGAGGGATTGAGTTAGAGGCACCAAATTTGCTATAGTGACAGCTCAGACTGGCCTCTATGAGTGTGCCAAATTTCACAACTTTTTACCATACGGTTCTATGGGCTGCCAGAGACTCCTATGGCGGAAGAAGAAGAAGAAGAAGAAGCAGAATAATAAATATAGCTGCAAGCAGCCATTATCGGGGCCAAGCGCAAAGAAGAAGACAAGACATGCCAGCATGGCTGGAAGTCTCAAGCCAACTGCAACAATGAGCCATTAAGGACCTATTAAGTTGATTTTAGGCAAAATAGCAGTCAAATTTTAAATACAGTCAATAATAATGGTTTAATGGTTTATCACTTTCGACCAATAGGTGTCACTGTTACGAAACTGATGTGGTTTAGTCAGATTGAGATGACAATGACACATGCAAAGTTTGGTGTCAATATGTCAAAGCATTGCAGAGATACAGCCTCAAGAGTAATTTTTGCATCATGGCTCAACTCTGTTGCAGTGGTATATGAAAACTGTTTTGTCTATCAATCCGAAATCCATAACTATTTGTCAGCATGGTCTGAAGACGATACGGATCAATTTTGGTGAAAATCGGACAAACGGTCTAGGATGAGTTTGAAAAAGTAGATTTTTAACAAATAACAAGATGGAGCACAGATATGTTTGCAAAATATGGCAAAATTGGTATCTATCTTCTCGGCATGAGCCAATGAATGTATTATGACCAGTCTCATTACAATAGGCTAATTTAATCAAAAGTTATTAGCATTTTTGTACATTTTATTACAACTTTTGACCACAAGGTGGCGCTGCCCCGAAACTTTTTGAATATGTTCGGGACATAGAGCGGAAGACACATACCGAGTTTTGTAATGATACACTAGTGCATTCTTAAATTATAGCATTAGCATTTTAAACCGTAATACTGCATTGAAGTCAATGGGAATTTCATGTTTTGTTTTATTATAGCGCCACCAAGAGGCACAATCCCACCAATTTTTTTATGTGTCCTCGTAGTGAGCCCATACATATGTGTGTCAAGTTTGGTGAAAATATTTCATTTTGTTTTGGAGTTATAGACATTTATATGAAAAAACACGTAAAAAATGACTGACACCTGACTTTGATTGGATTTTACTACCCCTTACTATCAATATTTTGAGATTTGGGCATTAGCGTATAGCTATCGACCTATGTTTCCGAACTTCTGAGGCTGGTTTCGTCTCGATCGGACTAGCGGTTTCGAAGATATCAGCAAATGTTTTTTAAGCACTAAATTACAACTCTGCGCAAACCATATGCCGAAACCTGGCAAGTCTGGTATCGTTGGAGTCGGCAAGGATTCAGGAGACCAAAAAACACACTCCCATCAAAATATGTCAACCACACCCAAAGTTATAAGCGTTTGAAAAAAAAAATTCTCCACTAGGTGGCGCTGTTTCGAAACTTCTCAGGCTACTTCAGGGCATCGTGGTGATGACCCATACCAAGTTTCATAACAATCTGTTCATGCGTTCATAAAATACAGCATTTTTGCACATAATTCAAAATGGCCGACATCCAAAATGGCCGACATGGTAAAATTGGATATCAGTCGACTCGGCATGACGCCCTGAATCTAATGAGACCAATTTTATGATTTTTGGATAAACGGTTCAGAAGTTATAAGCCAAAATAGGCATTTTTCGTATCTCCGGACAGGTAGGTGGCGCTGCGCCGAAACGCTGCATGTTGCTTCAAGTCATGCTTGTGATGACATGTACCAAGGTTGGTTTGAATACGATAAAGCGTTGCGGAGATATAGCCTTTAGTGTGTTTTTGCAACCTCCACGTAAAATTTGTTTGTGCGTTTATTGAAAACGATTGGACGAATCAACTTGAATTCCATAACTTTTTGTCAACATGCTCTGAAGATGATCTGTTTCAATTTTCGTGAAAATCGGAGCAACGGCCTAGGAGGAGTTCGAAAAAGTAGGTTTTTCAGAAAATTCAAAATGGCGGGAAAATTTGCATACCGGAAAATGACATCATAGGGTGAAATCGAATCGGCTTGAGCCAAGGAATCCGATGAAAAAAGAATTTTGTTTCTAGCCCTTAGGGGTCAAAAGTTATAAGCATAAATATGAGTGAAACTTTGGACAGGTGGTGGCGCTAGAGGGATTGAGTTAGAGGCACCAAATTTGCTATAGTGACAGCTCAGACTGGCCTCTATGAGTGTGCCAAATTTCACAACTTTTTACCATACGGTTCTATGGGCTGCCAGAGACTCCTATGGCGGAAAAAGAAGAAGAAGCAGAATAATAATAGGAACACTAACGATTTCAATAGGTGCCTCCGCACCTTCGGTGCTTGGCCCCTAATAATAGGAACACTAACGATTTCAATAGGTGCCTCCGCACCTTCGGTGCTTGGCCCCTAAATATAGCTGCAAGCAGCCATTATCGGGGCCAAGCGCAAAGAAGAAGACAAGACATGCCAGCATGGCTGGAAGTCTCAAGCCAACTGCAACAATGAGCCATTAAGGACCTATTAAGTTGATTTTAGGCAAAATAGCAGTCAAATTTTAAATACAGTCAATAATAATGGTTTAATGGTTTATCACTTTCGACCAATAGGTGTCACTGTTACGAAACTGATGTGGTTTAGTCAGATTGAGATGACAATGACACATGCAAAGTTTGGTGTCAATATGTCAAAGCATTGCAGAGATACAGCCTCAAGAGTAATTTTTGCATCATGGCTCAACTCTGTTGCAGTGGTATATGAAAACTGTTTTGTCTATCAATCCGAAATCCATAACTATTTGTCAGCATGGTCTGAAGACGATACGGATCAATTTTGGTGAAAATCGGACAAACGGTCTAGGATGAGTTTGAAAAAGTAGATTTTTAACAAATAACAAGATGGAGCACAGATATGTTTGCAAAATATGGCAAAATTGGTATCTATCTTCTCGGCATGAGCCAATGAATGTATTATGACCAGTCTCATTACAATAGGCTAATTTAATCAAAAGTTATTAGCATTTTTGTACATTTTATTACAACTTTTGACCACAAGGTGGCGCTGCCCCGAAACTTTTTGAATATGTTCGGGACATAGAGCGGAAGACACATACCGAGTTTTGTAACGATACACTAGTGCATTCTTAAATTATAGCATTAGCATTTTAAACCGTAATACTGCATTGAAGTCAATGGGAATTTCATGTTTTGTTTTATTATAGCGCCACCAAGAGGCACAATCCCACCAATTTTTTTATGTGTCCTCGTAGTGAGCCCATACATATGTGTGTCAAGTTTGGTGAAAATATTTCATTTTGTTTTGGAGTTATAGACATTTATATGAAAAAACACGTAAAAAATGACTGACACCTGACTTTGATTGGATTTTACTACCCCTTACTATCAATATTTTGAGATTTGGGCATTAGCGTATAGCTATCGACCTATGTTTCCGAACTTCTGAGGCTGGTTTCGTCTCGATCGGACTAGCGGTTTCGAAGATATCAGCAAATGTTTTTTAAGCACTAAATTACAACTCTGCGCAAACCATATGCCGAAACCTGGCAAGTCTGGTATCGTTGGAGTCGGCAAGGATTCAGGAGACCAAAAAACACACTCCCATCAAAATATGTCAACCACACCCAAAGTTATAAGCGTTTGAAAAAAAAAATTCTCCACTAGGTGGCGCTGTTTCGAAACTTCTCAGGCTACTTCAGGGCATCGTGGTGATGACCCATACCAAGTTTCATAACAATCTGTTCATGCGTTCATAAAATACAGCATTTTTGCACATAATTCAAAATGGCCGACATCCAAAATGGCCGACATGGTAAAATTGGATATCAGTCGACTCGGCATGACGCCCTGAATCTAATGAGACCAATTTTATGATTTTTGGATAAACGGTTCAGAAGTTATAAGCCAAAATAGGCATTTTTCGTATCTCCGGACAGGTAGGTGGCGCTGCGCCGAAACGCTGCATGTTGCTTCAAGTCATGCTTGTGATGACATGTACCAAGGTTGGTTTGAATACGATAAAGCGTTGCGGAGATATAGCCTTTAGTGTGTTTTTGCAACCTCCACGTAAAATTTGTTTGTGCGTTTATTGAAAACGATTGGACGAATCAACTTGAATTCCATAACTTTTTGTCAACATGCTCTGAAGATGATCTGTTTCAATTTTCGTGAAAATCGGAGCAACGGCCTAGGAGGAGTTCGAAAAAGTAGGTTTTTCAGAAAATTCAAAATGGCGGGAAAATTTGCATACCGGAAAATGACATCATAGGGTGAAATCGAATCGGCTTGAGCCAAGGAATCCGATGAAAAAAGAATTTTGTTTCTAGCCCTTAGGGGTCAAAAGTTATAAGCATAAATATGAGTGAAACTTTGGACAGGTGGTGGCGCTAGAGGGATTGAGTTAGAGGCACCAAATTTGCTATAGTGACAGCTCAGACTGGCCTCTATGAGTGTGCCAAATTTCACAACTTTTTACCATACGGTTCTATGGGCTGCCAGAGACTCCTATGGCGGAAGAAGAAAAAGAAGAAGAAGAAGAAGAAGAAGAAGAAGAAGCAGAATAATAATAATAGGAACACTAACGATTTCAATAGGTGCCTCCGCACCTTCGGTGCTTGGCCCCTAAATATAGCTGCAAGCAGCCATTATCGGGGCCAAGCGCAAAGAAGAAGACAAGACATGCCAGCATGGCTGGAAGTCTCAAGCCAACTGCAACAATGAGCCATTAAGGACCTATTAAGTTGATTTTAGGCAAAATAGCAGTCAAATTTTAAATACAGTCAATAATAATGGTTTAATGGTTTATCACTTTCGACCAATAGGTGTCACTGTTACGAAACTGATGTGGTTTAGTCAGATTGAGATGACAATGACACATGCAAAGTTTGGTGTCAATATGTCAAAGCATTGCAGAGATACAGCCTCAAGAGTCATTTTTGCATCATGGCTCAACTCTGTTGCAGTGGTATATGAAAACTGTTTTGTCTATCAATCCGAAATCCATAAGTATTTGTCAGCATGGTCTGAAGACGATACGGATCAATTTTGGTGAAAATCGGACAAACGGTCTAGGATGAGTTTGAAAAAGTAGGTTTTTAACAAATAACAAGACGGAGGACAGATAGGTTTGCAAAATATGGCACAATTGGTATCCATGTTCTCGGCATGAGCCATTGACTGTATTATGACCAGTTTCATTACAATGGGTTAATTTAATCAAAAGTTATTCGCATTTCTGTACATTTTATTACAACTTTTGACCACAAGGTGGCGCTACCCCGAAACTTTTTGAGTATCTTCAGGACATGGAGCGGAAGACACATACCGAGTTTTGTAACGATACGCTAATGCATTCTTAAATTATAGCATTAGCATTTTAAACCATAATACTGCATTGAAGTCAATGGGAATTTCATGTTTTGTTTTATTATAGCGCCACCAAGAGGCACAATCCCACCAATTTTTTTATGTGTCCTCGTAGTGAGCCCATACATATGTGTGTCAAGTTTGGTGAAAATATCTCATTTTGTTTTGGAGTTATAGACATTTATATGAAAAAACACGTAAAAAAGGACTGACACCTGACTTTGATTGGATTTTACTACCCCTTACTATCAATATTTTGAGATTTGGGCATTAGCGTATAGCTATCGACCTATGTTTCCGAACTTCTGAGGCTGGTTTCGTCTCGATCGGACTAGCGGTTTCGAAGATATCAGCAAATGTTTTTTAAGCACTAAATTACAACTCTGCGCAAACCATATGCCGAAACCTGGCAAGTCTGGTATCGTTGGAGTCGGCAAGGATTCAGGAGACCAAAAAACACACTCCCATCAAAATATGTCAACCACACCCAAAGTTATAAGCGTTTGAAAAAAAAAATTCTCCACTAGGTGGCGCTGTTTCGAAACTTCTCAGGCTACTTCAGGGCATCGTGGTGATGACCCATACCAAGTTTCATAACAATCTGTTCATGCGTTCATAAAATACAGCATTTTTGCACATAATTCAAAATGGCCGACATCCAAAATGGCCGACATGGTAAAATTGGATATCAGTCGACTCGGCATGACGCCCTGAATCTAATGAGACCAATTTTATGATTTTTGGATAAACGGTTCAGAAGTTATAAGCCAAAATAGGCATTTTTCGTATCTCCGGACAGGTAGGTGGCGCTGCGCCGAAACGCTGCATGTTGCTTCAAGTCATGCTTGTGATGACATGTACCAAGGTTGGTTTGAATACGATAAAGCGTTGCGGAGATATAGCCTTTAGTGTGTTTTTGCAACCTCCACGTAAAATTTGTTTGTGCGTTTATTGAAAACGATTGGACGAATCAACTTGAATTCCATAACTTTTTGTCAACATGCTCTGAAGATGATCTGTTTCAATTTTCGTGAAAATCGGAGCAACGGCCTAGGAGGAGTTCGAAAAAGTAGGTTTTTCAGAAAATTCAAAATGGCGGGAAAATTTGCATACCGGAAAATGACATCATAGGGTGAAATCGAATCGGCTTGAGCCAAGGAATCCGATGAAAAAAGAATTTTGTTTCTAGCCCTTAGGGGTCAAAAGTTATAAGCATAAATATGAGTGAAACTTTGGACAGGTGGTGGCGCTAGAGGGATTGAGTTAGAGGCACCAAATTTGCTATAGTGACAGCTCAGACTGGCCTCTATGAGTGTGCCAAATTTCACAACTTTTTACCATACGGTTCTATGGGCTGCCAGAGACTCCTATGGCGGAAGAAGAAAAAGAAGAAGAAGAAGAAGAAGAAGAAGAAGAAGCAGAATAATAATAATAGGAACACTAACGATTTCAATAGGTGCCTCCGCACCTTCGGTGCTTGGCCCCTAAATATAGCTGCAAGCAGCCATTATCGGGGCCAAGCGCAAAGAAGAAGACAAGACATGCCAGCATGGCTGGAAGTCTCAAGCCAACTGCAACAATGAGCCATTAAGGACCTATTAAGTTGATTTTAGGCAAAATAGCAGTCAAATTTTAAATACAGTCAATAATAATGGTTTAATGGTTTATCACTTTCGACCAATAGGTGTCACTGTTACGAAACTGATGTGGTTTAGTCAGATTGAGATGACAATGACACATGCAAAGTTTGGTGTCAATATGTCAAAGCATTGCAGAGATACAGCCTCAAGAGTCATTTTTGCATCATGGCTCAACTCTGTTGCAGTGGTATATGAAAACTGTTTTGTCTATCAATCCGAAATCCATAAGTATTTGTCAGCATGGTCTGAAGACGATACGGATCAATTTTGGTGAAAATCGGACAAACGGTCTAGGATGAGTTTGAAAAAGTAGGTTTTTAACAAATAACAAGACGGAGGACAGATAGGTTTGCAAAATATGGCACAATTGGTATCCATGTTCTCGGCATGAGCCATTGACTGTATTATGACCAGTTTCATTACAATGGGTTAATTTAATCAAAAGTTATTCGCATTTCTGTACATTTTATTACAACTTTTGACCACAAGGTGGCGCTACCCCGAAACTTTTTGAGTATCTTCAGGACATGGAGCGGAAGACACATACCGAGTTTTGTAACGATACGCTAATGCATTCTTAAATTATAGCATTAGCATTTTAAACCATAATACTGCATTGAAGTCAATGGGAATTTCATGTTTTGTTTTATTATAGCGCCACCAAGAGGCACAATCCCACCAATTTTTTTATGTGTCCTCGTAGTGAGCCCATACATATGTGTGTCAAGTTTGGTGAAAATATCTCATTTTGTTTTGGAGTTATAGACATTTATATGAAAAAACACGTAAAAAAGGACTGACACCTGACTTTGATTGGATTTTACTACCCCTTACTATCAATATTTTGAGATTTGGGCATTAGCGTATAGCTATCGACCTATGTTTCCGAACTTCTGAGGCTGGTTTCGTCTCGATCGGACTAGCGGTTTCGAAGATATCAGCAAATGTTTTTTAAGCACTAAATTACAACTCTGCGCAAACCATATGCCGAAACCTGGCAAGTCTGGTATCGTTGGAGTCGGCAAGGATTCAGGAGACCAAAAAACACACTCCCATCAAAATATGTCAACCACACCCAAAGTTATAAGCGTTTGAAAAAAAAAATTCTCCACTAGGTGGCGCTGTTTCGAAACTTCTCAGGCTACTTCAGGGCATCGTGGTGATGACCCATACCAAGTTTCATAACAATCTGTTCATGCGTTCATAAAATACAGCATTTTTGCACATAATTCAAAATGGCCGACATCCAAAATGGCCGACATGGTAAAATTGGATATCAGTCGACTCGGCATGACGCCCTGAATCTAATGAGACCAATTTTATGATTTTTGGATAAACGGTTCAGAAGTTATAAGCCAAAATAGGCATTTTTCGTATCTCCGGACAGGTAGGTGGCGCTGCGCCGAAACGCTGCATGTTGCTTCAAGTCATGCTTGTGATGACATGTACCAAGGTTGGTTTGAATACGATAAAGCGTTGCGGAGATATAGCCTTTAGTGTGTTTTTGCAACCTCCACGTAAAATTTGTTTGTGCGTTTATTGAAAACGATTGGACGAATCAACTTGAATTCCATAACTTTTTGTCAACATGCTCTGAAGATGATCTGTTTCAATTTTCGTGAAAATCGGAGCAACGGCCTAGGAGGAGTTCGAAAAAGTAGGTTTTTCAGAAAATTCAAAATGGCGGGAAAATTTGCATACCGGAAAATGACATCATAGGGTGAAATCGAATCGGCTTGAGCCAAGGAATCCGATGAAAAAAGAATTTTGTTTCTAGCCCTTAGGGGTCAAAAGTTATAAGCATAAATATGAGTGAAACTTTGGACAGGTGGTGGCGCTAGAGGGATTGAGTTAGAGGCACCAAATTTGCTATAGTGACAGCTCAGACTGGCCTCTATGAGTGTGCCAAATTTCACAACTTTTTACCATACGGTTCTATGGGCTGCCAGAGACTCCTATGGCGGAAGAAGCAGAATAATAAATATAGCTGCAAGCAGCCATTATCGGGGCCAAGCGCAAAGAAGAAGACAAGACATGCCAGCATGGCTGGAAGTCTCAAGCCAACTGCAACAATGAGCCATTAAGGACCTATTAAGTTGATTTTAGGCAAAATAGCAGTCAAATTTTAAATACAGTCAATAATAATGGTTTAATGGTTTATCACTTTCGACCAATAGGTGTCACTGTTACGAAACTGATGTGGTTTAGTCAGATTGAGATGACAATGACACATGCAAAGTTTGGTGTCAATATGTCAAAGCATTGCAGAGATACAGCCTCAAGAGTAATTTTTGCATCATGGCTCAACTCTGTTGCAGTGGTATATGAAAACTGTTTTGTCTATCAATCCGAAATCCATAACTATTTGTCAGCATGGTCTGAAGACGATACGGATCAATTTTGGTGAAAATCGGACAAACGGTCTAGGATGAGTTTGAAAAAGTAGGTTTTTAACAAATAACAAGACGGAGGACAGATAGGTTTGCAAAATATGGCACAATTGGTATCCATGTTCTCGGCATGAGCCATTGACTGTATTATGACCAGTTTCATTACAATGGGTTAATTTAATCAAAAGTTATTCGCATTTCTGTACTTTTTATTACAACTTTTGACCACAAGGTGGCGCTACCCCGAAACTTTTTGAGTATCTTCAGGACATGGAGCGGAAGACACATACCGAGTTTTGTAACGATACGCTAATGCATTCTTAAATTATAGCATTAGCATTTTAAACCATAATACTGCATTGAAGTCAATGGGAATTTCATGTTTTGTTTTATTATAGCGCCACCAAGAGGCACAATCCCACCAATTTTTTTATGTGTCCTCATAGTGAGCCCATACATATGTGTGTCAAGTTTGGTGAAAATATCTCATTTTGTTTTGGAGTTATAGACATTTATATGAAAAAACACGTAAAAAAGGACTGACACCTGACTTTGATTGGATTTTACTACCCCTTACTATCAATATTTTGAGATTTGGGCATTAGCGTATAGCTATCGACCTATGTTTCCGAACTTCTGAGGCTGGTTTCGTCTCGATCGGACTAGCGGTTTCGAAGATATCAGCAAATGTTTTTTAAGCACTAAATTACAACTCTGCGCAAACCATATGCCGAAACCTGGCAAGTCTGGTATCGTTGGAGTCGGCAAGGATTCAGGAGACCAAAAAACACACTCCCATCAAAATATGTCAACCACACCCAAAGTTATAAGCGTTTGAAAAAAAAAATTCTCCACTAGGTGGCGCTGTTTCGAAACTTCTCAGGCTACTTCAGGGCATCGTGGTGATGACCCATACCAAGTTTCGTAACAATCCGTTCATGCGTTCATAAAATACAGCATTTTTGCACATAATTCAAAATGGCCGACATCCAAAATGGCCGACATGGTAAAATTGGATATCAGTCGACTCGGCATGACGCCCTGAATCTAATGAGACCAATTTTATGATTTTTGGATAAACGGTTCAGAAGTTATAAGCCAAAATATGCATTTTTCGTATCTCCGGACCAGTAGGTGGCGCTGCGCCGAAACGCTGCATGTTGCTTCAGGTCATGCTTGTGATGACATGTACCAAGTTTGGTTTGAATACGATAAAGCGTTGTGGAGATATAGCCTTTAGTGTGTTTTTGCAACCTCCACGTAAAATTTGTTTGTGCGTTTATTGAAAACGATTGGACGAATCAACTTGAATTCCATAACTTTTTGTCAACATGCTCTGAAGATGATCTGTTTCAATTTTCGTGAAAATCGGAGCAACGGCCTAGGAGGAGTTCGAAAAAGTAGGTTTTTCAGAAAATTCAAAATGGCGGGAAAATTTGCATACCGGAAAATGACATCATAGGGTGAAATCGAATCGTCTTGAGCCAAGGAATCCGATGAAAAAAGAATTTTGTTTCTAGCCCTTAGGGGTCAAAAGTTATAAGCATAAATATGAGTGAAACTTTGGACAGGTGGTGGCGCTAGAGGGATTGAGTTAGAGGCACCAAATTTGCTATAGTGACAGCTCAGACTGGCCTCTATGAGTGTGCCAAATTTCACAACTTTTTACCATACGGTTCTATGGGCTGCCAGAGACTCCTATGGCGGAAGAAGCAGAATAATAATAATAGGAACACTAACGATTTCAATAGGTGCCTCCGCACCTTCGGTGCTTGGCCCCTAAATATAGCTGCAAGCAGCCATTATCGGGGCCAAGCGCAAAGAAGAAGACAAGACATGCCAGCATGGCTGGAAGTCTCAAGCCAACTGCAACAATGAGCCATTAAGGACCTATTAAGTTGATTTTAGGCAAAATAGCAGTCAAATTTTAAATACAGTCAATAATAATGGTTTAATGGTTTATCACTTTCGACCAATAGGTGTCACTGTTACGAAACTGATGTGGTTTAGTCAGATTGAGATGACAATGACACATGCAAAGTTTGGTGTCAATATGTCAAAGCATTGCAGAGATACAGCCTCAAGAGTCATTTTTGCATCATGGCTCAACTCTGTTGCAGTGGTATATGAAAACTGTTTTGTCTATCAATCCGAAATCCATAACTATTTGTCAGCATGGTCTGAAGACGATACGGATCAATTTTGGTGAAAATCGGACAAACGGTCTAGGATGAGTTTGAAAAAGTAGATTTTTAACAAATAACAAGACGGAGCACAGATATGTTTGCAAAATATGGCAAAATTGGTATCTATCTTCTCGGCATGAGCCAATGAATGTATTATGACCAGTCTCATTACAATAGGCTAATTTAATCAAAAGTTATTAGCATTTTTGTACATTTTATTACAACTTTTGACCACAAGGTGGCGCTGCCCCGAAACTTTTTGAATATCTTCGGGACATAGAGCGGAAGACACATACCGAGTTTTGTAATGATACACTAGTGCATTCTTAAAATATAGCATTAGCATTTTAAACCGTAATACTGCATTGAAGTCAATGGGAATTTCATGTTTTGTTTTATTATAGCGCCACCAAGAGGCACAATCCCACCAATTTTTTTATGTGTCCTCGTAGTGAGCCCATACATATGTGTGTCAAGTTTGGTGAAAATATTTCATTTTGTTTTGGAGTTATAGACATTTATATGAAAAAACACGTAAAAAATGACTGACACCTGACTTTGATTGGATTTTACTACCCCTTACTATCAATATTTTGAGATTTGGGCATTAGCGTATAGCTATCGACCTATGTTTCCGAACTTCTGAGGCTGGTTTCGTCTCGATCGGACTAGCGGTTTCGAAGATATCAGCAAATGTTTTTTAAGCACTAAATTACAACTCTGCGCAAACCATATGCCGAAACCTGGCAAGTCTGGTATCGTTGGAGTCGGCAAGGATTCAGGAGACCAAAAAACACACTCCCATCAAAATATGTCAACCACACCCAAAGTTATAAGCGTTTGAAAAAAAAAATTCTCCACTAGGTGGCGCTGTTTCGAAACTTCTCAGGCTACTTCAGGGCATCGTGGTGATGACCCATACCAAGTTTCATAACAATCTGTTCATGCGTTCATAAAATACAGCATTTTTGCACATAATTCAAAATGGCCGACATCCAAAATGGCCGACATGGTAAAATTGGATATCAGTCGACTCGGCATGACGCCCTGAATCTAATGAGACCAATTTTATGATTTTTGGATAAACGGTTCAGAAGTTATAAGCCAAAATAGGCATTTTTCGTATCTCCGGACAGGTAGGTGGCGCTGCGCCGAAACGCTGCATGTTGCTTCAAGTCATGCTTGTGATGACATGTACCAAGGTTGGTTTGAATACGATAAAGCGTTGCGGAGATATAGCCTTTAGTGTGTTTTTGCAACCTCCACGTAAAATTTGTTTGTGCGTTTATTGAAAACGATTGGACGAATCAACTTGAATTCCATAACTTTTTGTCAACATGCTCTGAAGATGATCTGTTTCAATTTTCGTGAAAATCGGAGCAACGGCCTAGGAGGAGTTCGAAAAAGTAGGTTTTTCAGAAAATTCAAAATGGCGGGAAAATTTGCATACCGGAAAATGACATCATAGGGTGAAATCGAATCGGCTTGAGCCAAGGAATCCGATGAAAAAAGAATTTTGTTTCTAGCCCTTAGGGGTCAAAAGTTATAAGCATAAATATGAGTGAAACTTTGGACAGGTGGTGGCGCTAGAGGGATTGAGTTAGAGGCACCAAATTTGCTATAGTGACAGCTCAGACTGGCCTCTATGAGTGTGCCAAATTTCACAACTTTTTACCATACGGTTCTATGGGCTGCCAGAGACTCCTATGGCGGAAGAAGAAGAAGAAGAAGAAGCAGAATAATAATAATAGGAACACTAACGATTTCAATAGGTGCCTCCGCACCTTCGGTGCTTGGCCCCTAAATATAGCTGCAAGCAGCCATTATCGGGGCCAAGCGCAAAGAAGAAGACAAGACATGCCAGCATGGCTGGAAGTCTCAAGCCAACTGCAACAATGAGCCATTAAGGACCTATTAAGTTGATTTTAGGCAAAATAGCAGTCAAATTTTAAATACAGTCAATAATAATGGTTTAATGGTTTATCACTTTCGACCAATAGGTGTCACTGTTACGAAACTGATGTGGTTTAGTCAGATTGAGATGACAATGACACATGCAAAGTTTGGTGTCAATATGTCAAAGCATTGCAGAGATACAGCCTCAAGAGTAATTTTTGCATCATGGCTCAACTCTGTTGCAGTGGTATATGAAAACTGTTTTGTCTATCAATCCGAAATCCATAACTATTTGTCAGCATGGTCTGAAGACGATACGGATCAATTTTGGTGAAAATCGGACAAACGGTCTAGGATGAGTTTGAAAAAGTAGATTTTTAACAAATAACAAGATGGAGCACAGATATGTTTGCAAAATATGGCAAAATTGGTATCTATCTTCTCGGCATGAGCCAATGAATGTATTATGACCAGTCTCATTACAATAGGCTAATTTAATCAAAAGTTATTAGCATTTTTGTACATTTTATTACAACTTTTGACCACAAGGTGGCGCTGCCCCGAAACTTTTTGAATATCTTCGGGACATAGAGCGGAAGACACATACCGAGTTTTGTAACGATACACTAGTGCATTCTTAAATTATAGCATTAGCATTTTAAACCGTAATACTGCATTGAAGTCAATGGGAATTTCATGTTTTGTTTTATTATAGCGCCACCAAGAGGCACAATCCCACCAATTTTTTTATGTGTCCTCGTAGTGAGCCCATACATATGTGTGTCAAGTTTGGTGAAAATATTTCATTTTGTTTTGGAGTTATAGACATTTATATGAAAAAACACGTAAAAAATGACTGACACCTGACTTTGATTGGATTTTACTACCCCTTACTATCAATATTTTGAGATTTGGGCATTAGCATATAGCTATCGACCTATGTTTCCGAACTTCTGAGGCTGGTTTCGTCTCGATCGGACTAGCGGTTTCGAAGATATCAGCAAATGTTTTTTAAGCACTAAATTACAACTCTGCGCAAACCATATGCCGAAACCTGGCAAGTCTGGTATCGTTGGAGTCGGCAAGGATTCAGGAGACCAAAAAACACACTCCCATCAAAATATGTCAACCACACCCAAAGTTATAAGCGTTTGAAAAAAAAAATTCTCCACTAGGTGGCGCTGTTTCGAAACTTCTCAGGCTACTTCAGGGCATCGTGGTGATGACCCATACCAAGTTTCATAACAATCTGTTCATGCGTTCATAAAATACAGCATTTTTGCACATAATTCAAAATGGCCGACATCCAAAATGGCCGACATGGTAAAATTGGATATCAGTCGACTCGGCATGACGCCCTGAATCTAATGAGACCAATTTTATGATTTTTGGATAAACGGTTCAGAAGTTATAAGCCAAAATAGGCATTTTTCGTATCTCCGGACAGGTAGGTGGCGCTGCGCCGAAACGCTGCATGTTGCTTCAAGTCATGCTTGTGATGACATGTACCAAGGTTGGTTTGAATACGATAAAGCGTTGCGGAGATATAGCCTTTAGTGTGTTTTTGCAACCTCCACGTAAAATTTGTTTGTGCGTTTATTGAAAACGATTGGACGAATCAACTTGAATTCCATAACTTTTTGTCAACATGCTCTGAAGATGATCTGTTTCAATTTTCGTGAAAATCGGAGCAACGGCCTAGGAGGAGTTCGAAAAAGTAGGTTTTTCAGAAAATTCAAAATGGCGGGAAAATTTGCATACCGGAAAATGACATCATAGGGTGAAATCGAATCGGCTTGAGCCAAGGAATCCGATGAAAAAAGAATTTTGTTTCTAGCCCTTAGGGGTCAAAAGTTATAAGCATAAATATGAGTGAAACTTTGGACAGGTGGTGGCGCTAGAGGGATTGAGTTAGAGGCACCAAATTTGCTATAGTGACAGCTCAGACTGGCCTCTATGAGTGTGCCAAATTTCACAACTTTTTACCATACGGTTCTATGGGCTGCCAGAGACTCCTATGGCGGAAAAAGAAGAAGAAGCAGAATAATAATAGGAACACTAACGATTTCAATAGGTGCCTCCGCACCTTCGGTGCTTGGCCCCTAAATATAGCTGCAAGCAGCCATTATCGGGGCCAAGCGCAAAGAAGAAGACAAGACATGCCAGCATGGCTGGAAGTCTCAAGCCAACTGCAACAATGAGCCATTAAGGACCTATTAAGTTGATTTTAGGCAAAATAGCAGTCAAATTTTAAATACAGTCAATAATAATGGTTTAATGGTTTATCACTTTCGACCAATAGGTGTCACTGTTACGAAACTGATGTGGTTTAGTCAGATTGAGATGACAATGACACATGCAAAGTTTGGTGTCAATATGTCAAAGCATTGCAGAGATACAGCCTCAAGAGTAATTTTTGCATCATGGCTCAACTCTGTTGCAGTGGTATATGAAAACTGTTTTGTCTATCAATCCGAAATCCATAAGTATTTGTCAGCATGGTCTGAAGACGATACGGATCAATTTTGGTGAAAATCGGACAAACGGTCTAGGATGAGTTTGAAAAAGTAGATTTTTAACAAATAACAAGATGGAGCACAGATATGTTTGCAAAATATGGCAAAATTGGTATCTATCTTCTCGGCATGAGCCAATGAATGTATTATGACCAGTCTCATTACAATAGGCTAATTTAATCAAAAGTTATTAGCATTTTTGTACATTTTATTACAACTTTTGACCACAAGGTGGCGCTGCCCCGAAACTTTTTGAATATCTTCGGGACATAGAGCGGAAGACACATACCGAGTTTTGTAATGATACACTAGTGCATTCTTAAATTATAGCATTAGCATTTTAAACCGTAATACTGCATTGAAGTCAATGGGAATTTCATGTTTTGTTTTATTATAGCGCCACCAAGAGGCACAATCCCACCAATTTTTTTATGTGTCCTCGTAGTGAGCCCATACATATGTGTGTCAAGTTTGGTGAAAATATTTCATTTTGTTTTGGAGTTATAGACATTTATATGAAAAAACACGTAAAAAATGACTGACACCTGACTTTGATTGGATTTTACTACCCCTTACTATCAATATTTTGAGATTTGGGCATTAGCGTATAGCTATCGACCTATGTTTCCGAACTTCTGAGGCTGGTTTCGTCTCGATCGGACTAGCGGTTTCGAAGATATCAGCAAATGTTTTTTAAGCACTAAATTACAACTCTGCGCAAACCATATGCCGAAACCTGGCAAGTCTGGTATCGTTGGAGTCGGCAAGGATTCAGGAGACCAAAAAACACACTCCCATCAAAATATGTCAACCACACCCAAAGTTATAAGCGTTTGAAAAAAAAAATTCTCCACTAGGTGGCGCTGTTTCGAAACTTCTCAGGCTACTTCAGGGCATCGTGGTGATGACCCATACCAAGTTTCATAACAATCTGTTCATGCGTTCATAAAATACAGCATTTTTGCACATAATTCAAAATGGCCGACATCCAAAATGGCCGACATGGTAAAATTGGATATCAGTCGACTCGGCATGACGCCCTGAATCTAATGAGACCAATTTTATGATTTTTGGATAAACGGTTCAGAAGTTATAAGCCAAAATAGGCATTTTTCGTATCTCCGGACAGGTAGGTGGCGCTGCGCCGAAACGCTGCATGTTGCTTCAAGTCATGCTTGTGATGACATGTACCAAGGTTGGTTTGAATACGATAAAGCGTTGCGGAGATATAGCCTTTAGTGTGTTTTTGCAACCTCCACGTAAAATTTGTTTGTGCGTTTATTGAAAACGATTGGACGAATCAACTTGAATTCCATAACTTTTTGTCAACATGCTCTGAAGATGATCTGTTTCAATTTTCGTGAAAATCGGAGCAACGGCCTAGGAGGAGTTTGAAAAAGTAGGTTTTTCAGAAAATTCAAAATGGCGGGAAAATTTGCATACCGGAAAATGACATCATAGGGTGAAATCGAATCGGCTTGAGCCAAGGAATCCGATGAAAAAAGAATTTTGTTTCTAGCCCTTAGGGGTCAAAAGTTATAAGCATAAATATGAGTGAAACTTTGGACAGGTGGTGGCGCTAGAGGGATTGAGTTAGAGGCACCAAATTTGCTATAGTGACAGCTCAGACTGGCCTCTATGAGTGTGCCAAATTTCACAACTTTTTACCATACGGTTCTATGGGCTGCCAGAGACTCCTATGGCGGAAGAAGAAGAAGAAGCAGAAATATAGCTGCAAGCAGCCATTATCGGGGCCAAGCGCAAAGAAGAAGACAAGACATGCCAGCATGGCTGGAAGTCTCAAGCCAACTGCAACAATGAGCCATTAAGGACCTATTAAGTTGATTTTAGGCAAAATAGCAGTCAAATTTTAAATACAGTCAATAATAATGGTTTAATGGTTTATCACTTTCGACCAATAGGTGTCACTGTTACGAAACTGATGTGGTTTAGTCAGATTGAGATGACAATGACACATGCAAAGTTTGGTGTCAATATGTCAAAGCATTGCAGAGATACAGCCTCAAGAGTAATTTTTGCATCATGGCTCAACTCTGTTGCAGTGGTATATGAAAACTGTTTTGTCTATCAATCCGAAATCCATAACTATTTGTCAGCATGGTCTGAAGACGATACGGATCAATTTTGGTGAAAATCGGACAAACGGTCTAGGATGAGTTTGAAAAAGTAGATTTTTAACAAATAACAAGATGGAGCACAGATATGTTTGCAAAATATGGCAAAATTGGTATCTATCTTCTCGGCATGAGCCAATGAATGTATTATGACCAGTCTCATTACAATAGGCTAATTTAATCAAAAGTTATTAGCATTTTTGTACATTTTATTACAACTTTTGACCACAAGGTGGCGCTGCCCCGAAACTTTTTGAATATGTTCGGGACATAGAGCGGAAGACACATACCGAGTTTTGTAATGATACACTAGTGCATTCTTAAATTATAGCATTAGCATTTTAAACCGTAATACTGCATTGAAGTCAATGGGAATTTCATGTTTTGTTTTATTATAGCGCCACCAAGAGGCACAATCCCACCAATTTTTTTATGTGTCCTCGTAGTGAGCCCATACATATGTGTGTCAAGTTTGGTGAAAATATTTCATTTTGTTTTGGAGTTATAGACATTTATATGAAAAAACACGTAAAAAATGACTGACACCTGACTTTGATTGGATTTTACTACCCCTTACTATCAATATTTTGAGATTTGGGCATTAGCGTATAGCTATCGACCTATGTTTCCGAACTTCTGAGGCTGGTTTCGTCTCGATCGGACTAGCGGTTTCGAAGATATCAGCAAATGTTTTTTAAGCACTAAATTACAACTCTGCGCAAACCATATGCCGAAACCTGGCAAGTCTGGTATCGTTGGAGTCGGCAAGGATTCAGGAGACCAAAAAACACACTCCCATCAAAATATGTCAACCACACCCAAAGTTATAAGCGTTTGAAAAAAAAAATTCTCCACTAGGTGGCGCTGTTTCGAAACTTCTCAGGCTACTTCAGGGCATCGTGGTGATGACCCATACCAAGTTTCATAACAATCTGTTCATGCGTTCATAAAATACAGCATTTTTGCACATAATTCAAAATGGCCGACATCCAAAATGGCCGACATGGTAAAATTGGATATCAGTCGACTCGGCATGACGCCCTGAATCTAATGAGACCAATTTTATGATTTTTGGATAAACGGTTCAGAAGTTATAAGCCAAAATAGGCATTTTTCGTATCTCCGGACAGGTAGGTGGCGCTGCGCCGAAACGCTGCATGTTGCTTCAAGTCATGCTTGTGATGACATGTACCAAGGTTGGTTTGAATACGATAAAGCGTTGCGGAGATATAGCCTTTAGTGTGTTTTTGCAACCTCCACGTAAAATTTGTTTGTGCGTTTATTGAAAACGATTGGACGAATCAACTTGAATTCCATAACTTTTTGTCAACATGCTCTGAAGATGATCTGTTTCAATTTTCGTGAAAATCGGAGCAACGGCCTAGGAGGAGTTCGAAAAAGTAGGTTTTTCAGAAAATTCAAAATGGCGGGAAAATTTGCATACCGGAAAATGACATCATAGGGTGAAATCGAATCGGCTTGAGCCAAGGAATCCGATGAAAAAAGAATTTTGTTTCTAGCCCTTAGGGGTCAAAAGTTATAAGCATAAATATGAGTGAAACTTTGGACAGGTGGTGGCGCTAGAGGGATTGAGTTAGAGGCACCAAATTTGCTATAGTGACAGCTCAGACTGGCCTCTATGAGTGTGCCAAATTTCACAACTTTTTACCATACGGTTCTATGGGCTGCCAGAGACTCCTATGGCGGAAAAAGAAGAAGAAGCAGAATAATAATAGGAACACTAACGATTTCAATAGGTGCCTCCGCACCTTCGGTGCTTGGCCCCTAATAATAATAATAGGAACACTAACGATTTCAATAGGTGCCTCCGCACCTTCGGTGCTTGGCCCCTAATAATAGGAACACTAACGATTTCAATAGGTGCCTCCGCACCTTCGGTGCTTGGCCCCTAAATACAAATACATTTTTAAATATAGCTGCAAGCAGCCATTATCGGGGCCAAGCGCAAAGAAGAAGACAAGACATGCCAGCATGGCTGGAAGTCTCAAGCCAACTGCAACAATGAGCCATTAAGGACCTATTAAGTTGATTTTAGGCAAAATAGCAGTCAAATTTTAAATACAGTCAATAATAATGGTTTAATGGTTTATCACTTTCGACCAATAGGTGTCACTGTTACGAAACTGATGTGGTTTAGTCAGATTGAGATGACAATGACACATGCAAAGTTTGGTGTCAATATGTCAAAGCATTGCAGAGATACAGCCTCAAGAGTAATTTTTGCATCATGGCTCAACTCTGTTGCAGTGGTATATGAAAACTGTTTTGTCTATCAATCCGAAATCCATAACTATTTGTCAGCATGGTCTGAAGACGATACGGATCAATTTTGGTGAAAATCGGACAAACGGTCTAGGATGAGTTTGAAAAAGTAGGTTTGTAACAAATAACAAGACGGAGGACAGATAGGTTTGCAAAATATGGCACAATTGGTATCCATGTTCTCGGCATGAGCCATTGACTGTATTATGACCAGTTTCATTACAATGGGTTAATTTAATCAAAAGTTATTCGCATTTCTGTACATTTTATTACAACTTTTGACCACAAGGTGGCGCTACCCCGAAACTTTTTGAGTATCTTCAGGACATGGAGCGGAAGACACATACCGAGTTTTGTAACGATACGCTAATGCATTCTTAAATTATAGCATTAGCATTTTAAACCATAATACTGCATTGAAGTCAATGGGAATTTCATGTTTTGTTTTATTATAGCGCCACCAAGAGGCACAATCCCACCAATTTTTTTATGTGTCCTCGTAGTGAGCCCATACATATGTGTGTCAAGTTTGGTGAAAATATTTCATTTTGTTTTGGAGTTATAGACATTTATATGAAAAAACACGTAAAAAATGACTGACACCTGACTTTGATTGGATTTTACTACCCCTTACTATCAATATTTTGAGATTTGGGCATTAGCGTATAGCTATCGACCTATGTTTCCGAACTTCTGAGGCTGGTTTCGTCTCGATCGGACTAGCGGTTTCGAAGATATCAGCAAATGTTTTTTAAGCACTAAATTACAACTCTGCGCAAACCATATGCCGAAACCTGGCAAGTCTGGTATCGTTGGAGTCGGCAAGGATTCAGGAGACCAAAAAACACACTCCCATCAAAATATGTCAACCACACCCAAAGTTATAAGCGTTTGAAAAAAAAAATTCTCCACTAGGTGGCGCTGTTTCGAAACTTCTCAGGCTACTTCAGGGCATCGTGGTGATGACCCATACCAAGTTTCATAACAATCTGTTCATGCGTTCATAAAATACAGCATTTTTGCACATAATTCAAAATGGCCGACATCCAAAATGGCCGACATGGTAAAATTGGATATCAGTCGACTCGGCATGACGCCCTGAATCTAATGAGACCAATTTTATGATTTTTGGATAAACGGTTCAGAAGTTATAAGCCAAAATAGGCATTTTTCGTATCTCCGGACAGGTAGGTGGCGCTGCGCCGAAACGCTGCATGTTGCTTCAAGTCATGCTTGTGATGACATGTACCAAGGTTGGTTTGAATACGATAAAGCGTTGCGGAGATATAGCCTTTAGTGTGTTTTTGCAACCTCCACGTAAAATTTGTTTGTGCGTTTATTGAAAACGATTGGACGAATCAACTTGAATTCCATAACTTTTTGTCAACATGCTCTGAAGATGATCTGTTTCAATTTTCGTGAAAATCGGAGCAACGGCCTAGGAGGAGTTCGAAAAAGTAGGTTTTTCAGAAAATTCAAAATGGCGGGAAAATTTGCATACCGGAAAATGACATCATAGGGTGAAATCGAATCGGCTTGAGCCAAGGAATCCGATGAAAAAAGAATTTTGTTTCTAGCCCTTAGGGGTCAAAAGTTATAAGCATAAATATGAGTGAAACTTTGGACAGGTGGTGGCGCTAGAGGGATTGAGTTAGAGGCACCAAATTTGCTATAGTGACAGCTCAGACTGGCCTCTATGAGTGTGCCAAATTTCACAACTTTTTACCATACAGTTCTATGGGCTGCCAGAGACTCCTATGGCGGAAGAAGAAGAAGAAGAAGAAGCAGAATAATAATAATAATAGGAACACTAACGATTTCAATAGGTGCCTCCGCACCTTCGGTGCTTGGCCCCTAAATATAGCTGCAAGCAGCCATTATCGGGGCCAAGCGCAAAGAAGAAGACAAGACATGCCAGCATGGCTGGAAGTCTCAAGCCAACTGCAACAATGAGCCATTAAGGACCTATTAAGTTGATTTTAGGCAAAATAGCAGTCAAATTTTAAATACAGTCAATAATAATGGTTTAATGGTTTATCACTTTCGACCAATAGGTGTCACTGTTACGAAACTGATGTGGTTTAGTCAGATTGAGATGACAATGACACATGCAAAGTTTGGTGTCAATATGTCAAAGCATTGCAGAGATACAGCCTCAAGAGTCATTTTTGCATCATGGCTCAACTCTGTTGCAGTGGTATATGAAAACTGTTTTGTCTATCAATCCGAAATCCATAACTATTTGTCAGCATGGTCTGAAGACGATACGGATCAATTTTGGTGAAAATCGGACAAACGGTCTAGGATGAGTTTGAAAAAGTAGATTTTTAACAAATAACAAGATGGAGCACAGATATGTTTGCAAAATATGGCAAAATTGGTATCTATCTTCTCGGCATGAGCCAATGAATGTATTATGACCAGTCTCATTACAATAGGCTAATTTAATCAAAAGTTATTAGCATTTTTGTACATTTTATTACAACTTTTGACCACAAGGTGGCGCTGCCCCGAAACTTTTTGAGTATCTTCGGGACATGGAGCGGAAGACACATACCGAGTTTTGTAACGATACGCTAATGCATTCTTAAATTATAGCATTAGCATTTTAAACCGTAATACTGCATTGAAGTCAATGGGAATTTCATGTTTTGTTTTATTATAGCGCCACCAAGAGGCACAATCCCACCAATTTTTTTATGTGTCCTCATAGTGAGCCCATACATATGTGTGTCAAGTTTGGTGAAAATATCTCATTTTGTTTTGGAGTTATAGACATTTATATGAAAAAACACGTAAAAAAGGACTGACACCTGACTTTGATTGGATTTTACTACCCCTTACTATCAATATTTTGAGATTTTGGCATTAGCGTATAGCTATCGACCTATGTTTCCGAACTTCTGAGGCTGGTTTCGTCTCGATCGGACTAGCGGTTTCGAAGATATCAGCAAATGTTTTTTAAGCACTAAATTACAACTCTGCGCAAACCATATGCCGAAACCTGGCAAGTCTGGTATCGTTGGAGTCGGCAAGGATTCAGGAGACCAAAAAACACACTCCCATCAAAATATGTCAACCACACCCAAAGTTATAAGCGTTTGAAAAAAAAAATTCTCCACTAGGTGGCGCTGTTTCGAAACTTCTCAGGCTACTTCAGGGCATCGTGGTGATGACCCATACCAAGTTTCATAACAATCTGTTCATGCGTTCATAAAATACAGCATTTTTGCACATAATTCAAAATGGCCGACATCCAAAATGGCCGACATGGTAAAATTGGATATCAGTCGACTCGGCATGACGCCCTGAATCTAATGAGACCAATTTTATGATTTTTGGATAAACGGTTCAGAAGTTATAAGCCAAAATAGGCATTTTTCATATCTCCGGACAGGTAGGTGGCGCTGCGCCGAAACGCTGCATGTTGCTTCAAGTCATGCTTGTGATGACATGTACCAAGGTTGGTTTGAATACGATAAAGCGTTGCGGAGATATAGCCTTTAGTGTGTTTTTGCAACCTCCACGTAAAATTTGTTTGTGCGTTTATTGAAAACGATTGGACGAATCAACTTGAATTCCATAACTTTTTGTCAACATGCTCTGAAGATGATCTGTTTCAATTTTCGTGAAAATCGGAGCAACGGCCTAGGAGGAGTTCGAAAAAGTAGGTTTTTCAGAAAATTCAAAATGGCGGGAAAATTTGCATACCGGAAAATGACATCATAGGGTGAAATCGAATCGGCTTGAGCCAAGGAATCCGATGAAAAAAGAATTTTGTTTCTAGCCCTTAGGGGTCAAAAGTTATAAGCATAAATATGAGTGAAACTTTGGACAGGTGGTGGCGCTAGAGGGATTGAGTTAGAGGCACCAAATTTGCTATAGTGACAGCTCAGACTGGCCTCTATGAGTGTGCCAAATTTCACAACTTTTTACCATACGGTTCTATGGGCTGCCAGAGACTCCTATGGCGGAAAAAGAAGAAGAAGAAGAAGCAGAATAATAATAGGAACACTAACAATTTCAATAGGTGCCTCCGCACCTTCGGTGCTTGGCCCCTAATTATAATAATGTTTCACAATATTTCTGTTTTTACTGTATTTTTGATCAAATAAATGACGCTTTGGTGGGCTTTAGAGGGCTCTTTCAAAAGCATAAAAAATCATATTGACCCCTAACTGAATGAAACAAGTATATATGAGAACACATTAACATCTTTTTCTTTTACATAATCTATGCCAACCTTCTTGCTGCCCCTTTTTAATCTCTTAAATGTTTCTTCTCTCATTCTCCCTCTCTTGCAGTAAGTGCAGTTTCAAGGAGCTCGCCAGCATATCCTTCTGCAAGTGTCTCTCATCACCAATCATGTCATAAAGGGTTACAACAGACTTTTCAAAGGCATTAATGAAAAGGTGCTGAACGTTCACCAAACTCAGCAGGACCCGCAAAGACCTGTAAGCATCCATCTGGCCAAAGTGCTGAGAAAAGTATGTGATTGGTGAGTAAACGATGCCAATTGATTTAGTTTATGTGCAATTTCTGAGATTGCTTTATATGGCACAGATTATTATTGTCAGTGCCTGTACAGTTTCTCCTGCATGTCTCCTTATCATTTTAGGCTAGATCTCCCCCAAACTAATTCTGTTTCTGTCTCTTTTCTCTCCCTCTCTTTTTCCCAGTAAATATCCTGATATGTTTATTGGTTAAAATGGAAGGAATTGTTAGGAAGAGAATGAAAATTCCACATCTATCTATCTATCTATCTATCTATCTATCTATCTATCTATCTATCTATCTATCTATCTGTCTGTCTGTCTGTCTGTCTGTCTGTCTGTCTGTCTGTCTGTCTGTCTGTCTGTCTGTCTGTCTGTCTGTCAGTCAGTCAGTCAGTCAGTCAGTCAGTCAGTCAGTCAGTCAGTCAGTCTGTCTGTCTGTCTGTCTGTCTGTCTGTCTGTCTGTCTGTCTGTCGATCGATCGATCGATCGATCGATCGGTCAGTCAGTCAGTCAGTCAGTCTGTCTGTCTATTTGTCAGTCAGTCAGTCAGTCTGTCTGTCTGTCTGTCTGTCTGCCTGTCAGTCTGTCTGTCTGTCTGTCTGTCTGTCTATCAATCAATATCTTAGAGTGTGTGTCTATCTGTGTGTCTATCTATCTATCTATCTATCTATCTATCTATCTATCTATCTATCTATCTATCTATCTATCTATCTATCTATCTATCTATCTATCTATCTATCTATCTATCTATCTAATCTTAGTTCTGCACAAAGATGTATGTGACACTTGTGTGGATTTATAGCCTTTGCATAAAATGACTGACTAAATTTGATAAAGCCTTCCATATATCTTTCTTAGCGACCACATGCAATGTTGGTCACTGTATAGTTTGATGCTATTTTCTGCTCGTGGAAGCGTACGAGCGCGTAGGATTTGCGACCATTTGAATTCATTTTCATAATCCTGCTGGGATGGGATGCTCCCATACTGGAGTGCAGATTTGAATGAACTCGACTGCAGAAGGGCTACGTGCTGCCGCCTTTTGGTGAGTGTATGAACTGCACGCTTCAACAGTCGCGGTGGGGGTTTAAAACTGCTGTCTCTCTCGGGCTACTTCCAGTGACATAGGCGCGTAGGGGAAGAGGGGTGCTTAAAAGACAGGACAGAAGAAAAGACAACGACAGAAGAAGAAAAAAATAAAGAGAATAACAAAACCCTAAGGGAGAGAAAAACTACAGGCTGGATATGGCGAATAAAGCACCAGAGCCTATTCCTCTCCACCTGGCGGAACTCACTGCCACCCAGTTTCTCGACATCTGGAATAAATTCGATGCTGACGGTGAGTGTAACGTCCCGGGACGAATAGCGTTGTTAATTTAGTCTTATGCATCGGAGGCATGTGGGCTACTTACTACCCTGATTTATGTAGGCTATTGCATTTGATTGATGTGATATCTACAATTAGGCTAATTAAAATTATATATTAAATGTATACGCCTATATTCTGTACATTTTATGTTAAAATAATGATAATTTAAAAAAAATATAATTTGTAGCTAAACTTCGTCAATAGGTGCAATGCATCTGGAAAGAAAATCTGTACGCAGTTTTTTTTAGTGATGGAGATGTCTGCTATTATTGTCAAAAAAAGATTAAACCTTTAAACATAGGTCTCTACTTTTGTTTCTACTCGTTTATTTTCTGGTTTATTTAAGAGGTATAGCGCATTATTTCTTATTTGTGCTAAATAACGCACACATATAGGCTATACGTTTTTATTTTAATGTTTTCATATGTAAAGTAGGCTAACCTAATTAGTTGAGTTAGACGTTAAAACATCAAAAAGAAAAAGAAAAAAAGAAAGTAAATGCATTTACTATTTGAGCAGCGACAGTGTTGCCACGCCCGCATATTATCGAGTCGCTTTTGAATATTAATTGTCAATTAGGTTGCGCTTTTTTTTTTTTTAAAGGGATTCCCATTTTCAGAATGTTATTTTATGTTTTGCGTGCCCCACAAAAAGTTATGTTTAGGATAATTTTGGTCAGAACAGTTTGTTTTGCGGGACCTGGCACCTGATCTAATGGGACGCTAACTCAAGTTGAATCCTCATGCAAAGTGCAATGCAGTTTTACGCACAAGCGTATTCTTGAATAATTCAGGGGAATTGAAAAAGCGTCAGTGGGATGATTGCCTGCTATCGCCCTGTTAACTTCTTTCAGCGGTAGGCACGCGTTTAGCTCAGTAAATTATGCCCCACGGGCATTGTTGGCATTATTGATTTCGCTGTGGAATGGAATCTTTCCTTCCAATTGATTTGTGTGTCAGCGTTTGAGAGAATTCGAAGATGAAAAGTGATGGGCGGGGGTTGAAAGAGAACCGCTCCAGCTGGGAAGCAAAAGAAGAAGAAGAAAACATATGCGTAGCTGTTTTTAGCTAAATTTATTTAAATTGCCCTCCACCGTTTGCTATTCATGTGGTCAACCTGGTGAACATGACACTGAGTTGGATTAGCTGGTCAGACAGTTGGTTTTCGAGTCTGAATTGCTGAAAAGTATTCAAGCAGTGAGATCAGAATGTCTAGTCTGGGAGGCCAACTAAGACCAGCAAACCATCTTTGACTGGTTAGGCTTAGCATGAAGTGTAATATATTCACCTTGTTACAGACTTTCCCTTGATGTATCTACTATAAACCCTGCTGAAAAGAACAGCTTAACCAACCAAAGCTAGTTTTTCGGTATTAAGCTGGTCAATTTAAATGACCATTATTTTAAAAAAGTGTCCAGAACCCTAGAAAACCAGTATACAGATCAGCCTGGCCAAGGTGGGAGACCAGCTAAGAGGAGCAAGTGATCTTAGGCTGTTTTTTTTAGCAGAGAAGTCAAAAAGTTAGTCTTCTAGCAGAAATATACACATTGGAAATAGCTGTAGTTAAATGGTTAAATTGAATTATATATATTTTTAAAGACTTTACTGAGATACTGCAGTGTGTCTGAGATTTTTTTCCCTGTACATTGTTTCTAAGGAAAATATGAAATATGAAAAATCCCTATGTTGCTATGTAATCTGTCAATCAACAAGACAAGAACTGATTATACGACCCTCATTTCATTTATAAAGAGAAACTGATTGTCAAGTTACATCAGGCAGTGTGAGCTGAACCGCATCCGTGTGTCTTTGATGTTGAGTGTAAATCTGTAATTAAATAAATTAACTTCAATTCATTTTCTTCTAGGGAATGGCTGCATTGAAGGGAAGGAACTGGAAAATTTCATTCGCGAGCTCGAGTTAGCGCGGAAAAGTGTGGTGAGTCAGGCATTGTGTGTGTTCGTTAATTATGGTAAAAACATCAGATGCGGCTGTTCTTGATAAGTGGTGATCTGAATGTCACATACAGTTATTAAGAACTGCAGAATGAGATGCTTAGATTAATCTAGCCTAATGCACATGCCATCTGAGCAGATACCATCTGGCTGATGTTTTCTAATGTCAGTACATTTTCTGGATGGCATGTTTTAAAGATTTTTTTGAAAGCAAATTGGACTTAATTGAAATAGGAACGGTGCTGTTTGTTTTTCAGGATCCTTCAAATGCTTCATTCAAAGACCGGATGAAAGAGTTTATGCTGAAATTCGACGAGAACGGTGATGGAAAGATTGAGATGTCAGAGGTAAATTCTCACCTTTTTTCACTACCAAAGTAGACTACAGCCACAGCAATGGAAGCGCTGAAGTGAGACCGTTCTGCAGAACCACCATCAGAGATTTATGGGACACCAGGAGGAAATATAAAGAGGACAATGAGGGCAGATTAGGGGCTTGAAGGAGGGCAGAAGGTGGCATCTATCGAGAGGATGATGGAATGATGAAGGGAGGGGCAGTGAGACAAATGAGTGGAGGGAGAGATGGATGAGGGGGAGGGGAGGATGGGGGGCGACGTCCATCATGATGATGGCACGAGGGAATGGATAAAATGATTTATGTCGGAAGAAAAACCTCACTAATCCAGTCACAGAGACCACATGAACATATGAGCTCTCCTTTCTCCAATTAATGTCAGCCTGCTTTCAGTTATGAAGCTATTAAGTTTGTTTGGCTGATTGCTTTTAAATGTTTTTAGCGGTTACATTTCTTTTCCCCCTCAACCTATTTGTTAGTCCTATATAGCTTAGTGGAGGTAAAATGGTTTTGAAAATATGAGAAGAGCCTCTCCATACACCAGATTAAAGCTTATTTAGTAGGAGACCATGCAGTGAATGCAGAAGGGATGTGGTTATAGTCTAATCAAATGATCGGCATCATGCAAATCTCACTCTATTAGAAATTGTGAATCACTATGAACAAAATCCTTCTGGTTATGGTCCCTACGTGGTACGTTTGGATGGTTTTTCACTCACACTTCAGACCCCACTTTCTGTTTTCAATCTGGTACTCAATCTCAACATGACGCTTTATCTTGAAAGCTTGAAAGGCAGGATTTCAGCAGCTCGATGATCTGTTCTTCTGTGTGCAGCGTGTGGATCTAAGCTGGAACCTCAGATTAGCCATGTTGGGATCATTGTATCTGTCATCTTCTGCTTTCTTGCTTTTTGTGGTTTTCTGCTCAACTTTGGTTGTGAGAAATAAGCATTTTGAAGTTATCTTTTGAAGATAGTAGCACATTTGTCATTCTTGCTGGGATGAACAATAATAATTTGATGTTAGTATCTTTTTGCAGAGGAACAGAAATCAACAGTATAGAGATGTTTTGTACTAAACAGAGATGTTTTTGAGAATTCATTGTACTGAATAGCAGAAAACAGGAATAACGAAATAAATCAGGGGCAGAATAGGAGTAGATAAGTTAAAGACATTTATAATGTTATATTTCAAATAAATGCTGTTATTCTGAAAAGCATTGATTTCCACGAAATAATCATCAGCACAACGGTTTACAACATTGATAATAATAAGAAATGTTTCTTGAGCACCAAATGAAAATGGTTCTCTCCATATCCATAATGTTTTTATACTGTACAAACTGTATATACTATCCCCTTACACTAACCCTTAACCTACCTATCACTCAAAAATTTCTGCATTTTACATTTTTACATTGGTCCCCGCGGTAACACAAGTCCACATGAGTCTGTGTGCATTCAGCTTGGAGTCCCACTGGGATAGAAAAACATATACACACACGTTCTATATGCGTTTCAGATATAGAATAACATTAGGTGATCATTAAACTATATTTGCCCTATATGTAGTAATACTATACACATCCTTCAATCAAGCAAATCATTACTTGCATTGTAAGGCTTAAAAAAGTACTTTTGGCTTTTTATAAACAAAGGGTAATCCTCGGGCCTAGGTTTGTGTGTCAGAGCACTCAGAGGTGGAACTTGTCCTAGACAGATGGTTTCAGAGCTTTACTTACTTTTCGGTTTGGTACGGTTTAGTGTCCCTTCAGCAGTTCAGCAATGATGAGCTCCTCTGTTGGGGCCGGAAAAGATAACCTAGAGCATGAAATGGTCTCTCATCCCTGTCCAGCTCTTGCAGGCACTTTCTTCTTAAGCCAGGAAGATAGGCTTTATACACAGGCATCAACTCAGACAGCAGCACTTGGTTGATCGTGTAGCAAAAGGGCTGCTTTGGATAAGAGCTTTGTGGTCCACTGTGCGGCTGTCCATGGTGCTGAAATCCCCTTCGGTGGAATTATAGACTGTAGTCAAAATGTAGTGGATGTTTATATTATTAGTATATTTAATGTACTATATAATATATATTGTAGTGGGCAAAGGTGATGATTGGAGGGGATATTTGTTTTTAATGACTAGATGATCTTTGATTAAACCATCAAAATATGAGGAAAATATATATATAAAATATTTTGAATGAGGAAAGAACAAAACAAAGGAAACTACAGGAAGAGGTTTTATTTTACTAACCAAAAAAGCAGAAAAAATAAAAACAGCATACATTGACTATAACATAATTAGTTATTGATATGTCGTTGGTTCTCTCTTGTTTTTGCATGTGTTCATATTTTTTTCATATGAATGTCCAACAATGATCACAAATAAAATTGACCTCAAGCACAACTACGCAATATGCTTACAAACCCTTTAACAAATATTTAATAATATTTGATATTTGAATAAAGGGTGAAGGCTGGACTTCAATTTAGGCCACTACTGTATATTTATAGAAAATGTTAAATTAGATTTAGTGTACATCTGGTACATTTTTAGGAGACTATGAAGGCCGTTTGAGTATAGGGAACTCATTGTCATGTTCAAGAAACCAGTTTGAGATGATTTAAGCTTTTTGACATGGTGCATTATCCAGCTAGAAGTAGCCATCAGAAGATCGGTACACTGTGGTTACACATGGTCAGCAACTGGCAGGAAGGCTGTGGAGCTTAAACAATAAACAGTTGGGACTATGGGGCCCAAAGTGTGCCAAGAAAATACCCCCCACACCATTATACAGACAGCAGCAGCCTGAACCTTAGATGTAAGGCAGGATGGAGCCATGCTTTCATGTTGTTTATGCCAAATTCTGACCCGACCATAAGAATGTCGCAACAGAAATGGTCTCATCAGACCAGGCAACATTTTTCCAGTCTTCTCTTGTCCAATTTTAGCCTGTGCGAATTGTAGCCTCAGTGTCCTGCTCTTAGCTGACAGGAATGGCACCCGGTGTGGTCTTCTGCTGCTGTAGCCCATCAGTTTCAAGGTTCAACTTTTTGTGTGTTCAGAGATGGTCTTCTGCAGACCACAGCTGTAACGAGTGGTTGTTACTTGAGGTTGCCTTTCTATCAGCCAGAACCAGTCTGGCCATTCTCATCTGACTTCTGGCATCAAAAAGGCATTTTTGCCCACAGAACTTATTTGGTACTGGATATTTTCTCTTTTTCTGACCAGTATCTGTAAACCTTATAGATGGTTGTAGATGAAAATCCTGGAAGATCAGCAGTTTCTGAAATACTCAGACCAGCCCATCTGGCACCAACAACCATGCCACGTTCAAAGCCACTTAAATCGTTAATTTTATGGGGCATATTTCATAAACTAAATGTTCAGTATCTTTTTAGTATATTTAATGGTCAAGTGAGCACTACAATATACTTTCTTTTGAGAATTAAATGCGATTCGTTTTTTGTTTTGTTTTTTTAACCAGTGATGATATTATGATGAACAATGATTTGCTGACGTCATGTCTTTCTTTATCTTTTACAGCTGGCCCAGATCCTGCCAACAGAGGAGAATTTTCTATTGTGCTTCAGACAGTTTGTGGGATCCAGTGCAGAGTTTATGGCAGTATGTTACAAACAAAAACATAAATTTGAGAATTCTGAGATGTTATCATAATTTATGTTATCATAATTTAGTCATTTCGTTAAGATAAAATATTATATTTGTATAATAAACTGGGGGGCCTACTCATCATAGTCGCCCGCTGGCTACGTCCCCGGTCACATTTTTTAAATTGTTTTAATTAAAATATTATATATCTTTGAATAGCAAAGGTGCTTTTGTGTCCATCTGTGTGAAAGAAAGAGCTAGAAAATTCTATTTGCAGCAAGTTATCCATTATGAATGGACTACAATACATACAAGAACAGAGTGTGTGTATGTGTGAGTAACTGGGTTAATGGAGTTTCATTTGTACAACATGGTGATTTTGTAAATAATACAAAACATGTTCGTTCTGCTGAACATCTGAGTTGTAGAAGAGTAAAGACTTCAAAGTGTCGACAAGGAATTTTAATAGCATTTCAGAGGGACACACACATAAACACATCCTGGTAAATCAGGGCAGGTGGGTATTCCTCCACATTAAATCAGCTCACCAGTAATCCCAGTGTAATACCTAAATACAAAATTCACTGGTTTAATCAAGACGACAATGCCATAATCACATCTGAACGTTTTTGATTGAAACCTTGTCCGTTTCACCTTCGCAGGGCAAATAATCTCTACATATGTGTGGAGGTATCTGTTTTAATGCTATTGGTTCATTTTTCAGGCTTGGAGAAAATATGATACTGACCGAAGCGGATACATTGAATCCAATGAACTGAAGGTATAACTCAATAGGTCACACAGGACTTCCTATAGCTGTTATAGATCCCTTACTAAATAAAATCATTTCTTTTCCTAAGGGCTTCCTCTCAGATCTGTTGAAGAAAGCAAACAGACATTACGATGACAAGAAACTGAATGAGTATACAGAAACCATAGTGAGTAGACACACACATTGCACACGTAAACACAACACACACACACACACACACACACACACACACAGCTGCTATTTAATTTATGCTTTTTTTACCCCTGCAGCTTAAAATGTTTGACCTGAATGGTGATGGAAAACTGGGATTGTCCGAGATGGCTAGGTGAGAAGGCCTCCGAGTGAGTTGCATAGTATTGCATTATTGTTTATATGATATAATATTGTATGTTATATTTTTTCTTCAGACTGCTTCCTGTGCAAGAGAATTTTCTGCTCAAGTTTCAGGTAAGATCAAGCTCTCTTTATAATGTTAGATTAGATTGCAGAGAATGTAGGGTTTCTGCTGCTCAAACAGAAAAGCATGGTCCTAGCAACACCTAGATCATGGGTTTGCATCCCATGGATTGTATGAACTGATCATGGTAACCTTGTAGGTTTTTTATTTTTATTAAAAGTGTCTGCCAAATAATTAAACCTTATTTAAATGTAAGTACAGAGCAGGGGTGTCAAACTCAGCTCCTGGAGGGCCACAGTCCTACAGAGTTTAGTTCAACTAGTTAGCTTCGACCACATACCTGTAGTTTTCAAATAAGCCTGAAGGATTTGATTAGCTTGATAGGTTGTGTTTAATTAAGGTTAATGGTGCTGTATGTAGGTTTTCGACTGTACTAAAGCATAAAAATACCATAATGTGTATGCAGATATTTAGGAAACATGCGGAGTTCACATACTCGTTTCTCCGTAAAACAGTGCTACAGGCTACTTGTTATTTTACTTTGAAATTTGCGTTCTGTGTTGGAATGTCTGATTTTGTTTTGGTCTGTGAGATAACCATAGACTGTAAAAGAAATATGGACGTAGTGTCCGTGACGTCACCCATAGGATTCCGATAAGCCATTCTGAAGCTTAAAGTAGGGGCGAGCTGGGCGTTGCCATCTTGTGAGCGAGTCAACGCGTGTCACTCCCGGATAACAGAAAATGGGCAAAAAGGTGGGATGTGCGCGGAGCTGAGGTGACGCAATGACTATAGACGGCGGATAAATGGCTATCCACTTGTAACCACGCCCTTAATTATGCAGAACTTTAAGGCTTTATATAACGTAAACGAATGAGTTATAAAAAAATTCACCCCCCTCAGAGTTGTCATGAAGATCAAAATTAGCCTTATAAGCCAAAACCACAATTTGTACCAGGCTGTAAACATGTTTTTTTCTGCTGTAAATTTGAGAATTTTAACATGGGGCTCAATGAGATTCTGCTCCCTTCTGGAGCCTTTCCCTAGTGGCCAGTTGAGGAATTGCAGTTTACATTACTTCCGTATTGGCTTCAAGAGAGATCGCGGGAGGTTGCCGCTTGGTGATAACACACATTTTCAATTTACCTAATAGTATTTCAACACAGGTTGCCAGTTGGGAGTAAACACAGCATATTGTGTCTTGGAAGCCAGTAAACAAACTGGGTCAGAGATCGCAGATTCTACCCGACCTAAAAAGCCTCAGCATCCGTCTAAAAATCTCTACGAACAGAGGCACATTAAAACGCGGGTAAAACAACTCGTCAACTTACAGTGTGGAAGTCTCCTCGCCTTCTATTGTCTTCCATTGAATTAACTTGTTAAATTAACCAATAACCAGGCAAAGTAAATAAAGTGCGTTTACTAGACTTTATTAAAAAAAAAATCAGGTAGTGAATTCCCCAGTAGTGACATCAACCGCTTATACTGTCTTTTATGATACATTTTTGTATCTTACTCTGAGTATTCCATTTGTGATGTGGGGTGTGATGTTAAATTAATAAACAGTATTTTATTTGACTGTACCACTTCTCCTTCACCTGCACAATATATGAATACATTTGTTTAATTTCTTGAGTCAAGAAAGATTCATTTTGCAATACATTTTCTCCTCCTCTCAAACTCCGAGACCATTTTTTTGGGATTTCCGCCTGGATTTGGCCTACCCAAATTGAAAAGCTTCCCATACACACATAAAGTGGTCTAAGTTTAAAATGTTGGTGTCATTTTACAGGAAACCCTTTAAAGTTACATAAAACACTGCTAAAAGTGATTAACATGTAATTATATGTTGTCTAATCTGTAATAACCCCACCAAAAAGTAGGTGCATTTTTTTAATTTTATTTTTATAAATGCATTTTTGAAACTATAGCCCCTTTCACACTGCACGTCGGACCCGCAATATTTCCGGAACATTGCCGGGTCGCCTTCTGTGTGAAAGCAACCACGTCCCGGCATTGATTACCGAATTCGACCCGGGTCGGGGACCTAGTAATATTGCGGTATTCGACCCGGGACGAGCGCTGTGTGAACAAAAGCCGAAACTAATGCCGCAACGTGTAGGCTACGTAGTTATCGTGCGACTCCTAGAGCTTGTTTTTTCAATAATACAACCCTGCAGTGCCAGAAGAGCTCGTCGGTATTTTAAACGCAGAGAGTGTTCGTATACAAAAGAAACTAAAATTAAACAAGCAGAAATGTGCGCAAACTGGACAAAAGTCGAGACCACGGACCTCCTTACTATCCGCGCTGAAGCTGAGATCGCTCGCCGTTATACGTCACATCAGGATGTCACGTGTCAACTCGACCCGGGACCGTTACGGGTTGTGTGTGAAAGCGCACATATTACGGTATTTCGCTGGCAGTGTCAATGGACCAAATCTAGCGGCCCGGGAACAAATGCCGGGTTGCATTATCCGTGTATTTGCCGGAATCGCAGTGTGAAAGGGGCTTATGTAACTCAGGCCCTGTGTGCTCTAGGTCTAGGACCCTGCAAACAGTTTGGGCTGTTTCCACTAAATTACAGAAAATAGTGGAAAAAAGAAGTTTGTCTGTGTCATGTTGTTTGCAAGATTTATTCAAATTGGTCTGAAAGGATGACCATACCCCCTCCGCCCCCCCCTTTTTTTGCATAAGAATAAGCCATTTATGACCTTATTCCATTAAAGTAAAACGGGTTAAAGCCACAGTAACCACATTTTTGCCGCTAGAGGTCGCTTATTACCAAAGGAGTAGTTAGATGATACCACAAATGAGCGTGCATTCATGAGCTATTTTGTCTTTCACCTCCACAGCCGATAGAATGGAATCCGACGGACTCGGGCAGAAATCATGTTCATGGATGAGCGGATGTATTCAAGTTTTATTAACGTTACGGTGGTATGAAGCAGGGCGCGGCTGAGAGCCGTGGGAGCGAATGGTAATGACAAACACCTGCGATTCACATCGGACTTGGGCCCAGCAGAGCTTTTATGATGCTGTCGTCGTATTCTGCTATTTTCCTTGTGTATGTAGGGTAACGCAGCGCTGTTTTACATGGTTAAAACAATAATACTAAATACATTTGAGTGTGTTGAAAAAGTTATGCTATAACTCTGTGCATTGCAGTAATCTAGATCGAAAGTTAGACTATCATATGAATAAATCTATCATCTAAGTACAGTAAAAATGACATTTGTAGCACAAAAGACATGGTGTATCAGGGCAGAATGAGGGTTAGAAATAGAATAGTAAAATGTAGTGCAGTAGTAGTACTAGCACAATAAAAGTGTAATATATTGGAGGCTAGGAGGAGGAGAAGCAAAAATAAATAAACTGGCAATAGCAATTACAGTAGAATGGCAGTAACATATGGTCAGAGATGAAAAGCTGAGATTTGCAATATGAGGTTCTTCTTTTAGATCAATCATGTAGAAAACATACATGATTACAAGCGTGTGTGTGTGTGTGTGTGTGTGTGTGTGTGTGTGTGTGTGTGTGTGTGTGTGTTTATTGGTTTTGTGTGTTCCTACTGTATGTGTTTATAGGTTTTGTGTTCCTACTGTATGTGTGTTTATAGGTTTTGTCTGTGTGTGAACCTGACAGCAGATTGGTAACTGATTTCTGCCACAGAGATCCTGGGTTGATAGGGATTACTTCAATCCTACTGTAGTTACGATAATCTCCATAGATTATTCTTTAACCTGCGATGTATTTATCTGGCCCAGTCACATTCACTGGATGCTCTCTCTCTCTCTATTTATTTTTCGCTCTTTTTTCCTCTCTTTTAACAAAACAACTGAAAATATGTTGCGGCTGGAATAACTGGTCCATGTTCAGCCTCATTGCATTACCAGGGTGTCAGACATGTTTTCTGCCTTTTAAATCATGAAAGATTTTAAACAATCGTGAAATTTTCAAATTATGCACACACACACACACACACACACACACACACACACACACACACACACACACACACACACACACACACTCACACTCACACTCACACTCACACACACACACACACACACACACACACACACACACACACACACACACACACACACACACACACACACACAACTCAGTCTGGAAACCTATACATTAATTTCTACTGCTTCTGTTACACTTACACACCCTGGCTTATCCACCGGGCGCACTACTGGCGGGTTTAACATGATGACGGATAGAGAAGCGAAGGGTTGTTGTCCGTTGATCACGCCTCTTGTGGTCTGATCGGTTGAAGGACTATATAATTGCGTACAGAGTCATTCGAATAATGCCCGTTTATCACGTATCTTGTGCAGCAGAAAATGCAGAGCAGACTCCCCAGACCAATGTTCAGTCTTAAATTGAGCTTGGTCTGTTGATAGTCAGACAAGGGAGTTGGTGTAAAATGTATATCAATTATGTATAGAATTTATTTTGTAATGTACTGGAAGCACGTTCATTCAGTAAGGGAATCAGAAGGAATTGTAAAACGGACATACAGGTGCATAAAATACTCTCTGTAAATTTGAAGCCGATATAATACATGGAATATAATACATGGGTAATGCAATTCAGATATGAATTTAATGTTAGTGGAATTCCATCAGGATGAATAAACACTTCTATATTACACAAAGCCATTTTTGTGCTATATCTGGCATGAATGCATCACATTATTAAATTATATTGGCATGTTTATGAATGGTATGCATTTAAAGTAGGAATGATGCTAAGTGTCACTAGTCTGTTATAATCCAAAGGATTTGGAGGATTATTTTCTAGTTATGAAAATTCAGTCCTTCAAAATCTAATCTAAAGGCAGATAGATATTACACATACATTGAGCATAAACAAATGTCTCTTTTTTCCTCTTCATTGCCAGAACTTCAAACTATCTGCTGAAGAATTTGAAGTAATCTTCAACTATTATGACAAGGTCAGATAATGTGCATATTTTTCACGTTTGTGTCCTTATTAGTTTGTATTGTGGGTTAGTAAAAAACTTTAGCACTACTATTATTTTCATCTTGAAGATGAGCATTTAGAGCATTTGCTCATCTTTAATACATCTAGAACATGTTCCATCAGATGTTAAATGGGCAGTTAGAAAATGTATTTAAGATGTTTATGTATTAAAATATATGTAAAACTGTTTCTTTCCTTTTTTGCTTTAACAGGATGGAAATGGTTACATTGATGAACATGAACTGGATGCACTGCTGAAAGACCTCTACCAAAAACATAAAATGGTAACTTGGTGTTAGATGGGAATTTAGCACATCTTTTAACTGAAAAGTGGCATAAAAGCTGCATCTAAAGTGTCATATATACCACAAAAAATGCATTTACACAATATAATGCTGCAGAATGGACAAAATGGTCATCAAAGATACATTTGCAGAAATACTGGTATGAAATTGGTTTAAAATGTCAAATTATGAATATTGATAGATTAAATGATGGATAGAAATTTTCTGTATATACTTCTGGTCAAAAGTTTTGGGTTTGATTAACTTTTTTTGAAGAACTTGATACTTTTATTCCACAAGAATGCATTAAATTGATCAAACATGAGGTTAAAGACATAATGTTACAAAATATAAATATTTCAAATAAATGGTGCTATTTATTATTATAAGAACTTTCTCTTCAATAAATTATCCTGAATATCATGGTTTCAACAAAAATATTGAGCAGCACAGCTGATTTTTTTTTTATTGATAATAAATAAGAAATGTTTCTTGAGCAGCAAATCAGCATAATAATTAAAGGAGCATGTGACATTGAAGACTGGAGTAATGATGCTGAAAATTCAGCTCTACCATCACAGGAATAATTTACAAATGAAAAATATATTAAGATAGAAAACTGTTATTTTAAATTGTAATAATAATAATAATAATTATATATATATATATATATATATATATATATATATATATATATATATATATATATATATATATATATATATATATATATATATATATATATAATCAAATGCAGCCCTTGTGAGGATTAAGAGACTTCTTTTAAAAACAAAAACATATTTTAGCCCCCAAACTTTCGAACAGTATTGTTCATATGAAAATATATATTTAAAAATACATACTTAAATGTTCAAGCCTGCACTGATGCTGCATTTCAGCAACAAATATGACAGGTCTGAATACTTATAGATGTCTGTTTGTGCCCTTGTTTAGGTCATTGTCCCCCAAAATCTGGCTAGCTCAAAGAAGAGCATCATGGCATTGTCTGACGGAGGGAAGCTGTTCCGCACAGAGCTGGAGATTGTGTTATGCAAGGATCCGTCAGTGTGAACTCTGAGTTGTTAACTCTCACGTCCTCCTCTGTACCGTCACCCACCCCAAATCTAGCCAAAGCAGGTGCATGTGGTGGCTCTGTTCCACCTCTTATCCTGTCAAAAGTTAATCAGCATCCACAATGTTCCCCTCTCTCCGTGGCATGCTTTTCCCAAAGATATGGCTTCTCGATGTGTGCATCTCTTGCTTGTCTTTTTTATGTCAAAACATGATTCTGACATTGTGGTATAATGGATATTTGGTCTTTGGTCTTATTCTCCTGCTTGGACCAAATCTTTAATTCGGTTTGCTACTTCACGTGTACAGTCTGCTGTCTCTCCATTCCTCCCTCTTTTTTTTCTTTTTCCAATCTCTCCCAGATCTCTTTTTTTGTCGTTGTCCCTAGCAGGCTGTAGACTGTTCTGTTTTGCCAACACTGCTAAAAGAGTTACTGAAATAAAGATCAGATAAGACATTTTACCTTCAGTACTGTCCTGCTTTCTCTGCTCTAAAGCATTTTTCTTTACAAATTGGACCATTTCCATATTTTCAGGCTATGTTTTGCAAGATACTACTAACACCCCAAATTTAATTATGATTAAGTTTCTGTTATGGAAGCAGATAATGGTAATAATGGGCACCTATTAATGTATTTTGGATGTGCCAGCTTCTCAGGCGCACTGTGATCTCATTTTCCATTTAGATAAATCCAAAAGCAGCAACTTATCTATGTGGGCTTGCAAGTAAAGGCACATATCCGCATCTTCAAGCCAAAGCGAGCGCAGGAGCACAATGAAGTGTTTAGAGCTTATCTTTTTCATTTTCATGGTACGAATGTTCTTTGTGCTTCATTAATCTCATATACAGGATAGAATAGCGAAAGGATTGTGGTGATGGAGACAGTTTTCTTGGCTTCAGTTTCGCCCTGAATATCATCCAAACAATTCTTAAGGTGCAAATTGTATGCATGTCCTTTTGGGTTCACATACATTTTATCATTTTTTTAAAAATATTATATTACTATTTGTTATTTAACGTTCAGGCAAGGTTCTGTCAGTATTGAGTAACAAACAAGCATTATTAAGCTACTTAATTCAAAATGATCTGATCTTTAATAAACATTAACATCATACTGTTTTTCTAATGTTTAAATGTTACAACTTGTTTCAGAAGATTTTGAAATAAAAGTAACATTCCCATATTTTTTGCAAAATGAAGTTTAACGTAATCGTTTTTAACTTTTTTTAAAAAATGTTGTAGATATTTTTGTTAGCTTGGAATCAACCTATTAAACAGATATATTGCTTTTCAATGTTTTTATCAATATTGTGCTTTCATACTGCCGATGTGATAATATTGTTTCATGTTTTTTGTTTTGTGATACTTTCTCTGCCACTTTCTGACTAGCCGTGGTACAGTACCTTACGTAGTCTTGGAGGGGCATCAATTAAATATCAGCACACTCATATATTTTTTAACAAGAGTGTTTAAAATAAGACCTCTGTGTGCCACAACTCACACACACATGCGCGCACAAAACAGCGTGTGCACTTTAGACGCCTCTCTAGCACTCCAGAGAGATAGAGCACTCAGGACCGAAAGAGCGCACTACAGAGATCCCCAGCTGTGCAAACTGATGGAAACAAGATTGGAAAGCTCAAGATAGACCTCTAGTGGCTGATACCAAAACATTAGCACTTTTTACACTGGTGTCATGAAGGCATGATTGTCATCATGATCGTGATGCTTTCCGTGCTGTTTTTGCACACTGTTATGGTCCGATATTTACTTCTGGAATTATTAACTTGTGCTACATATAGCCCATTCAGTGCTGGATAGACTACTTACTAATTGTTGTTGGTTACTAATCCCAAATTACATGTAATGTAATCCATTACATTACACGATTAAGGTAATGTATTACATTGATTTGAATGGGATGATCTTGTACCATATTGATATAAAAATAGAAAGAGAAATACAATATATTCCATCTGGGATACAAGTCAACAGTGTGGTGTTTTTTGTGTGTGGATATTTTAATCAAAAAATCTTACATATTGTGCCTTGAAATATTAGATTACGTCAGGGATTCCCAGACTGGAACATTCATTTCAATTTACTCAATTATATATATATTATAATTTGGTAGAATAATGTACAGTACTGACTTGTCAAAGCCTCAGGCACATGCTTTATGACACATACAATAACAGCTGTTTAAAAAAAAAAACAGCAGTCCTTTCATCTAGAATTCATCTAAAATGATACAGAATCATGCTCTAACTAATCGAATGACCCTACATGCTTTATCATAATGAACAGCATGTCAGTTCACAGAGACCAAGCCTTTACACTTTAATATGTAAAACTATAATTTACCGCTGCTACATGGAAAGACTGTGGTACAGTTTATGCACATTTAATGTGAAAGTCAGTTTTACAAAATAATGGAAATTAGGTTCCTTGTGAACCAACACCGCACAATGACATTACATCCAAAATCTTTTGCAGTCTTTTAAAAGTTCGAAATGCAAAGATTAAGAGGTCACTTGATTGTGGAGGCTCGACAGTGCAAGTTCCCTTCAGCTCAGCTCAGTCCTGTCCCACGTCTTTATCAGTGGTTTTGTTGTGGTTTGGTCGGTTGTTCAGTGCAAGCTGCATTGCCCAGATGCTCAGAGGCCTCATATAAGCGAGAGAACGGTAGATGCCTTTCTCACAGTATGCTTCAGGAGTCTGGAAGGCCATTCCCATTCGCTCCCATACCGCTCGGTAACAGCCTTCCGCAGTGCGCAGACCCTCTTTCACCAAGCCCTTGGAGATGCCGAGAGATGTGTTAGGAGATAACTGAAAGGCTCACTTAATCTGAAACCTGATGATACGACCTGAGCTTTGACTTACCTCATGTATCATTGTGGCAGCCAATCCATACACTACTCCCACCCACACCTCATCTGATTGGACACTGGAACGATCAGGCACACCTTCTGGCCTCATCCCATTCACTGCACCCATCTGCCCGCCCGCAAAGCTCATAACATTGAGGTCAAACACTGACTTCAATGCACTGCAGATTTTGTCCTTGGGAAAAGCCTGCACAGAGAAATCGATGTAAAAAACAAATCCATGTTATGTAGTTTCCCTCCAGGATAATCAATCTTCCTGCGCAACACTGACCCCCTCTGGAGTGTGAGTGACCCATGCTAAACTGATGGAACAGTATTTTGGTAACACTTTACAATAAAGTTTAATTCATTACTATTTGTTATCATGAGCTACAGATGATTAATCTGTTCATTACTATATATCGATTTTTAAAGATTTCGAAGTGTATAAATTAATATTAATGTATTATAAACAACCATGAATTAACAATGAACAACAGTATAATTTGTACAATACAAATATACAATGTTTTTAAATGAAAGAAATGTATATTTTTATAAAGCAAGGGCACAATAAACATTTATAATATTATAATTTTAAAATATATTTATTGTTATTATTCAAACTTTAGCTGCGTCCTAATTCAGAAGCTGCACCATTCGAAGGCTGGTTGTGCCACAGTAGCGGGGTGACAAAAGCGGTCCCATTTCGAAGGCTCCTTAGAACGCGGCTAACAAATGCGTCCTTTGTATGGCACATAGGACAGAAATGTTTTAGTGAAATTACTGGATTACACTTTTAAATGCAAGTATTAGGTTTAAACTTACTCTAATATCTAACAATACAAATGTAAAAATTAAAGATTCAAATGTTGACATATCTTACTAAGATGCCATTTTATATATAGACTTTACATATTTAGACAACTCAGTTTTGTTTTTAGACAGTTTTTTTTTTTACAGACTTTCAAAAAATCCCAGGACAAACGTTACCGTCACTCATTAACGGCAGCTTTTCCCTTTTAACCATGCTTTGAAGGATGCAGCCTGTGACTTGGGACACAACTCACAACTCTAATTTTCACAGTTCATAAATCAGCAAAACCATTTTCAAAGTTCATAATATTAATGTTTCTTGAGCACCAAATCAGCATATTAATGACTTAATGATTTCTGAAGGATCATAATGGCTGTTGAAAACAACTTTGCCATCACAGTGATAAATTACATTTTAAAATATATTCAAATAAAAACAGTACAGTATTTTACAATATTGAAAGGAGAGACCCCTGCTCTGACAAGATTGTAAAACACTGCACAGTAATACATAGCGCTATATAAATGCCTCATTTCATTTACATTTCAAATAAATGCAGCCTTAGTAAACATAATAGACTTCTTATATTGAACATTAGGGAAAATTGTTGTTTATTGTTAGCACATGACACCAAATACATTTAAGGTATATAACCATATTTTAAAGATGATTATTATTTCTTATGGTGATGAAATCATCCAAAATTATTTTTAAATGAAAATTAAGTGGTCAAATCTTTCCAGGCTAACCTGGTAGTCATCGTCCCCAAGTCCAGATGCCCTGAGGAACCACTGGCCTGCACACTGGTCAGACATTACGCTGTTGGACAGACTGTGTCCACTGCTGTCATAATTGTAGTATTTGCCTATCAGAGAAACACATTCCACAGGGGGGAAATGTAATGAATGTTGTAAGATCACTTTTGTTTTTATTCCAAGTTGTCTTCTTTTCCCAAATTATACTTTAGTATAGAAACTGATCTAAACATCATAGTTTTTAATACGAAAGGAAGATTACTGTTAGTTTAAATAGCACGGTGTATGCTTACACTCACCATTCCACAGGAGTTTGTCAAAGGCTGCACTTCCTCTTTCCAAAATATCTCTGTAGCGTTGATAAACAGACTCACAATTCAACACACGTGCCATTTTACACATCATGCACACTGACGCCAGCCACAGAGAGCCACAGTATGCACTGGAAGAGCACAAAAACACAGGGGTAACTTTACAAAACTTGTGTTATGATACAGGTTTTTAATATACAATTTAAAAATAAAATCACAAAGTTTAAATTTTCTGAGAAATTTCCCTTTTAGAAATAAAATAAAACTTCCTGAGTCCCAACCTGGGTCCTGTCACCTTCCATCCATCATATGTCTGGTCTGCATAGCCAGAATTTTCAATCAGCCCATCACCATCCTTATCAAACTTCAACTCTGTTTCCATGACTGCCTGAATGAGCAAGCATATCAGATATTTAAATGTGTGTCCTAAAACATTCTCTACATTCACATACACAGAAGATATGATGCTATACAAACTACTAAAACATAACACAAAAGACTCACCTGGCATATAGGCCACATGTCCTTCAGATACTGCTCATCCTGGGTCAGGTGATAGTCTCGGAACACCTGAAGCACAAACTTCAAGTTCAGATCCTTCCAGTCGGCTGTATCGTGGATCAAGTAAGCATTGACACGAACCCATGGCTCATCATCTGTTTCCACAAGGACAAAATTAAAATGGGGTTCAAGATGATGACAATGTTAATTTTGGCTTAATACTCTTTCTGTCTCTGCCATATGCAACATGTTTGAATTCATGGTATCCTATTATGCACAACTCACCAGGGTCTCCAATGTCGTGAGGTACAACGCCTTGGGTCTTAACTGGGGAGTATCGGCCATTCATTAGATTTAACCTCTCTGTAGGGTCATGCTGAACGACACTACCAGCTGTATAAAAGAGAGAGAGATATTTAAACAAACAGAGAACGCAAAACAGAATGGGAAAGTATCAACAAGTTAATTTTAAACAATAAACTAGGTTATTACTAATGAATTTGAATGCAGTCTTCAATGTTATCAGAAAAATGGAAACATAGCTCACCGATATCATACTGCAGACTCAGAGCCAGCTTTGGCCAAAGCATTATGAGAGCGAATGAAGCATAGAAGTGCACATCATACGTGTTATACATCCTGTATTCCTGACCTGGAACCGGACAGTGGGAAACAGAATTGATTTAATCGTATTGATTTAAACATTTAGGCCCGGTTTCACAGACAGGGCTTTGATTAAGCCAGGAGTAGGCATTAGTTAAACATGCCTTTGAAAAAAAAACATTACAGGTACACTTTTTGAGACAAAACAATTGCAGTGACATATTTTAAGATTTATCAGTGCACGCTGCTTTTAGGTAAAACAGCTCAAACATGCATTTTAGTCTGGTAAACTAGGAGATCTAAACTTTGAAAACCAGTGTTGTAATTATTAACTATACAGTTTTGAATAATTAATGTAACTAAAACTATTAAAAATACTTTTTCGGTATTTGAAATAATGCATGAATTAAATCACATAAGACAAAACACTTGAAATTAGAAAAATTGTTACTAAAACTAAAACATAAAAAATAAATAATAAATTAATAATAAAGTACTACTAAAATAACACGAATTAGAACCTAGAAGTAAACAGATTTACTCTTATTAATGTGATCATTAGTAATCATTTTTCATGACGGTTTTTGATATCAACCCGTTTTCACAGACAAGGCTTAAGCTAGTCCCAGAGTCAAATGCATGTTTGAGCAGTTTTAACTGAATGCAACTTGCACTTTTCTAAGGCACATTTATAAAAGCTACTTAAATGTCTTAATTAAACTAAGGCCTAATCCTGGCTTAATCTAAACCCTGTCTATGAAACCGGTGCCCAATGGTCGCAAACCTGTTCTAAACTAATCTTGAGCTCAGTTTGCTTGAATGTCACAGCCTTACTGTCTTACCCTCTAGGTAAGCAAATCGGCCGTACTCCTTGACAACTTCAGGCTGGGCTGGAAGCCCCCCGTCCTCAGGACGAAGCCCACCGCTGATATCAGCATCCTCTGGAAGCTCCACCCACACAGTTCCACCATCCACAACAAAGTAGAGCTCATTAAACAGAGCAGATTTATACCAAGCCGGAAGAGACCTAGAAGAAGTGTTTAAGTTGACTAGTGATATATTTGAATAATAACTAATGAAACACAGAATATATCCTGAAATAATTTATTTCACACAATATTTAATAAATATTGGTAAGGCTGTCAGTAAATTTAAAAACTGACACAACAAAGAGTTATGCCAAGCTGGCATGGATATCGCTGATACCGCTAATCTAAAAATGGCCAAATGTCAACAGATGAATCAGCCTAGCAACTGAAAAGAATAGCTGCCTTATATTAAAACAAAAGTGTACAGTCAGAATTGGTATGTTACATGTGACTGGGACAATACCACAAAAAAACAAACAAACACACAATTCATTCTATATGAAGTGAACTCAACAACAGTATAAAGGGAACTGGGGGAAACAAAATGAGTAATATGCACAAAACAGTGTATAAGGATTGCTCTTGTCTATGCACATAATGGAGAGAGTGTAGTCAAATCAATTACAGGAAAGACGACTGCTTGCTTAAACACTGTCTTTTGTGAAAAACAAGTGCCTCACAATTCAGCCGCAGGCAATAAACTGACAGAGATGGCAGTTACGCCATCAAGCCTGACATTTTTCAAGGGGAAATGACATTTCTTTTTACCCGTCCTGTAGAATCGGCCTCTGCCACTCATCAATGCTCTCCTCCCATTTACTGTAGTGTGTGAGCGCGTAGTGAGACAGAGACGGGGCAGCGTCTCCTTTGGTGCCATAATAACGTGTGTATCTCCTAAAACAAACACCATAAACACAGTTATTATTTTACAGCATAAAAGGGTATTATTTCATCGTCTCAAACGCAATTATATATTGTATAAAGAAAATTAAGGATATTTCTTGGATCATTAAGATCTTCATGTAACAATTAAGTACATTTTCCCCAATTCCCATTATTGTAATGCAATGGAGTCTCATTCTCATTAACGTAATGCAAACAAAAGTAATGATTTTTTTAAAAATTTGTAGCATTTATGCATCATTGCCTCTTGGGTTCTCACAGATTAAACAAATCATCATTGCTGCACTTATATGAATTTGTAAGGAGCACAAACTGTGACTCTGTGACAAACTGCACTCACTTTATGACTGATGATGAGTCTCTTCCTTTAATGAAGCTTGTAAATAATACTGCTTTATATAATCACAGCCATAACACTTCCTTTTAAAAGTGTCAAGAAATCGCTTGATAAGTGCTGTTTCCTTTTGAAACATGAAGCATGGACGAGACATATCAAAGTGTTTTGCCTTGATTTAAAACTGCAGTAGGTAACTTTTGTAAATAGGTATTTTTTACATATTTGTTAAACCTGTCATTATGTCCTGACAGTAGAATATGAGATCAAGCTCCTCTGGCTCCTCCCAGTGGTCCTATTGCCATTTGCAGAAATACACCGCTCCCGGTAAGAAACACCCAATCAAAGCCAGGAGTGTCAATCAAGCTCATGTGCGTGCTGATCACAACCCCCTCTCATGCTCTCTAATGCACAGCACGTACAGGTGTTCAAATTCAAGATTACCAGTGTGCCGCAGCTTTGCTTATGGCCGACAAACAATTCCGAACTGCCAATTCCTCCAGTGGCACCTGCTCATAAAATAAAGACGGGTAAACGGAAAAAGACAGATGACGATGATAAAAAAAGATCCCGAAATAAAACTAGCATAAAGAGGCTGAGGGAGCTAACCTAACTTCCATTTCCTGAAAGGATTAACAGATACAGAATTAGCCACATTTCTGCTTGAAGTATCCTTGATTAATTTCATTTATTAAGAACTACACAACTAAGATAATTTATTATTTTAGCTTCTTGAAGTCGCTGTGGGTGTGAATTCCTCGTCAGATCTCACTGACTCTGTGTCAAAACTCTAGCTGCATAACATGCAGTAATAGTGCAACGTCATATACTTACATTACATGTATTGCAAAATACGTAATGTTTTGAGGACCAATTTTGTAGTCAAAGTACGGGCAGGCCATAGTCAATGTAAATCATATTGTTGATTTTTCTTCTGTACTAGTGAATAACTGTTTGCTTACTAGCCTGTGCGTTCACAGCCAGCTCCATTGAGATGGGGGAGGAGCTGTGGAGGGAGGGCTGTAGCGCAGCAGAGAGCAAGGGGTTGTGACCTGCGAGTTGTGCTTGTTCAAATTTTCAGGCTATGTCAATGTTTTCTAAAAACTCCCTACTGCAGCTTTAAGACATTAGTTCTTTTTAAGCCCTTGGTTACTTCACCAATTATTTAATTTTTTTTTCAGTTAAGAGAAAAACTGTAAATCATTATTGCATCTCTAAAAGACAATTTTGGACTATACCGGGACATTTATTTGAAATAGAATAATAACGTAGAATGTAACAATGTAAAATTCTTTACTGTCACTTTTGATCAATTTAATGCATCCTTGATGATTTTTTAAAATTATTATTAAACTTACAGACCCCAGATTTTTTACTTTTGAATGGTAGTGTGTTACAAGGATTAAAAGATTGAATCACATCATAGAGTCTTTAAATGCACTAGTAAAAGAAGGTGTTAGTCCATATTTCTGTTGTGGTTAAACATACTTATGCTTGATAAAATCAAATACCATCTCTGGTGACACCCAATTTACACACACTAAAGAAAAGAAAGACAACCCTTTGTCCAAGGTAACCTGATCCATAATGTGTACAAAGAAAGATTAGAGAGCAGATAAAAGAACAAACACAAGCAAGTTGTCCCCATATATGTTGCAGACACTGAAAAAACAAAGGTGATTTTTATATTTATACATAATAGTCTAATTAAGATGTGACTAGTGATATGTGTTATATGTGAATATCATCAAAAAGTTGACTGATATATTTATAATTATTTCTTTTAATTTTGATTATTATCACTGAAAACTAAGGAAAATCTCAAATTCCGTATCTCAGAAAATTAGAATATTGTGAAAAGTTTCAATATTGAAGACACCTGGTGCCACACTTTAATCAGCTAGTTAACTCAAAACATCTGCAAAGACCTTTATATGGTCTTTCAGTCTAGTTCTGTAGGCTACACAATCATGGGGGAGAGGGCAAGACACAAAAGGTCATTGCAAAAGAGGTTGGCTGTTCACAGAGCTTTGTGTTCAAACACATTAATAAAGAGGAGATGGGAAGGGAAGGGAAGGGAAGGAAAAGATGTGGTAGAAAAAAAGTGTACAAGCAATAGGGATAACCACACCCTGGTGAGGATTGTGAAACAAACCCCATTCAAAAATGTGGGGGAGATTCACAAAGAGAAAAATTCACAAATTTTCTGAGATACTGAATTTAGGATTTTCTTAAGTTGTCAGTTATAATCATCAAAATTAAAATAATTAAACATTTGAAGTTTCACTTTTTAAATGGAATTAGTGAACTTTTTGATGATATTCTATGACCAGCACCTGTATTTATTAGCTACATGGAAGGAAAGGGTGTATAATTTTTCCATACACACATACCTGGCATAAATTCTGTCTCTGGAGCCAAATGTAATTTTCGGCATATCCCAGGCCAAACTGAACTCCACACTGTTGTGATGGTTAGCAGGCACCGAGCAGCTCACAGCCAGGGCTGCTGCCACTTCCTCCCTCTTCTGTGTGGGTGTGCTGGAGTCCTTTGGCGAATCGAGCCGTCCATCTGTCATGAGGTCACTCCAAAGAGCACTACAGGTTCCCTTTGGGCTAAATGCTGTCTGGTGACTGATCTCTTGGTCAGACTAAAATAAAGTGAAACTTTAAATAATGAGGGGAAGTGCAAACAACTTTATCAAAACCTAGAAAGCTACCTAGCTAGACATATTTTAAAAGAGAACATCTGTCAATTTAATCACCCTTAATGTTGTTACAAACCTGTATGACTTTCTGTCTTCAGTAGAAAATAAAAGATCATGTGTCTAGAATGAGAAAAGTCTGGTTTCTCAATAAAACATTTGACATGCACTTAAATGTTAAAGGCCCACTGAAGTGCTTTGAACGCGCCGCATTATTCAATGTGTTGACATAATTTCCCCTGAAACGGCTCCAGCTGTTAGCAGCTCCTCCCCTTTTTTGAAACAGCCAATAGTGTTACATTAATATACAGTTTGACTAGAGGGCAAGAGCAGGCCTTTCTATTTGGTAAAGCCAGTTTCCTCTAACACTGTTTACCATCATAATCTCCTCCATATCGCTTTGAAATGCAGCAATGTGCAGCATGTGCAGAATGTGCAGAAGTGCTATTCCATCATACATTATAGTTCTCCATTTTAATCTGATTAGAAAAGCGCCACCATTTATTTTGTGTCACCATACTTGATCATTCAACTATTTGTGTAACTGTATTTAAATAGGGAAAACGTGGGAGGTGTTTGGTCGCTTCTAACTTGATCTCTGTTTGGTACCATAGTGAATGAACTGGGCTTTGTGGGCTAAGCTAAATGCTATCAGATCGTCACCGCGCGTCAGAGCGATTAAGTGCATGCACTGAGACGAGAGAGGTATGTATCAACTCGTCTTAGTTAAGAGAATAATATAGTTTAATATGAAAAAGCGGTGAAGTATCCCTTTAAATGTAACTATTAACTGTATCTTTGAATAGTTAACTGTGGTGAGCCACAGCAATCAGTCAGCTTTATAAGTCTCTTATTTGCACAGGGGAACAGGCGCACACACAGTAAAGCTAACAGCGGAACCTGTTTGGCAGTGTGCTTTTGTCTGTGCTCTCCTCATAACAGAGGAGTTGTTTTCTTTAAGCATTTATTACAAGCAAAACCTGCTGTTTCTAGATTTACACTGATGCAGTACCTTTTCTCTTGCAGCTATACACAGAGTGTAAGGGTTGACAGGCGTCTGGTGATGTAGTAAAACCCCAGACACAGATTCCCCCTCTTTTTCAAGGTGAAATGGTTCATTCCAGTGGCCCCCGCTCTTATCGTCTTCATGGCCCAACCCATTAACCATCGTGAACATGATGGAAACATCAAGAGCGTAGTCATTCTTATTCTCAATGTCCCACACAAACACAGCCACAGGAAGACTGGAGTCCTGAAAAAGACAAAACATTTTGAAATAGCTTATTTGGTGGATTAAAATGACCAGTTTTTACATTTTAATCGGCCAAATCAGCAGTTTTTACTAATCTCTTGTTTGTATGCATTTCACAATATAACTGAAAAATATATATTTTAAAAAAAAAACAGCACATGTCAGTGACTACAATATAAAACATGTTTTCTGATTTAACATATTTTAAAATGTAATTTATTCCTGTGATGGAATCCTCTTGGAGACTCTGGGAGGGGTGCTGGAAAGTCTACTGGGGGACTTCATTTCTCAGGGGGACCACATTTCTCAGCCTCCCTGGGAAAGTCTGTGCCAGGGTACTGGAGAGGAGAATTCGGCCGAGAGTGAAACCTCGGATTCAGGAGGAACAGTGTGGTTTTATGACCGGTTGTGGAACACTGGACCAGCTCTAACCTCTCCAGGCTGCTAGAAGGTTCATAGGAGTTTAACCAACCAATCCACATGTGCTTTGTGGATTTGGAGAAGGTATTCAACTGTGTTCCCTATGGAAGGTGCTCTGGGAGTATGGAGTCTGGGGCCTCCTGCTTAGGGCTTTTCGGTTCCTGTATGACCAGAGCTGGAGGTTGGTTTGCATTGCCAGCAGTAAGTCAGACTTCCAGTGCATGTTGGACTCAGGCCGGGCTGGCCTTTGTAAACAGTTCTGTTCATAACTTTTATGGACAGAATTTTTAGGCACAGCCAGGGGCAAAAGTGTCCAGTTTGGGACCACATGACTTTGCCTCTGCTTTTTGCGGATGCTGTTGTCGTGTTGGCCACTTCAGACCAGGACCTTCAACGTGCACTGGGATGGATTGCAGCCGAGTGTGAAGCGGTTGGGATGAGAATCAGCACCTCCAAGTCCGAGGCCATGGTTCTCGAAAAAGGGTGGCTTGTCTGCTTCAGGTTGGTGGAGAGTTCCTGCCTCAAGTGGAGGAGTTCAAGTATCAAGTATCCTCCACATTGAGAGGGGCCAGCTGAGGTGGCTTGGGCATCTGTTTAGGATGCCTCCTGGTCGCTTGTCTGTTTCCTCATAAAGGTCCATAAATGTGTGTTTTCTGTTTTGTTTTGTCAAGTTTTTGGCCAGGTGGCTTTTTAAGTATATGATGTAATTGCTGCAATGCTGATCATGGTTTCGTATATCGATGCATCTGCCCTCTTCGGGGAACAAAGGAACGTGCATTAAACTCAGATAACTTAATCCAGATATTTTAATCCAATCCGCAATCTGGATTGGATTAAAATCCGCGAGATACGAAGAAAGGACCACAGGTCTCACTTGCACTTGCACTCTATTAACACCCGAGTGATGGTCGAGCATACGCAGTACACACTCACATAGAGTGACTGTTTTGTCCACACTTTTTGATCATCGCTGTTGTAATTTATTAAGAAGCCAGAATGTGTATCTATCAACAGAAACATACATTAACCTAACTTTGTCTGTTTTATGTTTTTTTAAGAAACCATATTATAAATGTGTCATCAGATTTGAGATGAAATGCAGTGCAAGTGCGCGCAGAACCGTAGGTGGAGAACCGTATGGTTTAGATTTTTAAACAAGAACCGTTCCACCCCTAATACACATACACACACACACACACAAATATTAAACAGAGCTCGTCACCTTGTAGTCGTGAGGGATGACAGGTGACACCTGCCTGCAGGTGAGAGTGACGTTCTGGCCAGGCAGGTGGTAGACAGTCCAGGCTCGTGGGTACAGGGCATGGTAAAAGGCATATTCACCGCAATAACCCCAGTTCCAACCCTGAAGAGTTGGGGGTCGCTCCGTAGACAACACCTGCTGGTATACTGTCTGACCGCCCCTGCGCAGACATACTGTAAACTAGGAGATAGAGGGGGTTCAAACAGACTTGAAATAGGTAAAGGAGAGACTTGAACACTTGCATATAAGACAACACACACTTGCTCATAACTGTTATACATACCAACAGACCACATTAGTCTCATTAAGGGATACTGAATACTAGTTAATGCACCTATATTTACACATATACTACCATTCAAAGGTTTGGCCTCAGTACGTTTTTTAAAGCATTTTGAAAGAAACATATATTACTGTGATGGCAAAGTTTATTCGTTAGCATCATTACTCCAGTCTTCAGTGTCACATGGGCCTGAAAACAGTTGAGCTGCTTAGTATTGAATTGATGTGGAAACCATTATGTATTTTGTTTCAGGATTCTTTGATGAATAGAAAGTTCAAAAGAACGTTATTTATTTGAAATAGAAATGAATTTATACATGTCTCTGTCACTTTTGATTCATTAAATGTGCCCTTGGTGAAAAGGAGAATTAATTTCTTACCAAAAAATAAACAAATAAGAAAAAACCTACTGACCCTAAACGATTAAACAGTAGTATGGCTTTAGTAGGTTTATTGGATCACAAACAGCCCTTTACCTGATTAGCAATAACGGTTTTGTAGTGGTACATTCCGGGATTTAGCTGCCACCGGCAGAAATCCCCCCTCCATCCACGTGTGATACTGCCTCCCCCAATGCCACCAAGAGGAGCACCTGCACACAAAAAATTCTACATTACATTGGGTCATTTTAAGAGTTCTGTTATTGCTTTGAGTTTTCTGTTTGTCTTTGCACTCACCATAAATTTGTTTTAGTTGTAAAGCCCGAAACATATCAATAAAAGGAGCCTTCTTCTCAACCTGGGTCTTTTTGTACCACCATCTCAGATACCTGCTCAGACAAACATAGAAAAAGGAGGAATTTACAAAACTATTTCTCGCTGTCATGCACACATACAGACTTGATGAACAGTGAAGATGGGTAACTGAGAGCTTTGTTGAATATAGTGGCATGTATCTATGTGCATAAATCACACATCGACATCTTAAAGGTGCATTAAGCGATGTCTGAAAAACGCTGTTGAAAGTGGATCGGACCAAACACCACAACAAACTTGTATCCAATCAGCAGTACGGGCGTGTTGACTCATGATGGGGGAGGAGAGAGAGTGAGCAAGAGGGAGATTTGAAGAAAGACTGTAGAAGAGACATTAAAAAGAGAAAAGGTCAGAGGAATGTCACTAGAAAAGGCAAAAGCTTCAAGTCCCACGTTAATATTAGAAAAGCTTTCCAGCGCTGGAAAGACACAAGCAGGAAGGCCTGAAAACAAATGCAGAGGTTGCAATGTTTCTGTTGTGTGTACTGATGCAAACTGTTGCTTTTATAATATTGTGTGTTAATTTTTTTGGTCTTGCTTGTCGTTCATTCATCATTCGCTTCTGCTAGATTAGAGACATCCACTTTTGCATTGCGGGTGGAGCAATGAAGGGAGGGGTGTGTTTCTTTGGGTTGTTTTCCAGTATGTTTTCAAATATCAACAATGATTCTCAGAAAAAGCTTCTGCACCTTTAAATTTAACTTTATGGCACCACAACCATGTCAGTCCTAACAGTTAACCTCTCGCACTCATGCTGCATACATACAACACTTCCCTTTAGTCACTCTCATACTACTCCATCCAACACTCATTCTTTTCTGTCTCATTCGTTCTCCTGCTATAATGCACACACAGCTGTTTTCAGTTGTCACAGTCAGCACAACAGTGCTTAGAAACAGAGAGTGATTCACACAAACATAAAAGGACAGAGAGCATTATGTGAAGGGCTGAAAAAGCTGTCACCGGTCTCTGTGCTGAATAAAAAAAGTCACCTTTTCCTACTCTACCGACTTGCTGACTGACTGATTGATTGATTGGCTGATTTATTTAAGTTTGCTTAGTGAGCCAGTATGTATTAACTTTTTTTTCCGTTGTTTGTTTGTTGTTGATGTTGTTAAAGGAACTGTATGTAAGAAATGTATTTCAATTAATCATAAAATGGCCCTCATATGTCACTAGACATTAAGAAATCATGTTAATTTAAAATAATTATATGACTGACAACAGTAGTCCGGCCAGGATATTGTCATTTAAAAGTTGTTGTTGCAGGCCTAAACTGATGTTGATGTTGTCATGTTGTGTTTTGGCCTGAAGCTCCGCCCTCCACCTATCGACCAATCACGAAGTCAGTTGTGTTTCAGCATCTGGTTGCCAGATCTGCTCTAGTTTACCACGGCTGGAGCTGCAAACGTTCCTGCTGATCCTGCAGTCTATCTGGCAACCTCGAGTCAAGAGGGAGGGGGAGAGGGGATACACCTGCATCACAGGATTCCATCCTGGCCACAATCTTACATACACTTCCTTTAATTTATATTTGTTTGCATTTAAAAATTGCAATGCAACCTACAGCTCTGGGAAAAATTAAGAGACCACTTAACATTGATATCTCCGCTCTTAATTTATTCCAGAGCTGTATAAAAGGTTTTAATTTATGACTTTATAAGATTATCAAAGATGTTAGCTGTGGCTCTATGCTAGTTTAGACTTTGATTTACTCAATCAGTGTGGTGAAGGATGAGTAACATTTATACACTCTTCACATACACACAGGACTGACTGCATAAATGCACAATAAAGATTTGTACCAATCAACCATTAACATGGAACAAAACACCACACAGAGATGATATTGACTTATGCAGACAATGATTAATCAATTTCAGCAGGAAATTCCATGCAGCAATAGCTTGATGTTGGAGAAAAACGAATAGCGTCAAATAATTACAACAACAAAATCCAATATCTAAACCCAGGTCAAAAATGATCAAGCTGTTTATTGCAGGACCATCCTTAGGTCAACTTAAAGGGAGGAACGTCATTGAAATGCATTAGTTACTGTGTAACAGTCTAACTAGTTAGAGAGGAATAACAGCCTCACCTCATCCAGGTAAATAAGGGCAGTTCTAAAGACTTCATTACTCATGTCAATCACAGTGCTGATTGCCTACATAATGCTACAACAGATACTAACAGAAAATAACAGAAAAATGGCTGCTAAGAACCAAGAAGAGAGATGAAAAAGACAAGGAAATGAAAACATGTCATTCTGTGGTCAAATAGAACCTCTTAACAACATTTCCGGTTCCTATTTCAACTATATAATGTTAGAGCGCAAAAGGCCTTTGAGATTTATATAATGGTCTCAGCAGCCTATGATGTCTATTCTTTACTTAACTGTGCTAACTATAGGTGAAGCGAGAAAAAACAAATTGTAGTATGTCTTGTTAAACATACCTGACACCTAAAGCAACATGCTCGATCATGTTGGACAACGAGACATCTTTGGCTTGAAAAGGTTTCCGCTTCTCTTTGAACTCGTGTGCCAGACATATCCGCCAGCCATCCTTGGGGACTCCAAATCCAGTTTCTGTAGAAACGTACCGGCTCATCAGCTCGGCTAGAGATGTGCTGTCATTTAAATCCATAGTACAAAGCTCTTGGATCAACAGTCCAAACCAAAAGTGTAAAGATCTGCTCCCTAAATGGAAAAAGGCAAAATAGATTGAAGTATTAATTTAATACATAAAGGTTATTGAAGGCTAAAGCAATAAACAACCCTAAAGACACATGGCTTGCCTACTGGCTGCGTTGTGCAGGTAAGAGCTGAGATCACATGTTTGATCTGCATGCACAGGCAGGTAATCTACATACGAACGCAAAGTTCACCTTTCACCAAGGTGACAGAGTTCAGTTGCCAGCAACAACCACGTCCTGGAGATGTAATCTGATCTTTTTCTGTTCAATTAACTAACAATACCTTGACCTTTCCTTCATTTCACCCCTACTCCAGGCGAATCTAACCTATCATTTGTCTGTATGGTACAATTCACCGGGCCAAATAAATAACTTTTGCATACCCTAGGGCGGCAGTGGCTCAGTGGTTCATGTAGGTTGTCTACAAACCGGAAGGTTATTGGTTAATCCCCGGTTCCACCTCACCAAGTGTCGAGGTGTCCATGAGCAGGACACCAAACCCCAGCTGCTCCCAATGAGCTGGATGGTGCCTTACATGACATCGCCGTCGGTGTATGAATGGGTGAATTTGTGGCAAAATGTAAAGCGCTTTGGATGGCCATAGGGTCTGTTAAGAGAGCTATATAAATGCAGTTCATTTACCCTAAGCCTGTCTTGACATTCTCGAGTGCACTTAACACTTAAGCTGATGATACACAGGGCAACTTTTTGAGCTATGTTGCTGAAATTTGTAATTTTTCCCAATGGGAAAAAGCCTACAGCAACATACCTCAAAAAGTTTATCATAATGTCATGACATAAATCTACTGCAATAATAAATAAAAATAAATAGTAGTAATATAAATATAAATTCTTATTTTAAAAAAATATTGCCAAAAGATATATATTTAGCTGCCATATTTTATCCATAGCACATTCCTTAAACCTCTGACTCCAATTTATCTCTCTGACACCCTTTTTTATTTTGTAGCTTGATTCTATTTTGCTGTAGTTTTCCATTAATTTAAAAAATATATATACATCACTTTTTTCAAATTTAGTTAGTAGTTTTATTTTTTGGCCTATTTAATTATGTTGTTCCTTTCTAAAAAATAATAAAATAAAATCTAAATCAGACAAATTATGTTTTAGATCTATTGATATTACCGGGCCTAATTAAGTTACCTTCTGAGACAGACGATCATAATGTTCTAAAAGTCAAGCAATTTTGTCTTTTTACTTTTAACAACAACTTCATTGTCGGTACTATTTTGGAAAACGTAGCACCATTACAGAATCATGCTTTGGGCAAGTCACATCCGTAATGTTAATAAAGTCCAGTATGCTTTTGCACCTTATCGTCACACTTTACTTTTCAAACTTCTGCTGGTTACTTGTGCCTTCTATAAACATTCCCCATGTATAATTAATGTCTTTCCCATTGTTATTATCTAAGCCACTCAGTCCAGCGGAGCAGTGTAAATCTCTCTTACCCTTGCCTCCAACACCACCACCCTGGGGTCTGCTTGTCAGTGCGACCTGCACTTGTTCAGACCTCAGACGCTCGCCAGCAGGACCATGTCAGTAGAGCCATCCGGTGTCCCTGTGGCTGCTGTTCCACCTTGTCGCGGTTGGATCTTTGGGAAATATTTTGAAGTGAACAGCGAAAGCTAATTTGTAAAGACGAAAGCATGTATTTAGCGTTTGAGTAAAGAACACATATTCTTATGCAGAACTGCACATCGCTATCTCTAAATAATAAAGTGGCCACGTCCGAGATCGATTCCCGGTGATAGTTCAGTACAGTAGGGCCTTCTGTCTGCCTAAACCAATGAGGACACACTCGGGGGAGTAACTTCCAGCAGTGTCGTCATCTCAGACTTTGACAGAGAAACACAAACCATGTTCTGTATATATATATTGCCTCTTAAGCCATTACTGGTATATTTAAACTATAAAACTGTTCATTTTTCTTATCAGTTTTGTTTCAATGAAAACCTACCACCCCTTTTAATATTTTGGTCTGGAACGTCTACGTCACTTTTGCCACGGAGCCAATGCGAGTGGCCGATCGTGTGTACTCGTTTCTTTGAATCGGTTCTTTTGAACAGTTTGTTTCAAAGATCCTTTTCAAAATCGATTCAGCAATTATTTACATCATGCGGTCCAGCCCAAGCCTGCAGTCTCCCTCTCATTTACTGAAGCTTTCGCGCCTCGATCGCCCCCCGGTGACCGGTCCCAGTATAGCCGCCCCTCTGTGTTTTCTAATGGACGCGAGGCAAACTAAATAATAATATTACACTTCAAAAATGTTTCCCCAAAGTTAGTTTATGTCACTGAAGGCAGTTATCATCACGATGATTTCATTTCACGTGTTCGTTTTAAAAATAAGTTTAGTTTGAGTTAGTTATTTAATGCTATAAAAACGGGGGTGTGACGTCATGATTGACAGCTGAGACTGACGGCTTCTCTGAGTGAAGTTGTCACTGAGGCACTAACGGACTTTTTTCGAAATTTTTGGGAGCAGATTAGAGCTTTAGCTTTAATTTCTACATTTCCATAACTGTTTATTTCACACCAACATAATTAATTGTTCTGCATCTGTGAGAGTGTGGGCGGGCTTTTGATATCGCGACTGTACTTCCTGCTCTACTTCCTGCGCTCTACTGCGCAACTCCGGTCCCGAAATCGCTACTGCGCAGACTCGGTCCCAAGATGTCAGCGCCGTGCAAGGCCGCCTGAAAGCTTCAAATCTGCCAAGCGGAAACGGATGATGTCGAGTCGTCCATATTTTTTTACGGTCTATGGTCCAGCCATATGTAAAAATAAAAAATAAAAATAAAAATATAAAAAAATATTAACTTTTTAAACCATAATGACTGGAACAAACTAAATTGAAACAGACTAAATAACAATAATAAAAAAAAGGTTGTTCCAGTCATGGTTTCGCTAATAAAATCATTATCTTTGTTAGTCGTTGCATACATAAAGCAATGTGCAACAACAACAAAATATGCCAATAAATTTAAATTAATTTTAATATTAATGAATGTACATGTAAGCCAGAGCCATAGGGTGCGTCTTAATCAGCTCCCTAGTTCAGTTGTCAGGGCACTGATCGGGGAGTCAGCCTATTGACTAAATCAGCTCCCTAGTTTACTAGGCAGGGCACTGATCATCACATTAGACGCAGGGAAAGAGAAAGAGCCATCTCTCTCTATGGCTCTGATGTAAGCTATGTCGTTCATTGAACCTGCTCAACTGATTCTAAATTGATTCATTCAAAGTAATCGACTCATTGGAATGATATGTTCACAAATCGCTATACCGGAGTTTGTTTCAAACGATGACATATTATACTTTCTCATGTTATGTTTTACTGTTTAATACAAAATAATATGCATGAAGAACATTATTCTCAAGTCTTTTCCATGGTATGGCAACGTTTCATTTTCCATTTATAAATGTAGCTTGAATGACGTTTGGAGAAACTCAGGGAAACCTCATATTGTCCCAGAGAAACCCGTCTCTTCTTGTTTTGTTTTTAAGTTGCTGGACCATCACCGGCAACCCTGTCTTTAATTTTTTTTTAGGTTTACGGATACGACGTAGAAACTATCGACGGGAAGATATAGTGGTCCTTTGTTTTAAGCAACTTCGAGGTATTGTAAAGTGAACAAAAAAAATGTTCTAACATAATAAATATTCGTCGCTGCGCCCAGCTGCACGACTTTAGCTCTTTAAATATAGATAACGTGAGCTGTTCTGTATCTACAGTCTAGTGTTGCACATATGTTCCTGTTATCGTCATATTCATTAGGATATTCTTTTTCTTTTAATCAGTGCCACGGGTATCAAGACAGTAAATTTAGACTAGCTATTCTTCACAATGTTTATCTGTGTTTTTTTTTATTTATTTTTTTATTCTACCCTGCTAATAACATCTTAAACCGGTTTACGCTGGTCTCTTAGTTTAGTGAGAACATTGCAATCAGCCCAAAAAAAAATAAAAAATAAAAATAAAACAAGTTGTCCAGCTGGGATAAATATAGACCAACATTTATTATTATAAGGTGCTTTGCATGTAACATTTCTCCCTCTCTGTTTTTCCTAGATGATTGAGGTGATGGCATCAATGGCCCGTGGGCCTGTGTTTTTGGCCGGGGAGGTTTTAGAGTGTCTCATAACCTTCACAAACCCCATGTCACATCTGTCTACATCAGCCAGCAGGTAAAGAACACCGTAATCAGCTTGATTGTAATGTGCAAGGTTGCTTTTTGGACACTGTCTCATTAATAAGTTAAACAACGCCGTGCTTTGGTGTATATCCTAATTTCAGTCATTATATGTGCTGTCAGGTCTGAAATGATCAGTTCTGTTAATCTTCCACAGTGAGATGTTGGCTTGGTCTAGTGCTCAGATCCACTGCCAGTTCCATGCCAGCGAGAGTCGCGTAGCTCTGCCCACTCAGGGCACCAAGCAGGACGTGCAAGCTGAGAGTGACACCGTGCTGATACCAAGCAGAGGTGAAAATAAGCAGCTGATCTCACACTCGTTTTACTCATTTTTTAAATATTGAATCGAGGATACAGTGGCCAGAATCATGGTCACTTTTTATAACAGCCATATTCTAAAGGTAGTTATTTAGACATAGGTTTCTTTGTCACAAGTAGCAATTGGTATTTTCAGAAGTAGAACAGAATAGTAAGTAAATCTGAAACGGAAAGTATTCAAAAATGTACTCAGACTATGGCAATTTGAGAAAATGCTGTACAAATGTTTAGGTTGTGGAAAATACAAATAGTTAACTTATATTGATAAGTACGCTGTTCTTGCCATATGTGGAGTACACAATTACAAAAGAGAAATTGCATGATAAATGTAAATATTTAAAAATGGATCAAAGGTTATCCAGCATGAATTGCATGAACATAACAACAACAACATTTATTTAAGAAGCACATTTAAACATAGTATAGATTGATCCATAGTGCTGTACAGAGTACAAAGCAGGTCTACAGGTTAAAAACAGCAATTACAGGTTTCCAAAAGCTAAAGAATAAAAATATGGTTAAAAAATGGAAAAAATAGAAAGTGAGTAAAACATGCTGTGCAGAATAAATCTATCAAAGTCACAAAAGTAGTTAATTGGAAGAAATTCAAAGTTTGACAACAACTACCAGTCTGCTGAAATACACCTTGGAACCGAGTAAAAGTCAATCACTTCAGCCAGAATACCCTATAAAATTTAAGAAGCTGCTGATGATGGCTGACAAAGCATGTGAAGATCAATTAGTGTAATGATTTTCACTGGCCACTTCCTGTTAGCTATGCTGAGAATTTGTCCATTTCTGTAATCTCTCTTTTTGTTTGGTCTTTTTGAATTGTGCCTTTCATATCACCGTATAAGCCAAATACAGTAAGTCTATCAGAAGGTGTGCTTGTGATGCAGATTAGACGACAGACATGGTTCATTTCAGCTTTGTTAATTTATCCAGGTTTCTTTAATCTCAGCGTTATTCACTGGAAACTTCTTGATTTTGGAGCAGGGATTTAGATCATGATCATGAGGAGAGATTTCCCTGTTTCTTCATTGATCCAGGTGAACGAGGGCAGTGTGTGCTGGACACACCACCTAAGATCTTGTTCTGTGACCTTCGTTTGGACCCTGGAGAGAGCAAGACCTGTAAGAAACTGCATTTAAACCTGACACTTTTAGATTACACATTACAATTTGTTTGTACAGCGTTTGTGTTGTTTACACCGTATGCACTTTCACAACTTCAGTAATAAGTAATAATTTTAGAATGAAGCTAATTCCTTTTGACCTACACATTGATAGTCCACTAAAAACTGGCTCATGGCATAGGAACAACAATCAGCCAGCCAATGTTTAGCTTTTTTTTCAGCTGAGACTACCACAAAAAATGTTTTCTCCTCGTTCAGATACCTATAGTGAGGTCGTGCCCACAGACGGTCCACCCAGTTTCCGGGGTCAAGCAGTGAAATATGTGTACAAGCTCACGATTGGCTGCCAGCGAGTCAACTCGCCCATCAAGTTACTGCGAGTCCCTTTCAGAGTTCTAGTGTTGCATGGTAGGTTACACACATGGTTTATTTGCCCTCTTTGTATGTGGTTACCCTTTCAGCCTTGTCCATGCCAAGCATATATTAATTTCACCAGGCTAAAGGCTAAATCATTTTAGATTTAAAGGGATAGTTCTCCCAAAATAAAAATAAAAGTTCTTCCAAACCTGTATGAGCACAAAATAGAATATTTGAAAGAATGTTGGTAATCAAGCAGTTGACGACAGTAGCCATTGACTTAAAAAATACCATTAAAGCCAAGGGCTGCTGTCAACTGTCTGGTTACCAACATTCTTCAAGATATCTTATTTTGTATTCAATAGTAGAAAGAAACTCCTGCAGGTTTTAAACAGCATGAGAGTGAGTAAATTACACATTTTTAATTTTAGGGTGAACTGCCTTTTAGTGTGAAATTATGTATACTCACATAAAATAAGTATTTGAGTCATATCAACTTAGAAAAAAATGTCCGCTTCATGGTGGCCAGCATGTCTCTACATTTGTAACCAAGAACTTTTGCTTGTTTTAGATGATGATAATAGGAGTCCATAATGTCCCACAGCACAGTAAGATGTTTTTTTGCAGGTATGCCAGAGCCTCCGTTCCCTCAGGATGAAGAAGTGGCTCCCTCAAACCCTTTCCTGGAGGAGGAGGAAGGAAGCCGGAGAGATACAAGACCACTAGAAAGAGCTCTGGATATGCTAATGATCACCACCTCACGTCGATGCCCATGTGCGTGAGTGAATGTGGGTGGTAATGATTGTGGGAAGGCTTGTGTCTTTGAAAGAAAGTGTCACGGAGCCCTAGAGGGCATAACAGCCATAGAAGTGCTGCACAAGCCTTTCAATTTTTCATCTTAAAAAGAAATATGTTAACAAGATGTAAGTTTTGGGCACTTTTCATCCATATACAGCACCTGCTGCAGTATATCAGTCACTAAAAATAGCGGGGCTTTTTTAAAATGCTTAACGTGAAAAACACTTCAGGGTTCACACAGGCAAAGTGTCAATTAGCAAAGGATTAAATTAAGCAAAGTTTAATGCTAATCAAAGATTTGTGGTTCTGGGTTTTATTTTTATATGATGAGCCAAGAATATTACTGCAACACATTTTCTTTGCTTCCCTGAACAAAGTATGCACCATCAATAAGGTGTATATTGAATTTGGTCTTTTAATATCACTGTCTTACTACATTAAAACTTACTACAAACCTGGTAAAAATGACTGGCTGGCAATGGAGGAAAGCCTTGTTTTGCCATCCAGTTGGTCATTCCTATAATGGTGTGACGGCATGTGAAAACTAAATTATATTATCATCACCTCTGCTCAGTTTTGAATATGGTAATGAGCACGTATATTTCTTTCACAGATATGTTCAACATCACCAATGTGCGGGGAAAGGTGGCTAAGTTCTGTATCTTTAAGACTGTGTACAGGCTTGGAGAAGATGTCATCGGCACCTTCACTTTCTCTGAAGGGGATATTCCATGTTTACAGGTATAGTATACACTATGGTTCAAAAGTTTGAAAAAAGTTTATATAGTAACTATAGATTGATTCATATTTTTGTGGAAACTGTGATTTCTTCAGGATTTTTTAGGAATAGAATACTCGAAAAAACCCAGCATTTTGTTTCAGATTAGAATATAGTTTTTTATAACTGTAAAAATCCTTAAAGTCACTTTTGATAAATTTAAAGGTGCAGTATGTACTATTTTTTGCTGCAAAATATCCACAAAAAAAATAGGCTAGTGTTATATACTTCAGCTATTTGTAAAATGTGAGAAAATTGCTATTTTAACCAAGGACCGGGACATCTGAGCATAGCGTCTGAGGGAGTCGCCTGTCAATTGCGTCATATCTGTGTTATCCTCGGGTTCCGGTTTTATTTGGTAGAAACGCTTTTCTCTTAGCAGTGTGAACAAGTGTTACAGCAGCCGCTGAGCGAACTCAGAGTAACGTCATTACATAATTTTAAACACACTAAATCTAATAATATCTAATATGATAAACTGAGCTGCATTACCTCATACTCATGACCGGAAAACGGAAATAGTGTGGGGTACCCGGCGCCCGTCATAATAAAAGTCCCGGTGCTTGTGAGGCAGGTGTTTGTGTAACAATCGCTCTAGCAGCTGTGCTCAGCTCCACAACACTCGGTCCTGTTCTTCTTCATTCTACAGTAATGTTAATAACTGCATCCATGAACATGATTTTTGCCCGAGTCCTATTTTCCAACGGCTGTGAGGTGAAGTGGACGGAAAGTTGCATAGTGCACATTTAATACATTCTTGCTGAATAAAAGTAAATAATTTCTTTGGAAAAAAAAACTTATAGAGCTTTAAACTTTTGAGAATGTAAATGCTTCATGATGTGCTCCTGGAATGTTCATGTGTATTTAATTTATGTGTGATCTGCTCAGTACTCAGTAAGTCTGCAAAGTGAAGAGGAGGTCCAAGAGCAGTACCAGAGACGACCCGGCCAGGCAGTCAGTATCACTGGTCATGGCCGACATCTAGAGTCCTGCTTGCACACAGCCTCCAGCCATTTCTCTCTCCCTGTACCCCTCAATGTCACACCAGGATTCACCACAGATATAGGTTAGAAAATCTTTGTTAATAAAAGAAGTTGTATAAAGATGCTCTGGCTGACTTATTGGTTTATTTCTTGTTTTGCTTAAACTGGGAGTTTTAAATCTATTAACTATTATGTATGTAAAGGAAAGCTCTGTTCAGGCAAAGCAAATTCAAAGTCTCAATTCAAATTCAAAGATTTCACTTAATTCTTGATTTCACATATTTTCATTCATTTTCAATTTTAAATCAACAGTGATAAGGAAACACTCCCGTTCTGTTTTTATTCTCTTCCCCAGTGACGTTAAGATGGCGACTGCATTTTGAGTTTGTCACAGCCCGGGAGCCGGTGGAGGCACCGGTGGTTCTGCAGAATCAGTCAGACGTCACAGTATGGACTGGGGCGGAGCACGTGGATGTGGACACCTTCAGTTGGGACCTGCCAATCAAAGTGCTTCCCACCAATCCCACGCTAGCTTCATATGTTTCACAGTTTACAGGGACAAACAGCATCAACATTTGAGTTGTGTTGGTATTTGTGCTGGGAGATCATAAAACTAACATGTTGTTGTGAGATGTGTTACAGTCTATTCCTAATTCTAAGGTAGCTTATTTTTGGAGTTGTTTTATTGGTTCATATCTTTTGCCGTGCAATGAGCTATTTTAACATTTCAGCCTTGACCAACAGACTGCTTAACCTTTTGTAATGTTAAAATGTCTATATTTATTGTCTATATTTCCATGTATGCTCCAAATTATATCGATACACAGTTTCTGTTGTATTTCAATTACATCTATTTTGTACAGTTATCTATATGCAAATCATAACTGAATAAAATCTGTTATTTGCAGCTTGTAATTTTTGGATGAAAAGAGAACATGTATAAAAAGATAAATGAGATGTTTTTAATATAGATATTATTAGAGTAAACATTCTGGTAACACTTTACAATAAGGTTTTATTTGTAGCTAATGTATTAACTACAATGGACTAATCGAGCAATAAATGTGTTACTGTATTTGTTAATCTTTATTAAAGTTAGTTAATACAAATACAGCTGTTCATTGTTTGTTCATGTTATAGTTCAAAATGTATGTTAACAAATTCAACTGTTGATTTTAATAATGTATTAGTAAATGTTGAAATTAACAAAAAATAATAAATGCTGTAGAAGTGGTTGATTATTAGTTTATATTAACTAATGTAGTTTACTAATGTAAACTTTTAAAACCTTTTTGTAAAGTGTTACCAACATATTAGACAAACAGTTATATATTACAAACCTTGTCAGTTGATATTTATAATAATACATGTGTAATTAAGGAAAACATTTGGTTATGCAGCTTATAATTAGCAACATGAACAAAATGTATGATCAAATATTGCTTTAATAGAGTATTCAATCATTCAATAGAGTATTGCTTGTGTCATATAGAGTTTTATTACAATGATTTACACGTTTAATTTTGCTCTCAGAGCTTGAAACATCTTGGCTATTGAGAGAAGGAACTAAAAGAGACAATGACAGGCCATTCAGTGCTGATATTTACTGTTAAAGTGAATAACATGGTAGAAAAGGCACATAATGCACAACATTCAATAAAAATAAAAATAACTTGATCCGTCTCTCACTCCCATTACATCAAACAGGAATTAAAAACATGCTTTCACTTTCCTCCCCTACATACTGTACATGTCAAACCACTTCCTTGCTTCCTTTAGATTGAGAAGGCATCCTTAAATGAAAATTGTTGGTAAATATGTTTTGAGGATACAGTTGCTATAGGAGTAATATCCCATCTCATTTTACAGTGAGACAGATAGCTGACAAGCACATGATTTATGATTTAAAAGCTTCCTCCATGCTAACCTTCTAGTTTCATGTTGAGTGTTCCATGTCTTGGGTCCACATTGTTGTCTTCTCCAGGAATGCAGGGCAGACGAGGATCAGAGGCCATCACCAGCATGACCTGGCAGGTCAGAGATTCAACTCGAACTTCACACCAGGGAGGAAAGTCCACAGGCCGATGCACACTGTAATCGGACAATAATGAGATACAAATAATACAATATTAAATTGTACTCTCTTAAAATTAAAAGTCTCACAAGGGGGGTTTCACAGCAATGGCAGATAACAAGAGTCCTAAACTTTCCTGCAGAGTTTAGTTCCAACCCCAGTCATACACACCTAAACAAGTTACTAAAGGTCTTCAGGATTACTCGAAAGTTTAATGCAGGAGATTTTGATCAAGGGTGATAAACTCTACAGGAAAGTGAATCTCGAGGGCCAGAGTTAAGAACCCCAGCCATAAAAGAACCATTTTGTGTTCTGCAAAACAACATTCAGTAACCAGTTCTTAAAGGAAAAACAAAACATTTTAATAATCTGAATAAGATATTTCCACTAAAGAAACATATGTGCAGTAGAAAGGTTCCATGGATGCTCTTCACGGATCCATTGATGCCAATAAAACCTTAATTTTTAAGAGTACTTTTGTCTCAACGACGATGCCAGATATGTTACGGTTCTTACGTTTCGCAGCATCCCACTCCCACAGGGTGCAGGCAGGTGCACTGCAAACAGCCCTGCTCCATCCAGCTTTCTCCCATAGAGTACTGCTTTCCATCATATTCACACAGAGCTGTGAAGAGGGACATCAAACACACTGAATTTAATTCTCCTTAAGCCTTGAGAGTGCCTGATCCTCAAGTGCACTTCAAATAAAACAGATTTAGAGGGAATATCATGAGACAGGACATTTGCTCTCACCTTGAGAGTTGAAGTGACACTGCATTGGTGCTGCTGAACTTGTTGTCCACACCAAACAGGAGATGAAGAACATCAGTTTGCCATGTCTCGCCAAGGAACCCATCTCGGTTGTTTGATTGCCCTCTGAATCGCTCTCTCCACTTTCGCACCTCCATTTATACCCCCTTGCATTCATGGGGAAGGGTGTGGGGAGTGGTTTACCCCCTACCTGAGGTGTGTCTCTGGGGTGGGGGCAGGTTAGTTGGGCCGTTGTGGTTGGGGGGGGGGGGGGGGGGGGGGGGTTAAAGGAAAAAGCTGTGGTTTGGCACCACTTGCTCTTTTTCTCCGGTGATCACCATTCTCCGCTCCACTGGGCATGACCTTGAAAAACTATAGAAATTCTGACACATCCAGAGATGACTAAGAGAGGTGGGGAAGTGAGTGAGAGAGAAAGAGCATGACATGAGACAGGACGCAGAACAATTATGGATAGCATGAATTGTCAGTTAAAGATTATCAGGTGTTCATCTGGGTTTTGATGGATGCGCCTAATAATATATATATTTTAAATATGCTCAACGAGGCTGCATTTATTTGATTAAAAAAAATGCAGTATTAACAATAACAAAATATGATTATAATCTAAAATAACTTTTTTCTATATTAATGTATTTTAAAATGTAATTTATTCCTGTGATGCAAAAGAGAATTTTCAGCAGCCATTACTCCAGTCTTCAGTGTCACATGATCCTTCAGAAATCTATTTTAATATGGTGATTTGGTGCTAAATTATTATTAGTTATTACTGGTGCTCAATTAATAATGAATAATCACAATTTTTTCTTATCATTATCAATGTTGGAAAAGTTTTTGCTGACTAATATTTGTAAATGTTCTTCGATTAGTAAAAAGTTCAAAAGAAACTTTATTTGAAATAGAAATCATTATTGTCAGATTTGATTAATTTAATGCGTCCTTACTGAATCAAAGTACAATAAAAATAAAAAATAAATAAAAAGAATGGTAGGCTATGTGCCCACAAAATGAGGAAACAACAAAAACTTTTTCAACATGACAATAAGAAACATTTATTATTATTACCAAATAAGCATATTATTATGATTTGCGAAGGATCGTGTGACACTGTAGTGACACTGAAGACTGTGTAATGATGCTGAAAATCCAGCTTTGCCGTCACAAGAATAAATTACCTTTTAAAATATATAAAAATAGAAAACTTTGTTTTATTATTGTAATGATTATTTTAATTTTACTGTATTTTTGGACAAAAATGCAGCCTTGGCAAACATGAGACACTTTTTTTAAAAGTCACAAATCTTAATTATTTTTGGGATAGAGTAAATTAGCCTACCGATATGTTTTGACCACACATCCATAAAACTGCGGATGGTCAATTGGATGTTCTCAACATTAGCTACCAAGTGGTTACTAGGTGATCTTCAAACACACAAACAGGCATCCGTCACAACTGTGGCCATCAGGTTGCCGTGACCCTCGTCTGCTTCTTTGGACCGAGCTCATGCTGATGATGTCATGGCTGTGATGACCTCACATGGGCCTGGTCCAGCTGAAGATGTTCATCAGCAGGAGGAAGCTCATAAAGGCAGATTTGGACTTTTATTGCGCAACTGCTGCAGGTGTGAGTGTTTATGACCAGAGAAGATGAATATGTAATATTCCTGAAATGCTTTTTTGTTGTTGAGGAAGGATTCTAGGTAGGTGTCGAGCGCGAGGGATTAGGCTTTGAGCGGATGCCGAGAAGGTAACGCTATTTGAGCCAGAACCAAACATTACATACTAGTTCGCACATTAGCTCATCTCTCGTCATCTTTGCTATCAAGATGGAAAAACTTGCGATAGAAGAAACAGGCGTTTTCAAAGGAGACCCTAGGGCACCACAAAGTCTGTTTGTAGCATTAATGGTTGTGTCACCCCACAGTAGTCTGAAAGGTGTTGAAAACCCTTCCCTGTGTACTGCATGTTGTCCTACTGCTCTATGGTTCTGACTTGCGCCTCAGTTTGGACAAAGTGACTCACAGTCTCTACTCTGCTCTGGCCGGGCATTCTGACCTTGTTCTTCCCTTTAGAACTGGTGTCCTGTTTAAACGTTTTTGCCTCATAGGACATGATTTTTGTCAAAAAAAGATCTGAGAAATTGCCAGAATTACCATTGGGCAGGAGTTCTTATTTTGTGGTAGTTGTTGTTGAAAGGAAGAAATAACAAAAAATCCCGGTATGTATGTATGAGTATATTCAACAGGTAAACTTCAACAGGTTTGGTTTTCAGATGCACATTTCCTGAATTATGTTAAATCAGTTAAAACCTTAGGTAACCTATCCCACTGCTTCCCAACTTATGTCATATGTAGCCACTAGCCAGTAATGCAATTCTAGGAAAATAGGATTATTTGCGTATGACATAATTTTTAGGAAATAGGTAAAAGAGTGTATTGCTGTTTAAAGTATGAATAAGATGAGTTGTGTGTCGTCCTCAAATCCAATTAAAAAGCAACTGAATGCATTAATGTTGGACCAGTTAGCACATTTAAAAACAAAACCTGTTGTTGAAGTGAAATGCAATACAAAGTTGCAACACATTTGTCATTACACATTTAAATTACAATACAAACACATTTAAAACATATTGGCCAGCTTTCACAGACAGGGCTTAGACTAAACCAGGATTAGGCCTTAAATTTTATGAATGTGTCATTAAAAAAACATTACTGGTGTGCATCTTGAGACAAAACAATGGCATTGACATATTTTAAGATAGAAAACAATATTTTGCATGTAACAGTGAGCTTAAGCTTAGGCAACAGGGCAGAGAGTAGGTAATGAAAATATTTCTTTGTGTATATGAATATAAATATAGATTTCAATGTTTTATTTGTATTGCCTGATATATTTTATTCATAAAGTCATTGCTCAACAAAGCAAACTTTTCTAAATACCCCTTGTTGCGAATCAGTGATGTATACAATTTAAACCTAAATAATACGCACTTGTTCAATCGAGCCTCACATAAAGCCAATTTTCGTTTTTGTTCTCAAGTTCACACTTATAAATAATCAGATAAAATTAATAAAATGCATGAACATTTAGCATGCTGTGTGCTCAGAGCACAGATTTTTTCTCGTACTGATTGAATAGGCAATTTGAACATGTTCCTCCAAACTTTGTTTATAAATCATAATTTAATTTGAATTAATCTTCTGATTCCACAGACGCATGAATACAGTCTGCCCTATACTATCTGAAAAACAACAACATTGTCATTGGGACACTTGAAAAACTTTATTTTAATCTAATCTAATTCTAATGTTTAGATACTTGTATGTAGTTTTGGTACCAATATGTACCTTTGCGGTTCTAATTTTTTACTAATTAGATACATAGATTTGCACAGAATTCCGGGTTGAGCAGATACAAATACTCAATCCATTATATGAGCAATTATTGATTGGTCAAAAGCAGTTTCTGAATACAAAACTTTCCCAATCATCCCAAGAGTGCATCTGCCCTTTGGCTTCAACTAAAAGGAATGTGGCCTTAAACTTGGGAGCAAGAAAGCAGAGCCCCCTCTGTGAGTGTTCGGAACACATGAGGGGTGGCAATGAGCCTTGTCCTCTTTAACAGCTCTAGAGTCCCGAGCGGAGGATGTAATGGACTGCGGTCCTGTTCTGTTGTGCAGTCTGACTCATCAGCATTTATTACATAACCACACACTAATGTGCAGGGGGGACCTAAGGTTGCACTAAGTTTTGGATGCAAGTAATCGGATGCCAAGCTGCCAACGAATGTAAATTAAAAGCAAGAACAGCTTGTTTTTTCAATAATTTTATTGCCGTGTTTCTTTTCGGCCCTCACAAATGATGGCAAGAAACACTTTATGTGAAGAGAGATGAGGTTTTTAGGAAGTACAACCTATTTTGGTGCCTATATACACAAGCACACCAATAAAATGTTGATTGCATTGGAGAACATACTAGAAGAACATGTTCATGCACCCAAAAGACAGATAGCAATTGCAAATGAGTTGTCCACGTGTTGTGCAGAATTGCTGACGAAGATAACGATCCGAACTTGTTTAAAAAAAAATCACACGAGTTGAGTTTTATGTATAAACAATGGTTATGAACCTCTTTTATTGGCAAATTCTTAATATAGAGCAATCAGGCATAACGTTATGACAGGTGAAGTAAATAACACTGATTATCTCCTATATTAAGGAGCAATTGAACATTTTGTCCTTAAAGTTAGAAGCAGGAAAAATGGGCAGGCATAAGGATTTTAGAGAGTTTGGCAAGGGCCAAATTGTGATGACTAGACGACTGGGTCAGAGCATTTACAAAACTGCAGCTCTTGTGGGGTGTTCCCATTCTGCAGTGGTCAGTATCTATCCAAAGTGGTCCAAGGAAGGAACAGTGAACTGATTTTACAGTGAACTGGCGACAGGGTCATAGGCGGGTCATTGATGCACATAGGCTGGCATGTGTGGTCAAATCAACAGACGAGCAAGTTAATGCTGGTTCTGATAGAAAGGTGTCAGAATACACAGTGCATTACAGTTGGTTTTGCATATGAGGCTGCATAGCATAGACCAGTCAGCGTGCCCATGCAACCCCTGTCCACCAAATTGCCAACAGTGGGCATATGAGCATCAGAACTGGACCACGGAGCAATGGAAGAAGGTGGCCTGATGCATCACATTTTCGTTTACATCACTTGGATGGCCGGGTGCGTTGCTTACGTGTGGAACACACGGCACCAGGATACACTATGGGAAGAAGGCAAGCCGGGGGAGGCACTGATGCTTTGAGCAATCTTCTGCTGGGAAACCTTGGTTCTTGCCATCCATGTGGATATTACTTACGTACAATGCATTGATGCAGACAACGTACATCCTTTCATGGAAACGGTATTTCCTGGTGGCTATAGCCTCTTTATGAAGGATTATGCGCCCTGCCACAAAGCAAAAATGGTTCAGGAATGGTTTGAGGAGCACAACGAGTTTGTGGTGTTGACTTGGCCTCCAGATTTCCCAATCCAGTTGAGCATCTGTGGGATGTGCTGAACAAACAAGTCTGATCCACCTCGCAACTTCCATGCCTTAAAGGGCATGCTGCTAACATCTTGGTGCCAGATACCACAACACATTCAGGGTTCTAGTGGAGTCCATGCCTCGAAGGGTCAGGGCAGTTTTGGCATCAAAAGGGAGACCAACAGAAAGGTCATCATAATGCTATGCCTGATAGGCTATTGTAAGAAAAATGTATTCATTATTTAATGTCTTCTTTCCACAAACTTCACTCTGTTGTTCCATCTGCTGCTTAAGATAATTTGCATGTGGTCTCACATAGGAAGAATGAGACACGCAAAAAAGTGGTATTGTTCACAGCTTTGAAAGTTTATTGATCAGATAAACAGTTTATATAATTTGTGTCATGCATATTAATTTATTGTAGATCAAAGACTTTCAGAATTCATTGGATAAACAAACAGATTATCATAAGGCCTCATACTTCTTTTTACCATAAATGTAAACTTCTGTTTCATCTTCATCCACCTTGATTCTCATTAATGTCCCAAAATATGATTATGCATGTAAATAATTTTTAATTGGAAACATTTTATTTGACCTGCTATATAGACTTTCCCAAGGCCTACCTTAAATGCAGAAATAACTATTCATAGTTCTTTCTAACATCATTCTACCAAGAACACGATGGGACATGGGAGGGACCCTTATTGTACAAGCTACAGATATAGACCACAATAGTATGCGATTAAAATTACAAAATCACATGGCATAATGAATGCATCATCTTCAATGAGATTTATGAAATGTAGTATATAATTAAATTAATTAGACTAAACAGCCTATTTAAACAAATGAAACTAAGTCAGATGATTTTTATCAACAAAAAAGAGAGAATTTTATGATCTTAACTTGCCTTAATTCACTTTAAATTCCGAATTATCAATGCAAATAACTATTGTTATCGTGCAACTAATATGCAATTCCAGAGGACTTTTAAACGTCTTACAAAATTTGTCCTCTTTTACTATCCGTTCTTAAACCAAACAGGAAGCCGCAAAGATTCACCAGACCAAATAAGCCATTTCTGATCCGCTCAGTCCAAACAAGACGCTGCGGCGATCGAACAACATGACATCGATTATTTACGCCTGATTTTAATGTTTTCCTTTCTAAAAGCGGACGCGATGAAGACCTGTCAGATGTGCTTTATAACTTTATTATTGTCTTAAATTAAGACTGCTAATATTTTGACGGGCCATATTGGTTGTCATTAATCTGGCGAAGTTACATCAAGAGTATAAACTGTTGCGAAAAGCAAAAACTCCAGCAGATTCAGAGCAGGGTCTTTGCTACAGGCCTTGCAGTTGATCTCCCACCGCCTGACAAATCTGCATTTTTCTTTTATATGCGTTTCGTTTTATTCACTACGGTTTTGCATAACACTTCGTCGATTACTGAAGATGGATACAGACAAGTTTAACTATGTGTACAGTTGCGATTTGGACATAAACGTCCAACTGAAAATGTGAGTATGTTTGTGGACCTTAGTCATTGTCTTTGCAGAACTGTCAAACCCAGCAGAATGTCAACAGAGATCGAGTAACAGATTATCGCTCGTATTATTGAAAGATGTGTTATGCATCTGTCTACTCGATATAATATATGGATTTAAAATCAGCCAATGTAGGTTACATAATGTAGTACATTTTTATTTTAAATTCAAAAAGGAAGAATTTTCCTTTCCCTATATTAAATCGTTGTTTTTGTGATGTTTACCAAAGCTAGCATGGCAACACTATGAGTCAGAAGAATAAAGTGTTAACACGAGTCCAGCGAGAGCTTCTGTGTTTTAGGGCTGTCATCTGTCTTTTGACATCATTCTCCTTTTGCCCTCGATCTTAACGAGTCTCTGTCCGCTTGTGGATCATAAATAAAGATCATAAATGATTATTCTGACCGCTAGTTTTTGTCCGCTGCTCACACGCGCATAATGGAATCAGTTTAATTTCACTGTGCGTTGCATTACGTTAGAAGGACAGAACAATCCCAGGGTGCCAGTAAGCAACTTGCGTAAGACATCATGTCCTCATCACAAGACATTGAAACCAAACTGCATGAAGAAGAGCTATCACCATGTAAAGCACTTGAAATAACGGGATAATTTGACAGGGCTGACCTTCTTAAAGGGATAGTTCACAAAAAAAAAAAAAAAATTGTCATCATTTACTCACCCTCAAGTTGTTCCAAACTATATTGAGTTTATTTCTTGTTCTGTACACAAAATAAGATATTTGAAAGAATACACATTTAATTTAAGTCTGAGGTGAGGAGGTGTCGTAAACAGGAAGTTAAAAAAATAAATGCTGAAGATTGTATAAACAACGTCTAAATTACCAAAAACATTTTTTAAAAGTGTGTGCAGAATTCTGAAAAAATAATCATGGTTTCTTCCACAAAACTATTAGGCAGCTAAATGTTTTTCAACTGTGATCAAAATTTGTTTTGAGCTCTAAATCAGCAAATTAAAATTATTTCTGAAAGATCATGTGACGCTGAAGACTGGAGAATGCTGAAAATTCAGCTTCACTTTCACAGGAATAAATTACATTCTAAAAAAGACATTTATTTTAAAAAAATCTATGAAATTTTAAGTAGAAAACTGTTCATTTTAAATTGTAAAAATATTTCACAATATTGCTGTTTTACTGTATTTTTTTACAAGCATTGGACATTTAAAGGGTTAGTTCACCCAAAAAGGAAATTTGTCATTAATGACTTACCCTAATGTTGTTCCACACTTATTGATTAATTTTTTTGGATCGCGTGTCAAACTGCTGAAATCACGTGACATTGGCGATCCAAATAATGAATCAATACGCTGATTCATAACCATTTAAATCTTTATTTGAGATTTGAAAACAAATGCGGAAGAGAAGACAATGCTGAATAAAGGCGTAGTTTTTGGTTATTTTTGGAACAAAATGTATTTTCATTGCTTCAAGAGATTCTAATTAACTAACTGATGTCACATATGGACTACTTTGATGATGTTTTTATTCCCTTTCTGGACATGGACAGTATAGTGTGCCTACACTTAGATACGCTCTCGGACTAAATATAAAATATCTTAATATGTGTTCTAAAGATGAACATCTCACAGGTGTGGAATGACATTGGGGTGAGTCATTAATGACATCAATTTCAATTTTGGGTGAACAAACCCTTTAAAGATCCCAAACTTTTGAACGATACTATAAACATATCTAAATGTTATCATCATTTGCCTTTATTAGCCTCACTCACCATTCACTTTCATTGTATGGAAAGGACATCCACAAATGACAGTACTAACAACTAGCAAGTGAATATAATGTGCAGTGGAAAAGTCATGGAAATCCTTGGCCAAATAGTTTTGTAACTCTGCTGACATTCAGACCCAAATATCTTGACATTGCGTTGTGTTCTGACTGAGAAGAAATAGCATTTATTTTGTGTTTGCTTTTGCAGAGGCAGTCTGGAGGGCAAGAGAGAACAGAAAAGCTATAAAACTCTGCTCGAGGACCCCATGCTGCGATTCTCAGGACTCTATCAAGAGAGCTGCTCCGACCTGTACGTCACCTGTCAGGTGTTTGCTGAGGGAAAGCCTCTCGCTCTGCCAGTACGAACGTCTTACAAGGCCTTCAGCACTCGCTGGAAGTGAGTACATTTAACAACGGTTAATCTATGTATCTCACACTGTGGCTCACTTTACCCAAGTGTGACCCACTTATGAGTCAAAGCAGGAAACCAAACAAAATATGCCAGAGATGTGTCGCAGAGGTATATAGCCTATAGATTTCGCTAATCTATAATCCTCTCAAATATGTACAAATATAATAAATTTTCTTAATTTGGCTGTACTGGTTGACTGTACTCATGTCATGTTCCGTCACAATATTAATCTTGTCTTTTGTTCATCGTAGCTGGAATGAGTGGCTTAGGCTGCCAGTGAAGTACCCTGACCTGCCTCAGAGCGCCCAGGTGACTCTAACTGTTTGGGATGTGTATGGACCCGGCCGTGCCACACCTGTTGGGGGCACTACAGTCACCCTGTTTGGGAAATATGGGTAAATGGGGGTTTTGTACTTCATTAGCCTTCATGCAAACAACTGGATGTCATGTGATTGAGCTCTTTAGCTAAAAGAGGTGGTGCAAATCTTAAATAGTCTGTTGAATATAAAAATAATTGTTTTGAAAACATTTAAATATGTCTACTTTCATGATCAGTTACAAATATTTCTTACATACAAAACTGTTCAAAAGTTTAATGAAAATATGTATGTTTTCTGCATTAAATTGCCTTAAATTGATCTGCATTAAACTTAAATTTCTGCATTAAATTGATCAAAAGTGCAGTAAAGAGAGGATTATAATGCTACAAAATAATTCTATATAAAATAAATATGCTGTTCTTTAGAACTTTCTGTTCATCAAATAATCCTAAAAAAACGCATAACGGTTTCCACAAACATTTACCACATGCCTGCTGAAAATTCAGCTTTGGCATCACAGGAAGCAATTACATTTATTTATTTCAAAACTTCTATCAAAAATGTAAAAAAAAAAAAAAAAAGAGGAAAGAACTTGATTGGTACTGTACATGTGAATTGAAGTGCAATTCTGGCCCACCAATCTCTGCTACATACACTTTAGTTTTGGAGAGCAATTGGACGATATATTTTAGAAAACATATATTAAATTTAGATTAGGCATCCTGCTTCTAGGTCTTGAAAAGAATGCTTTCTTAGCTATTTACCAATTATGCTTTAGGATGCCATGCCGAGTTTTCTACATTCTTTAGTTAGCTGACTCTGTCATTTTTGACAGGACTCTAACAAGAAACAGTACTCTCGCAATTATGGTAACGCCAAATACTTATTTTCGCATACAAAGAAATTTTTATTCAGAATACATATAATTCTTCATATCTTTACTCCCACGATAATTTCATTGTATTCTAGAATTTAAGTTACATATAACCAGTATATTTAGAATCTGTGAATTCATAGAAATCTGTGTATGTTAAAATAGTCAAAGAGGTGTTATTAATAATTTAGGGAAGAGATTATCAGATGATTAGAGACAAAGTAGATTTATTTTGTGACATTTCCACAAAAGTTTGTAAACTTCCCCTTTTTTGCATTTATTATTCCACCTTATCCTTCTTCATCTCTTTCCTTCTCTCCCTCTGTCTGCCAGAATGTTCCGGCAGGGCATGCATGATCTGAAGGTGTGGCCGGGTGTGGAAGGTGATGGCAGTGAGCCCACTAGTACACCAGGAAGGACCAGCAGCACTCTGTCAGAGGACCAGATGGGCCGCCTGGCCAAGGTCAGTTGAGGGATTGGGGAGTGGAGAAGCCCAGCTGAGACAGAACGGCGAGAAATATGCTTGTGGACAGTTAAAGTACATGAGGGATATGTTAAATGAAAAGTGGGTGGCAGGGTGGGATAGATGGATATGCTGTTTGTGTTTATAGATTACCCAGTTTGTGGAAAGAATGAGAATGTTTGGGGAGTGTGTGCGCAAGTGGTTGTGTTCTCTAAAAGGACATGTTTTAACTGCCCTCTGTTCCAGGGCCCAGACCTGGAGATACTTAGTGACGTGAGTATGAGAGAAAACGGGACAGGAATGCTGAATGTATGTGTGTGTGTGTGTGTGTGTGTGTGTGTGTGTGTGTATGAGCGTGTGCTTGTCTCATATTTTTGGGCAAGATATAAGATGGGTTCCATACTTTTTCACCCACATTTTCATAAATAGGATAATTATATTATTTTCTGTGTGTTTTGGACTTTCAGGCACTGACATTTTGGACATTGCTTGCCCTTACCAATTTTATTATTTAACATTTTATATACATTTTTGTTTTTGAGAATTTATGTGTAGCAATAAAGCACACCAAGTGTTCAGGGAATTGAGGTGTCGGATTTTTTTTTTATGACACTGTAAATTAGAGCTACATGATTTAATTGAAAAAAAATCACAGTATCGATTTAAACACCCATGCCATCTTATTCCTATATGACAAGCATCCGGCTCTATGTGTATTAAATCTTTGACAAGTACAATCCCAGTGAACATCCAAAACTGCATTGGTGTTGTCACTGACCCAGAGAGAGCAGTTGTCATGTATAGGTATGAAACCGCTTCACAAACATTCTTTTCAACCACACGGTACCATTATTCCTGTGTTACAATAATTCAGTCCATCACAGACTATAGAAATGTGGACGGTGGAAAAGAATTGGGCTAGGACTCAGGCAGAAATCATGTTCATAGATGCGGTTATTAACATTACTGTAGTATGAAGCAGAACTGAGCAAGGCTGCTGGAGCGATTGTTACGCAAACACACGGCTCGCGAGCAGCGGGACTTTTAGTGACACATTTGCAGGCACCATTTCTACATTTCCGGTCATGAGTATGAGGTAGCGCAGCTCTTTTTATCATCGTAGATACAATTAAGTGTGTTGAAAATGATGTTATAACGTTACTCTGTGCATTCACTCAGCGTAAAGCTAAGAGTAAAGCATTTCTGACAAATAAAACCGGAAACTGAGGGTAACGCAGATATTGACGCAATTTACGGGCGACTCCCTCAGACGCTATGCTCAGACGTCCTGGCTCCTTGGTTGAAATAGAAATTTTCTCACAATTATCAAATTGTTGTAAACATTTGGGATATTGTAAGAACTCAGCTGAACAAAATATATAACACTGGCCTGGTGGTTTTTGGATATTTTACTGCAAAAAATATTACATAGTGTACCTTTTTTTTTTAAATAGACTGTAGCAATTTATATTTTATCAGAACCTCTCGTATATTTTGTGTCATTTTGTTTAGTTGTCTATTCATAATTGTGGGAGAATTGGGATCTCTATTTTAAACAAATCAATTCTGACAAAATGTATCCAGAATCATGCAGGTCTACTATGAATTAGTTTTAAAAAAATATGTCCGGTCAAATACAACTAGACAACTTTTAACAGTGTCTTATAACTTAATCTTTCAACTCATGTTTTGACCATGTAAAAGTTGCCAAAACCTCTGTTCACAACAATCGTGTCTGTAATGTATAACCAGACGTTCATCCAAACAGTCCTTCATCATGCCGACAATTTAGAAAAATCTACTGATTAAATGAAAAGATTGTTGTGCTGGAAAAACTGAATGATTCGTTGTGGACGCTGTTGTGTCATTGACAAAGCTTAACTTGTTTTGAACTGGGAACATTCCTTGAAATGTTATGGACATTATATTTAGCCACTAAAACACAAGTATGGCTGGTTAAACAAAGTCCTCTTAGACTCTTGGTGGCCTTTAGATGAGATGTGTTATTGTACTAACTATTACTAACTGTTTGTTTAGAATGGGCTGAGTCATCTTAGTGTGCTACTACTTTGTACTTGCACCCACTGAATATCCTTTGCTAATGGGCGTTTTTGTGTGTGAGGCTCTTGCTGTCTGACATGCCGCTGTCATATGATTGGCTAAAGGATTGTGCGCACAAGGTCTTAGTGTTACTGGTCTTCAAAACATGTATTTTTCTTTAAGTTTTCCTCTCTTCTTTGCCTTTCTCTCTATCTCTCCCAGTTAACAAAAGCTCATCGTCAGGGTCACATGGTTAAAGTAGACTGGCTGGATCGCTTGACCTTCAGAGAGATTGAGATGATCAATGAGGTGAGTGGGTTTGGGGTAAACCTTGTCACGATATGACATTACTGTAATTTATGTAACCTCTTTGTAAAGCCCAAACAAAAAAAACGCAAACATGTCAACACATTTTTTTTGTTTTTCTCTACAGAGTGAGAAACGTAGCTCTAATTTTATGTACCTAATGGTGGAATTCCCCCGTGTCAAAAGTTGCGAACGAGAATACAGCATTGTCTATTACGAAAAGGTATAATTATTTTTTACTGCATTTTTGGCTACAGAGTCAATATTGAATGTATTTAACCCTTTTTACTTTCCCTGTTAATGTATGATTCAACAAAATGTGTCAGCCTTGCTTCACTTAAAACAAAAATTGTTTACTAGGCTGTGATATTGATGTTAACCAATAGCCAAAACACTTTTTAAGCATTTTTTTAGCATTTGTTAGGAAAGCAGTTTAAAAAAATCTTGCTATTTGCTAAAAAGTAATTTAATGTGGTTAATGTAATATGTAATAACATTTATTTAAAAAATGTTGGAAAGCTGTCACACAGAATGAACTGCTAATTTGCAGTTGGAAATAATTACTTTAACAATCCTATAATTTTCAGATGGGTAAAAACTATTTGTTTTGTTTTGTAATGTTTTGTTTCGTCAAAGAAGTAAAATGGGTTGTGAATGCTATTTGATTTTGACTTTAGATCAGTGATTGTTACATTTTTTGAAAAGGAGAGTAGTTAAAAGCCCAGGTAAATTTTAGTGACTCTCTTTTCAGGATGCTGATGATTCCTCCCCTTTGCCAACCAGTTCAGATATTGTGAAAGTCCCCGACCCTCAGATGTGCATGGTGAGTGGGACAAAAAAAAGTCAGTTCACTTGGGGTCATGGGTTTGAGAATCTCTGATAAATGTCTGTCTTAAACACAATGGTGGTAAACATTTTGGCACTTGATAATGTAAAAATACTTTTTGATATAAAATTACAAATTTGGTGCTTAATGGTGCTGGTGTTCTGTTGCAGGAGAACCTTGTGGAGAGTAAGCATCATAAACTGGCCCGTAGTTTGCGCAGCGGACCGTCTGACCACGATCTCAAACCTAATGCAGCCACACGTGATCAACTCAATGTTAGTGATGAGTAGAAAAAACAATTCCAAAAGACATCTCGGCAGATGTGTTTTTAATATGGATACATTTATCTGTCATAGATCATAGTGAGCTACCCACCCACTAAACAGCTAAGCTCTGAGGAACAAGACCTAGTGTGGAAGTTTAGATACTACCTCACCACTCAAGAAAAGGTGAGAGCCATGAACACTACCATTCTAAGGTTTCGGTTTCATTCAGTAAGAATGAAATGAATGCTTTTATTCAGCAAAGATGCATTAAATTGATCAAAAGTGACAGTAAAGACTTTTAAAATGTTTCAAATAATCACAATTTCAAATATGCTTTTCTTTCAAACTTTTTTTAAAATCAAAGAATCCTGAATTGAATTTTATTTTTGCCATCACAGGAATAAATTACATTTTAAAATATATAAAACAAAAAACTGTTGTTTCACAATATTACTGTTTTAATTTTTTTTTAATTTTTTTTTTTTATTTAAATAAATGCAGTCTTGGTGAGCATAAGAGGAAAAAAAAATTGCAAACTGCAAACTTTTGAAATGATGTTCATGTTCACAAGTGTTGCCCCATTGGTAGTAGGGCGGTGTCTCAGTCTTACTCTGTGTCCAAGGCTCTGGGTCTCATTGTGGGTCTGTTTTTAGGCTTTGACTAAGTTCCTGAAGTGTGTGAACTGGGATCTGCCCCAGGAGGCCAAACAGGCCCTGGAACTGCTGGGAAAGTGGCGACCGATGGATGTGGAGGATTCCCTGGAGCTGCTGTCCTCTCAGTTCTCCAACCCCACAGTCAGACGCTATGCTGTAGCGAGGCTGCAGCAGGCTGACGATGAGGTAAAGTCAATGGGCCAGATTTACTAAACAGGGCAAATTATTGTAAGTGCTCAAAGAAATTACAGAAGAGAGTGGAAACTTCTGTGTGTGATCTACTCACAACACACAAATTAAAGAACACAGGTGCAGCCAGATCATTTCCATAATGACCAACGTAATCTACCAGGAGCTTTTGTTTTGTTTGTGCGGTAAATAATAGTGCAAATACCAGTAAATAGACAGGCGCAAACCTTAGTAAATCACCTTGCATTATTCATTTAAATACTCTCCTCCCATAAATATTGCATCTGAAAGGGAAACTCCTACAAATGCATATGCAATAAGTTCAGCTGCAAAAATAACCCTGTCCATCCCTTTTCAGTGCAAATGTTTCGCTGCGTGTCTTTAGTAAATCCTGAGTTATTTTTTTACAGCAAAAGAGGGTTTGGATTGACCCAAACTGTTAGTAAATCTGGCCCCATATGTGTTTGTGTGCATGTTTTTTAAATGGTTAATGGTGTAGATATTGGTAACAAATCTTTATGTGTAAAATGATTTTATACTTTGTAATGCAATATTAACTATCCTTAATTAGGCACACCATTACAATGGGAATATTTTGGGACAACTAAAAGATTTATGCATTAGACTAGAGGAACCTGATTCCTGCAGAAAAACATTTAATTCAGATTATTTTATTATTTTGACTTCTTACAGCATGAATTATGATGCATACCATAACCATACCATACACACCTCATCTCTCTTTCCTTGTAGGATCTGCTAATGTACCTGCTCCAGCTTGTACAGGCATTGAAATATGAGAACTTCATTGATATCCAGGGTGGCTTGGAGCCTGCCAGTAAGAGAGACAGTCAGGGGGTTCTGGCAGAGAGCTCAACAATAGGAGATCTGGACAGGTCAGCTGCAGCATTTTCTCTCAAAACATTTATACATTACTTTTCATAGAATCACATATGCATATGCGATTTCCAGAGATGCTCAGAATGTATGTACAGCCGGAATTCTAAACACTTAAAAATGTAAAAACCAAAAACCATAAGGGCATTTCAGTGATGCTCAGAATGTATCTACAGCTGGAATTCTAAACACTTAAAAATTTAAAAACCAAAAAAATTAAAAACTCACTGATTTATTTTTCAGTTCCCAGATGGCATCAACCATCACTGTGACGCCCAGTGGACAGAAAGGCAAAGAGGGAACAGATGGTGAAAATCTAGAGGTAAGTGTAAAATAAAAAGGTAGCACATTTAACTTTAAAATAAAGTGGATGTGGAGATTGTGTGACGGTGTGTACGACTTGTGTTCCACAGCAAGATCTGTGCACTTTCCTTATATCACGTGCCTGCAAAAACTCCACACTGGCAAACTATTTATACTGGTGAGTCATTTGATTAAGGTGTTTTGCAGTTCTTGCATGACTACAACAACTTGCCAGTTTCACCGACTCCATATGTAAGAATTAAAACTAAAAGAAAATGTGTTTGGGTATTGTCTTCTACTGCAGGTATGTAATTGTGGAGTGTGAGGATCAGGACACCCAGCAGAGAGACCCAAAAACACATGAAATGTACCTCAACGTAATGAGGCGGTTCAGTCAGGCTCTGCTCAAGGTACCTTCACATTTTAAACCCACATGACCGACAACAGACTAATTTGATGATATACACTACTGTTCATGTTTTTGAAAGATGTCTCTTATCCTTACCGAGGCTGTATTTATTTGAGCAAAACAAAATCTGTAATATTGTAAAATAGGACTACAATTTAAATATCTGTTTGCTATTTTTTTTTAATATTAAACCAAAGGGAAAGCCTTTATTTTGCGATTTTTGTCTGGTTATATTACAAATGAATGCCTATTATACATATGATTGGTTGATAAGTGTAAATGGATGTGAAGTGTTTAAATAGAAGATATTAAAAATAATGTTACGTGTATGTGCGTTTCCAGGGTGATAAGAGTGTAAGAGTGATGCGCTCCCTTCTGGCCTCCCAGCAGACATTTGTAGACAGACTAGTGCAACTCATGAAGGCTGTTCAGAGAGAGAGTGGAAACCGCAAGAAAAAGGTACGTAAATTCATTCTGAAAATCTGCTGTAGATCATGAGGAATATTTTGTAAAGTTATAAAGTTTGTTGTGATAATCTTTTTTTTACTGTCCCTGACAGACGGAGCGATTACAGAGCCTGTTGGCTGATAATGAGAAGGTAAATCTGTCAGAGATCGAGCCCATCCCTCTCCCTCTGGAACCTCAAATCCGCATCAAAGGCATCATACCCGAGACTGCAACGCTCTTTAAGGTATTGTGTAGCACTTATATCCATTACACTGAGTCTCACATGCATCCATTCGCACCTGACTGCAGTTTTTGTCTCTTTCAGAGTGCTCTGATGCCAGCAAAGCTCATCTTTAAGACAGAGGATGGGGAGCAATATCCAGTGATCTTTAAACATGGAGATGACCTGAGACAGGACCAGCTCATCTTGCAGATTATTTCACTCATGGATAAGGTCCGAAGAGCTCACTACATCTCACACAGTACCAACAGGACACACAGTTCATATCAGTATTCATTGATTCTCTTACATACTTGTACACATACACAAAAACACTTTCTTTTTAGACCTCTGTTGTTTTATATAACACTACCACTAAAATGAATTGTAATAAAATTGTTAGTTGATTGTTAGCTTTCTCAACGTTCTTATCTTTAACAGTTACTGAGGAAAGAGAATTTGGACCTGAAGTTGACTCCATACAAAGTTCTGGCGACCAGCACCAAACATGGTCAGTACTGCTTCACCTATTGTGTGCAGAGCAAAGCCCTTTCATTTCGCATTGGATGCTAATAATTTGTCTGCAGGTTTTATGCAGTTTATGCAATCAGTGCCTGTGGCTGAGGTTTTGGCGACTGAAGGCAACATTCAGGTAATGCAATGTAATACAGTTGTGCAGTCCTGCTTCTGGAGGGTCACCTTCCTGCAATGTTTAGTACCAACCCTAATGAATCACTCCTGAACCAGCTAATCAAGGTCTTCAGGATATCTTTGCATAAATGCATATGATGCCTTCATAATCTCTTATCAAAAACATTAACATCCTCTTGCCCTCTAAACGACATCTGTTTTCTTTATGACGTATGTCTAGGCGGAGGGTGGGAATATATATTCTCTACAACTGACTGAAAACATTCAGATCTGAGTCCGTATAGTCCGCCCAACTTATGAGCCAATAAATTCCTGAAGGAGGAAATCAAATTTCTTATATTCCAGAAGCCGTTTTACTTGAATATGTCACAACTTGTATTACATTAATATAATAGAATTGTAGGTGCAAGATGCTTTGGCACATACCAAAAAGGTGTGGACGTATTAAATGCATTTCTCCATGCAGAGTTTCTTCCGAAAGCACGCTCCAAATGATAAGGGGCCATATGGCATCAGCTCTGAAGTCATGGACACGTACGTTAAAAGCTGTGGTGAGCTTCAGTTTGTGATTCCAGTAGTACTTTACTAATTATTTACAAATCCTTATTGGTGTGTACTAAATCATGATATACTTTTCAGCGGGCTATTGTGTCATCACCTACATCCTAGGGGTTGGAGACAGACATCTAGATAATTTACTTCTCACAAAGACTGGTACACTTGAAAAACACACCACAGCTTTCAATGACTTTATGCACTGAAAAAACAGGCCGCAAACTGATCTGGCTCTCTGGCTTGCAGGAAAGCTGTTTCATATCGATTTTGGGTACATTTTGGGTCGGGACCCTAAACCCCTGCCACCCCCTATGAAGCTGAGCAAGGAGATGGTGGAAGGGATGGGGGGCATGCAGAGCGAACAATACCAGGAGTTCAGGAAACAGTGCTACACTGCCTTCCTGCACCTGCGCAGGTTAGTTAAAAAAGACCTACTTCCTATATGTAGTATGTCTAATTTGAAATCATAACCTTTTTTGTTGCTTTGGTTCATATATGCAGATACTCCAATCTCATTCTGAATTTGTTCTCTCTGATGGTGGATGCAAATATCCCAGACATTGCACTGGAGCCTGACAAAACTGTAAAAAAGGTGTGTGTGGGCCTAAATATGTGGCCCCAAAATTTCAGAGGGAGAATAAAATGAGCACTAAGATTTTAACCTGTTCAGTCTTTGCCTGTCCACTGCAGGTTCAGGACAAGTTTCGACTGGATCTCTCGGATGAGGAAGCGGTGCATTATATGCAGAGTCTGATTGATGAGAGTGTAGGGGCTTTGTTTGCTGCAGTGGTTGAACAGATACATAAATTTGCACAGGTGTGTATTTCTTAATTTTTAATGCAATATTTTTTTCCCTTCAGCTTCGGTCTTTGATTGCATCCAGAGGATATCAAACATGCTTGATATTTTGAGCCAACTTTAGAACACATTGTTTTCATTAGTCACGCTTCTCTTAGAAATGAAGCACACATTTCTGCAGCGTTCTGAGTATGTTGTGTTCAGAACAATTGTTAACACTTTGCTTTGATAGTCCATCGAAGACATTTTATTATTTATAAGCAACTTTGCAACTACATGCCAACTAGCAGCCATTAGAGTATTACTAGACTTTCCTTTGCTGTTACTAGTTTGCTTAATATCTGCTAACACTTTGTGATGGTCCCCCAACAGATATTCTACTGACTACAAGTAATTTTGCAAGTACATATTAACTTATTTGACGTTTACACTTTATTTTAAGGTGTCTTTGTTTGGCTGTAATTATACATTTAAATACTGAGTGATATTACGTGACTACATGAACTTACTATAGAGTTAGGATTAGGGTCTGGTTTGGGCTTAGATCCATGTATGCATGCATAATGTATAGTTACTATAGTAACTACATGTAACAATGACGCTGTAAAATGAAGTGTTACCGATTTTACTAACCCTAATTTAACCTGAGAGTTGACGTAGTTGCAACTGATTGAGAGTTAGTTGACAAAGGCCTGGTTTCACAGACAGGTCTCAGTTTAAGTCAGGATTAGACCTTCAATTTAGATTAGAAGGATTAGAAGTTCAATTAGGACATTTAAGTAGCTTTTATAAACGTGCCCTGGAAAAAAAAAACCTTACTGGTGTGCAACTGGACACAAAACAATATTCAAGTTTCTTTCAGTTAAAACTGGTCGGACATGCATTTTAGTTTGGGGCCTAGGCCTTGTCTGTGAAACTGGGGGATATAGTTACTTATAGTAAATAGAATGTCTAAAGTGGACTATCAAAATTGGAACTGAACAACTGTGTGATCCTCTGTCACTTGGTGTATGATGGCCAGTTTTTCTCCTCTTAACAATTTAGTCAGCAAATGTATGATGACTACTGTTTAAAAATCATGTAGTCTATTCCAGCCTTAATGGCGTTCCCACTTCTGTTAATCAGCCATGATTATTGACATACTGATAAATGGCTAAATAGCGGTCCCATAATTATTTGGCATAGCTGACAAATTGGTCTTTTGCTTATGTTTTTTATTTATAATCCACAGTATTGGCGCAGATGAGATGATGTCATGGAGCCTGGTTCTCACATAATCAGAGCAACAGATAGATGGACGGCAATGAATGATCGAAGAAAAAAAAAAGGACATGTGCCAAGGCCACACTAGTGACACCATGTTTTCACCATGAACCATTAATGCACTAGGTCTTGACTCAACTGAATATATTTGTATATATAATATAACTGTATATGTAAAAAAAAAAAACAATAAAAATTCCAACTTTAGCATTTGTGTTTACTGTTCAGTATTCATTTTACAGTATTGTCTATATTCGTTTTTTGCAGTCGCTTTGGTACGTTTCTTGAATCATCCTCGACATTAGCAAAACAGTAAGTGCGTTTCTCAAAAAATATACAAATACAAATATCAAAACACAGTAGATTACCTGCAAAAGCTAGTATCTTGCTCAAAATCCTGAGTTCATCTCTCAAAAGTAAATATCTGTGTCAATGAACATGTAAGTGCCATCAGAATGACAAGTCCTTGTGTATGGATAAGACAGTCAAACTGCTTAGTCATGTCAATATAACAGAGCCTGGTACTCTGGAGGGATGTTCTGATGTAAACTATGGCAAAAAATGTATGATGCTTATTGGAAATTGTAGGTTACACCCTAGTGTATGTGAGAGTTTGATTGCAAGAGATTGGACTAGATTCACATTTATGCTTTTACTGTTTGTGCTGTAGTTAGTTGACATACCATGCCATTGCAATACATAACAGGAAAAAAAAGCACTGCATAGCACAAAGAAAAAACTAAACAAAAGTAGAAATGTGAACGTCCAATGGAAAGTATAGAACATAGACAGACATATGACAACTTGTTTAACCATTTTGCATGTAAAGACTTGTGATATGAACTTATGCCTAAATGTTGTGCGGAGTGAGACTATTCAACAGAGACCATTATAATACATTTTGATCAACATGACATAAGCAATTGATAATGGCGGAAACAGCAGATAATTGTACATAATCATTTGCAACTCGTTCAAAGAAATGGAAAAACTGCTTTTTTTTTTAATGCGCACAAGTGACACAATTGTGACGATTGAACAGGGAGTTTGAGAATTTCAATTCTGATCTGAGAAATGTACCAAGCGACTGTAGTAGCACATTAGAATAAAAAAAAAAAAAAAAAAAATGCATCATCCGTTAAACATGTATATGAACCCCACATTAGGATCTGTTCGGAGGTGTCCTTCTATAACAATGAGTGGTTCTGATGAATATGGTGGTTTTAAAGGTTTCTCTGGATGACGATCTGTGAGTGTTCCCTGCTGTGCGAGTCAGATAATGAATCACACCTTCCAATAAGTATTCTCATGCTACTTTATTGCACAGCCTATGTATAGAAATTGGCCAATGGCTTAGAAAGATATGGAGCTATAAAGTTCAAAACTATATATATATATATATATATTTTTTTTTTTTTTTTTTTTTGGACTTCATAGGTTTTTTGGATTAAAACGTACACCCAGTTTGTGTACTGACTGAGCAAAATTAATCATTCTTCAATTCATTTTATGTTTATTAATGAAGAATACACCAATGAAGAAAGACAATGCATACACAAACCAAAACATTACTATAAAGTGATGATATTTGGTTAGAAAGGCAGTGCAGGTTTATTGTGCATTTCTTGAAATGTCTGTTAGGCTAAGATGTATGTTCATGTATTGTATGCATGTTGTTTTTCAGGCTTGTGGGCTGTGGTTCTTTAAAGCTGAACCTAAGCCATGCAGAGTTTTTTCCACTCTGCTGTGTTCGGTCAACAAGAAACTTGACATTTAAAACTCGAGTCATCTGTTGAGTGAAATGGCAGTAAATATATGTGCTTTTAGAAATCAGTTTGGAGGCGGTATATATGCCACTAATGATTATGGCTATAGGAAAAGACAAGTCAAATAACTCTTTTTAAATATCGTTTTTTTAACTAATTAACCTTCACCGTTACAGTACCAAAATTAATTTGAACCAATTACGCCTCACAGAACTTTACATGTAGATGCCACATACCTGTACGCCTTCTCAAAAATGAGAAAATAAAAAACATGCGTAATTCTATACAACACAACACTATACACTATACTACAATTTTCCAGAACCTAGAGTCACACTCAAATCCTGGGAGCGCTTCCATAAATGTTCCAAAGAACCATCAACATCAGCAGAAATTGTGCACCTTAGCGTGGTTAGCTGTAAGACACGGTCCGCAGAAAATGAGAGTCAAAATGGGGCAACTCTGAGTCAGAAGTCGAAAATACGGAGCAAAAAAACAATGAATCGAGCCATACAGAAACCATACCTTACATTACCCGGACAGAATAAGGATTTATTGTGCTCTGTTGATTTGAGTGAGTCACTGGATTGTGTGTTGGCAATGATGATGACTGCTAGATTCAGGTCAGCGACGTTTGACCATGAGAAAAGTGCAAGAAGTGACACATTTCACCCTACAGTAAAGAGAGTACATGCTTAACTCCATTTGACCTGACCATTAGAAGCCATCTAGACTAAAAAGTCAAACTGTTTATTCTAACTATATAAATGCATGTTACAGATCTTATTGTGGATGATTCATCCATGTATATTTCTTTTATTGTTCTCACAAAAAAAGTCAACTGGGTGGTCAAGCTAAATTGGCACCCTTCTCTGGTGACGTTATTTAGTCCGTTTAATCGTCGACCCTGCAAGTTCATGTTTATCGGTATCCATTTTGAGTGCAATGTCCACATGCCAAAATCCAATCAGCAACCAATGCATAGAATGCCCCTGCCCTACATGTTTTCCTTTTCAATAAATTGTTACAGTGAGATTTTCATCACAATACAGAAGAAAAGATACAGTGATACTTCTGTTTCGTTGCAGGAATAGTGGGCGAAGAGGCTGAAGCTCAAGATGACATTTCTCTGGACTAATAGCACTAAAAGAGCATACCCGTATCAAAATCAGACACAGAGCAAATCCATAGTTAATAGTCGGATTAAAATAGCTGTATTCAAACTAAATGTATTCAGTCTTTTGGGAACAACCTGTAGTTTGAATTTGCTCTGAATCCTTTTCATCGGTCTCATATTCAGTTATAAACAGTTCAACATCTCCATACCGCTCTAGGTCTTCACTTGACATCTCGTCCTGTTGAGTGCATTTCACTTGCACCGAGCTCAGAGGAATGTTCGCAGTCTCCTCACGCTGATTTTGATACGGGCATCCCACTTGTGCTTCTAGAACCGGATGTGATGGAAACAGATGGAACTCGTCGTTTTGGACTTCTATGTCCAACTCTCCAGACTCCACAAAATCCTCAATGTAGTTTGGATTGTGCAGGATGGGGCTTGTGTAATACCCATTGCCCAGGCTTTGAGAGTTGTGGTAAGAAGACTGGTTGTCCGTGAGTGTGAAGTCACAGATGGATACAACAGAAATGTGGACATCCTCAGAGCTCTCGTTGTGTGGTGCAGCCTTACAGGAGTCAATGAAAGTCTCGTTCTGAAGTTCCAGGTCTTGAAGTAAAGCCTGGAAACACAATAATGGTTTGAACTTTAATTTTAAACCACCTGAGAGATGACCATTCAAAATATTACACTTGGTTAATAAATGCATATAATGCTGGTTTGTGACAGATTAAACAATTAATAATTAATACAACGTAATAATTCTGCATGAGAACACTCTGGAGAAAAGAAGCTACAGAGCTTTCACTGGGGGAGTTCCCTAAAGTACAAAAGTGAAAAAGTACATCTTTGTACCTTTTTTACATAGTACCTTTTAGGTTATGTACCATTGGTACTGCACCAGTGACAGCTCTGTACCTTTTTTTATGAGAGTAAAGGTTGAGCTCCTTTGAGTAACTGGTTTTATTTGTATCTAGAATGACTAAAATGCTTTGGAACAAACAGCTAGTCAAGTGTTATTTTACTGTACATCATACAAAAGTAAATGATATCAAAGTTTAATTTGATTGGATGGCTGGGGTTCCAAGAGTGCTGATATGGACCCTTATTACAGACTGACATTTCTGCACTACATAACATTGTAAATCTGCAAAAAATAAAAAAACAATGTATTTTTATAACACAATACTTGTGTTTTATTATGCTAGCATTAAATTACACAAAATTACTAAACACTTATGATACAGCTGATGAAGGATTATCTGTAAACGTGACATTTTCATCTATGTTATTTTCAGTATTTCAGCTGTAATTAAAACAAAGCCGCTTGTTTTCAAACTTAACTGAAACTGGGAGTAGTGCTTTATTAAAGCTGCAGTCCGTAATGTTTTGCACTCTAGTGGTTAATAAACAGAACTGCATGCGTCTTGCGGAAGAACATTGCAGTCGGAGCTACTTCTCTCTGTTTATGTCTATGGCGGATCACGCAGGGACTGTGCTCTTCCGCAGCGGTACCTACCAGTCTGGCCTGAAATAGTCCCAATATAAATACTTATTTTAAGTGTACCATAATGATTGTACATTCTCATTATATAATTTTGGTAAATCTTGAACAAGTTACGGACAGCAGCTTTAAAATAATAATTTATTAAATGATTTATTAAATTACAATTGATTTTGTGATTCCTGAAGTTAAGAACTGTATTGTTTTCAGTAAAAACAATAGTTACTTCAGCAATTCATTTTAATCTTGTAATAAAACCAAAATCAACAATGGCTTGGTTTTTTGGAGATGACAAGAATTGAGTGATTTGAAATGTGATAAAAACGACCCAAAGACTGTTTTTATTACTCAAAAAGCTAAGATATTGTCAGATAAATTGCCATTTGTAGCTCTCTAGCAGAGCTAATTTTAAAGAATTATCTGTTGTTAAGGGTCATATTCAGATCACACAGAGCCGAAGCACAACCAAAACAATGTTCTTACGCAAAATGAATGCAGTTTTTTTTTTTTTACATAGTTTGCCTTTAGCTTATAAAATGAATAGCAAACTTGCAATCATGTTCAAAATACTGTTAAAATATAAAATCCAGTACCAAAGATCTGGGCAAGGGACGTTCAGAAGATGCACAGTGCCTCCAGAGCAGAAATATCACTAGGCCAAGAGCAATGAGAACAGCACACGCAATCATGACGATGAGGCTCATGAAGCTTTCTGAAGAAACACACACACACACACACACACACACGTCTGGTTCACTATCTTTGTGGGGACTCTTCATAGGCGTAATGGTTTTCATACTGTACAAACTGTACATTCTATCCCTCTACACTGCCCCTGCCCCTAAACCTACCCATCACAGGAAACATTCTGCATTTTTACTTTTTTTTTAAACTAACGCACGCACACATTAATGCCGACAAACGCTGAACAAACATATGCAAAGAAATAAATGTGAACTGCATCCAGTGCTGAGTAGTAACTGATTACAGCAGATTAAAAAAAAAAGTAATTTTAAAATACTCATAATCAGACTACCGGTAGTTACTTTTTATTAAATGACCACTAGTTGTTATTCTCACAATAGCAGTTAATTATAATTTATAATTCATTGATTCTCCCTACTATTTCTACTAATTTACATTTATTATTTCCAGGTTTGTGGAACTGAACACACAGACTAGTCATGTATGGCGGACCAAATTACTCAAAATGAAATAAATAAATAATGAATTCAATTAAACAACAATAAAATGTAACAGTTTATTCTGAAATAATTCAATAATTAATTTATTAATTTAATAATTTATTAAATAATTTATTAAATTAAAATAAATAAATAAATAAATCTGTTTATTTTGTAAAATTACATGAAATTGTTTAATATATTTCACAATTACCTCTTCCACACACACTATTGCTATGTTTAAAAATCTATTTTTTCATTATTTAATGTGCTTTTTTAAAAAGACGTTTTTCATAATAGTATGCTGCATTTACGAATAACGCATATTTGACGAATTATGCATTTCCAGAGCACGATTTTCTCAAAGATTTTTTTGTCATAATAATAAAGGACATTTTACTAATGCCAATCAACAGGCAGTGGGCGGAGCTTGGCTCTGATTGTTCAAGCCTTTCAGATAGATTACTTTTTTCTGTCTGGGTCTGGCAGGGGGCAAAGGGAAAAATTCAGGAATTGATTGAAAATGAATATGGCGGTAGGAATTGATCAAGATAAAAACACAGCCTAAACACAGCCGCAGTTCTTATGTTTTCAGGTTTTTAGAAAATTCAATAGAGTCAAAATACATTTTTAGTCACAAATAAGAAATGAGAAGTCAACACACCACACACAGACTGATCTGTCTTGTCTGTCGACTCTTCAACTTCAAACCAATCAGAGATAAGCTCCGTCCACTGCCGGTTGGTTGGCATTTGTGAAATGTCCTTTATTATTATGAAAAAAATCTTTGGGAAAATGGTGCTTTGGAAATGCATAATTCATCAAATAGGCGTCATTCATACATGCACCATAGTATTATGAAAAACGTCTTTTTGAAAAAGAAGGTTAAAACAATGAAATTAATTATTTTTAAACATAGCAATAGTGTGTATAGAAGAGGTTGTGAATTATATTAAACAATTTCATGTAATTTTACAAAATAAATAGATACATTTATTTATTTATTATTACTTATTTAATATTAAATTAAACTAATTATTAAATTAATTAATTGTTTAATTATTTTATTATTTCATAATAAACGGCTACATTTAATTGTTGTTTTATTGATTTCAGTATTTATTTAATTATTTCATTTTGAGTAATTTGGTCCTCCATAGTCATGAGCAACTAGTCATAAGCCATTAACTGAAAACGTAGAGCCACAGCATTTGATCACTCGATTTACAGAAATCACTTCACCTTTAACAAGTGTTTTCTCAACATTGCATAACTAAGCTCCTGACAAATACATTATTTGAATTATTACTCAGGGAGTCATTTAACCATGTATTACTGTCTTTGGAAGGCTTTGGTCTTTCAAACACATTCCAATATACAAATTCACATAATTTCATATTTGAAATTCATATTCCCCAACTTTTTTTGTCAGCTAAATCTCTTTGACCTAATATATTTACTTGAAGTACCTCCTGAGACTTTAAGTTCATAAGTTAGGTCAATAATAAAATTAAGTCAATAATAATAATTAAAAATCAAAGTATGTTCATAGTTTTCTAATGTTGGTTAATGGTCACATGACAGGGAGGTAAACAAATACATCTTTTTTTAGTGTTTTATTTTGATCATTTTTTTATTTCATTTAATTTATTTAAATGTTTAGGATTTATTTATTAGCTTTTTATTAAACTCCCTGCAGTTCCATCATGAACTCCAGTCTGGGAAACCAAGACGTAATGTAATATTTAATACATTTCATGTTGTTAATAACAAAGAATATAATATATTTTCTTTCTCTTTGTATTTTTATAGCAATATAGCATAAGATTATCCTATTTAAATCAATGTGATAAGTTAGGTCAAAAGTAATCTTAAAAATAAGACAGATTACATTACAAGTGTAATGGATTTCGTTACGAACTACAGTTTGCCATACAAGTTGTAATCAGTAACTAATTCAAATTACAAGTAATCTACCCAGCACTTACGGCATCATTAAACCACAAAATAAGTATAAACAGAAATGATGCAGACCAATCTTTGCTGGTACGTGAACACACTGCGGGAGGCTCGATGGAGAGGGGGCCAGATCTTCAGCTGTGAAGTTGGCCACAGCACAGTACTCTTGCCCTGGTGTAGGAAAACCAAATTCCACCTTGAGTGTGTTTCCAACCATCACTGCAACAGTGTGTGTCTTCAAGAAAAACAAAACAGCTGAACTCTCCATTTAAACAAACGGTAAAATGGGGTTAAAGGGATGTAAAGATGAGTTGTGCACCTGTTTGTCTGAGAGGTTATGTTTGTTGTATAGAGTGACTGTGGCCAAGACACTTTTAAAGTCCTTTATCGGGCAGGGGCAAGCCATCTCCTCCTCTTCCTCATAAGAACTTCCTTCCTCTTCACAGAATATGGATGGAGCACAAGGAAGATTTACCGTCACCCAGAGGCTTCCATTGTCCATGGAGATGCTTATGTTGGGGGGGCTAAATGTGGCAGCAGCTGGCAAAAAAAGAGAACGTATTAAAGGTGCAATCTCACTCTCAACACTTTTAGAGGAATTGTAACATATTCCCCCGTTTCACAGACAAAAATGTCAGTGCTATTGTTTTGTCTTGAGATGCACACAGTAATGTTTTTTTTTTCCCAAGGGACATTTATAAAAGCGTCTAAAATGTCCTAATTGAACTAAGGTTTAATCCTGGCCTAATCTTAACCCTGTCTGTGAAACCAGGCCATTGTGACAAATAATATTCATATTAATGAGTATTATTGATTATAATTAATACTTGTCTGATTATATGAATTAATAATGGACAGATGGCTATTATATATCAAACATGTTTCTCAACACATTATCTATTATTAGTGAATGCATTTCTGTAGCTCTTTTTTGTAAATGGTTTATTCAATGCAAATTTTCAAGCTTTGTACAATATTCCTAATTAATTTTTGGTGAGGTTTAATACTTGGTTTGAGGATTAATACTGACAATCATTTATAGGGTCACAGGGAAGAGATTTATTCAGCCCGGGAAGCTCTTCTGATGTCAGGCTGATGTCGTTGTAGTTGTTTAAGCTTGGAAAGACATGTGACAGATCACAGCTTTGCCGGGAAATCTGGATGCAGTGTGAAACATTTTTCCATGATGCACTGCAAAACAAACACACAATATCAAGATCACTTAATGAAGATGCCAAAAAATTCTTTACGGTGATCATCTGGCCATTGATCTCCAGTGGAAAACAAATTTATATTTCTGACTTCCATTTTCTTAAAAACGCAACTCTTCCACAGGGCATGATTTAAAAAGGAAAAAAAAAAGCGAGTAAAGATCAAACTGAGCTTGATCGCTAATGAGTCATTTTCTTTTTCAATTCTCATTCAGAGGAAACCAACAGCGTGCCTGAAGAGGTGACAATAGCCTGTCTGCTTTGGGGCAATAAGATTGGATTGTGCTTGACTGTGGCTTTCTGCTAAACCACACAAGTTTCACCTCTGAGCCCAGCGCTCTACTGCTCTCTGCGTCTCACTCTCATTTCTCCTATAAACAACATCTTCCACGTCATTCATAGCTACTCATGCGTTTCTAAAGCTCTTCTTTGTGTGTAGATGAGACTAACTGCTGGGGTATCCTGGTCTGGACAGTGTAAGTCGTCTTAGGCTTGGCATCAGGGCAATTCCACTCAAGATAGCATCCCAAATCGATTGTGCGGACTCTGACATCACAGACACAGAGCACAGTCTCTAAAAAAAAAAACACATGAAAACAAGAACATGTTGCACCTGTGTATATCACAGATGTGACCTGAAAACATCTCGCACGCAGAATACAAAAGAGCAAAAAAATATACACTTACCTACATTAAACATCAACAGAAATAAATATTCCAGCAAGTTAAGGGCAATGACAGACATCCCCACATGTACGCTATTTTAAGAAAGAAAAAGGAAAAAAAAAGAGAGCTGTATTTATCAAATGTCATATGTACAAAAGCTGACTGACAGCATAATTACATTGTAATATTTTTTAAAAATGACGTACTTATATAATGAGGTTAAAAAAAACAAAAACAAATGCTCGCATAAAAAGATTTACCTTAAACAAAAGATTGGAGAGGTTTCATTAGCTCTTACTTTCAGTGGGTGAGCAGATAAAGTGAGAAGAGGACAGATGTCACAGCGTCTCTCATGCCACAAAACCACACAGGGACTAAACCCACTAGCAGAGGAAACAAAAGCAAAGGAAGAGAACAAAAGCAAAATGCTAGCAAAAATGACATTAAAACAGTTTCTGTTAATATACATTAAATTAGATTCAAATAAATTAATATAATAAATACATTTAATGGTAACACTTTAGAATAATGGTCATTAGTTAACTACATTAGTTAACATTATCTAATAATGAACTTCACTTATAACTCATTTATTCATTTATTCTTTGTTCAATTCAACACTTCCTAACGCATCTTTAAAATCTTAACATTAGTTAATGCACCTTGAACTAACATGAACAAACCATGAACAGCTGTACTTTTATTAACTAATGTTTACAAAGATGAACAAATACAGTAACAAATGAACCGCTCATGTTGAGTTCATGTTAATTAACACATTAACATTAAATAATGACCATTAATCTAAAGTGTTACCAATTTAATTTATTCCTGTAATGGCTACTCCTGTCTTCAGTCACATGATCCTTCAGAAATCATTCTAATATGCTGATTTTAGTGCTCAAGAAAAAGGTATTTTTATCAATATTAAAAACTGCTGTGCAGTTTAATAATTTTGTGGATTATTTGATGAATTGACAGTTCAAAAGATAAGCATTTATTTAAAAATTAAAGTATTATTATTAGTATAATTATTTTTAATCTAACTTACATCAAACTTTACTTACATATAGTAGCTATATTATATATTTAACACACACTGTAATCCATGGTATTTTAAACTTTACATATATACATACCTTATGCATAAAATTCAGTAAGCATGTCGTGGTTGCATTGTATACTCGGACTCATAACACTTTGTAGCCATTTTACCATGTGACGCTCAACATGTAAAGTAGCTATACTACAAATATGTGACTCACATCCTCCAAAGACAACACAGCCGGTTAGCTCATGTCATTTAATGTCATTAATAAAATAATACATAATTTTTTTTCTCCACAAAGCATCTTCATAAACTTTCAAATAATAGCAAAAATAACAAAACATATTAACAAGGTGTCATTAGAAAGGCATTAAAACCTTTTGGAGTGTTCAAGTTTAAAGGACTAGAACAGGAGATCAGAATACTAAGTGATCCACCGAGTCTAAACAATAATACAGTTTTTTTTCCTCCAGAAAGGCATTTTTGAGCTTGATCTCAGCTCAAGCGCATTAAGCAGTAGCATATATTTTTTTAATATATAGTGCTTCACCTATATAACATGCAGTTATAATTTATGTGTCCGTGTGCCAGGCAGAGCAATGTTCGTCTCTGTGGGCGAGGGAGGCAACGCTTTGCACAGAAGCCTTTTCCCAGCCGCGTCGCCATTCAAGTTCTTATAGGGGTTTTGCCGAGGTCCACGAGCGCAAATGGAGGGGAAACTCATCCCTGCTAGGCAGCAACCCGGACAGGATATGACCTCATCCTGTTCCGGAGGCGCAAGAGGCGTAGTGGCACCATTGGAGTTGTTAGCCCCCCACCCCAGAGATCGATTTATAGGAATAGTGCTGTTGTTGTTATCCGTGTCTAGTAACGGAGGTAAAGAGGGTGGTCCGTTGGAGACCGGGGAGCTCCAGCCATTGGAGAAGAGTTTGGTTGAAGTAGCGCCAGCGCCATCTAGTGTATCAGGAGAGCTGGTGCAGTCCATAAGCTCCTCAATGTTCTCTTCTAACACAGATTTGTTTGGAGACATCAACTCTAAATCCAACTGGAGACCAGAGTCTTCAGCTACAGTTTCTTGACTTCTCATTTCAAGATTCCCCTTGTCAACGGGAGCGTCGACAAACTCACTAATATTAGCCAAGTCAGGAATACTCTCATTGCTCATGGTCAACAGACTGTCCAACATATTTCCATTGACTGGATTTGCATCTTCTGTGTCCATAACACTTTTATTATTCTCGCATTTCTCATTGTCACCGGTGCCGCATAATGACTGAATGTCTTCTGGTGTGCAGGGCAATGATTGGCTGCGTCTGTGAAAATGGGGCGGGCCCTTGTCACCAGAGACAGGGCTGCTGGGGTTAGGAGGAAGAGCAAAGGTGAGGGAAATAACTGACTTGCTGGGGGTGTCAAAGAGCTTGATGCGGCCGCCGTTGAGGTCTTCTCGCTGGGAGAAGGGGTTGACGCGCATCGGTGTGGTCTGAGTCAGGGGAGGGGACGGAGGGAGAAGCACGTCTGACTTGCTACGGCAGAGACGCTGGTAAGCAGGAATGTCTAGGGAATGCTTTTGACTCAGGGGTGTTGTGTTTGTGGACATCTGGTCTGGAAGGGAAGAGAAAAACAAACTCAGGCTTAAGGCTCAGTTTTTACCACTTACGATACTTAGTTAATAAATTAGGGTCCTATGCTTTTCATGAAACAGAAAACACAGATGGAATTAATGATAGAATAATTAATAATATTAAATTAATTAATAAAACCTCAACAATTTAATCATTCATTTTATTATAATTAAATTGATTGGAAAGACCTTTTGATTAAAACGTAATTAAGCCATTCAAATGAAAAAAAAATTACAACTATTAATTAACTGTTGTTAAATTGTAAGAGTTTCACTATTTCAGTTAATCAGACATATTTTTGTAAAAAAATAAAAAAATGAAATAAAAAAATGAAAAGGAATTAAACTTATTACCCGTGTATGTTGCGTTTAATATTAATATTAATAATTTAATATTGAAAGTTGAAAAATTAGAAAACAGCTCATTTATTTGTATCTCCTATTCTTAATTGATTAAAAAAACGAGAATTTGGCTTGATTTTATATTTTTATGTTCAGGGATAGTAAATGGATAAATGGCTTGAATATTTGATTCACACATGTGGCCAGGGGCATGAAACACCTCTTTCCGCTGATTGGTCAACCAAAGACCAAACCGTGCCAATTTCGGTTCTTCAATGGTTCTGTGCTCCAATGCAGAATGAATTCTTAAAGTGTTCATTACAGTAATCCCTTCTTTTATCAAACAACCGGATATTACACACATAAATTACTCATCTGCCTACTTTGGCTCACCACTAGTTTTATTTATAGTTGTTCAACTATCAAAATCTATGTGGCAAAGCTGTGTGACCCACTGGACAGCACAGAGAAGCAGTTACATTGCAGCGAAGCGCATCAGTATCGGTTTAAATGTAAATATGCAGCAGTTTTAACCATTATTTTAGATAGCAAGCTGAGTTTTGAACATGGAATAAAGCTGAAATCAAATGAATGAATGCCTTTGCAAAATAAGTAATTGTAATCACTGTGTAAATCTGATGAGCAGTTTGCAAATAGGTCTACATATCACTACAGAATTCAGATGCAACTTCTAATTGATACTGATTTGATAGGTATCAACCTATTGTCTTATTATTCTGATAGAATTTGTCGAGTACTTTTAAGAATTTTTCATAAAAGCTGATAACTACACATTTCTAAAAGCTCAGAAAAATTGCCCCTAAAAAATTAATAACTGATAATAGGGAATAAATTGCTTTCACTCCTAGATGACGAAACATATGTGATACGGTGTGTCCACAGAAGTGCTCGGAAAACTTTGTTTGCCTCCTGCATGGTCCTGCAGCGATCCCCTCCATCTGGTCTTCAGCTGTGCGTGTCATGCCTCGATGACGTCATCAGGACACTGCCAAATTGGGAATATGTAGCAATAGAGCCTCTAGCGCTGGGAGAAATATAAAACACATTGTACTGTGGCGCTTACAGAGACTTCCACCATCAGCTCTGTTTTTCTATTCAGAAAAGTTATTAATATATATTTTTTACTTTTTATTAATTTCTTGTTATTTTTCCCTTTTCTATTGTTGCTCTGAGAAGTGTGTTATAAATAAAATCTATTATTATTATTATTATTATTGTTATTATTATAATATAAAATAAACTTCTGTTCTATGGCTTTATGGATCAAGGTGTCATTACAGGATTTTGATATCTTCTCGTAACCGAGTGAGCACTTCCTGGACCTGTATTATATATTGTATTATAATGGATATTTAACATTACCCCTAACTAGGTGTGCTGTAGACACTGAACTGAACAACAGTAATTTGGAGGAACAAATAACATAGGCCTGTTGGATAGTGACATAACACAAGTTATAAAATTACACCATATAAGCTATTCTCTATGAAAACAAACAACAACAAACCTAAAACTAATAGAACATAACCAAAACAATAAATGTGCTGTTATAGTAAAATGACATTAATACAAAATAATGTCCTTTATATCTTATTATATCTATCATAATTCAAATTCATCCCTTGTCCAAAGCTAAAATCTAAAATAAAAGGTATGACTGCTGCATATTTACACAAACCGATACTGATGCTTTTCGCTGCAATGTAACTGCATCTCTTTGCTGTCCAGTGGGTCACACAGCTTTGCCACATGGATTTTGATAGTTGAACAACTTAAAAAAACCAGTGGTGAGCCAAAGTAGAGACTTAGAAGTAAACACCCACGTCTAGGATTGGATTGGATTGGAGAAGATTTGCATATTTAATGAGCTTAAGCTCCCCTGTCAGTTCAGTTCAGATGAGAGAGGAGAGATTGATGGAGAAGCGGCAACCGGAATGATTCTCTCGACCACAGGGCTCGTAAACGTCTTTATCAAACAAACACAATGATTCATTTATTTTTCATCCACCCGCGATTGATTAGACTATTATTTTTATATTACACATAGCCCGCAAGATCGGACGATATAAGCGCGAACTGCGCGCACACACAGTGCTGTCAAAATTGCTCAAATTACATTTGAATTTTATTCCATCTAAAACAAACACGAATATTCAAACTATTCAAACATCCGGTTGCGCATTTTGATATACAGTTTAAATGAACAAACTTTGAATGCTGATCAAGAGTTGTGCAAGCAATTTAAGGTCGCAAGACTCGCGACTCTTGTCCCAAATATACCAGGCTTCATTCAGTGATTGAAACAAATATTAATATTAATTGAATTTTTACAGCATATTGAACTCTCAGAACGAGCTCTGCTGTGGTAAACAGGAAACTTTTCCTTGACATGAAACGGTGAATAATCCCACCAGTGAAAGCAGTGCATTTATCCTTTATTCATGCAATATCTCTTCAGTCAGAACAGTAGCCTACACTTTAGTGTTTCTGTTTAACGTTAAATAAAATGAGGGATGGTATGCTTACTGTATCTTACATAGCTTGCATATAACTTTATCTCACGGCTAAACAATTTTACCTCCTACCGACCAAAATCCAATGTACCTCCAGACATGGCTTTTTAGATTATGGAGTTAAAATCGCTTTCTCTGCTGCGGTCGAGTTGGACTCTGCAATTTCTTCATTGCAAGACGCGTCAACTTTCAGCATTCACAGTGCGACTCCTGTGACCTGTCGCTGAACCCCCATGCGCGCGTTCACTCGCAAAGCAGACAGCCAGCCTCTACTACCGCGGCTTTTTTTTTTTCTTTTTCTTTTTTCGAATATTCATTTTCACCTTTGTTTTTAAAAAACTATTTGAATAAATTGAAAAACTAATGGACACTAGAACACTAGTTTCCTAGAAACTTTAAAAATAAAATATGAATATTATATGATTTTATCAACATGAATTTGCATTATGCATGTGAAGTAATTATGCAAATGTGAATAGAAAAGAAAAAAGAAGCCTTCTGACAACACATTCTCTCCGCTGTGTGTTTTTTTTTTGCTGACTTACCCTGTACATCAGGCTCCATACATTCACTCTGCTCTCGATCACTCACTCTCTTCTCCAGCTCTGCCACCAGCTCTGTGAATGAGGGTCGACTGTCTGGGTTCATCTGGGAGAGAAGAAAGAGACAGACAAATTAAAATGCTGAATTTTTAAAATGTCATGTAAACACTTTTGGCTGATTAAAATGAGTCACATTTTTGAGAAGTCAGACTATCAGGCTTGAATAAAGCATGTGTAGCTTGGCTTCAACCAGCATTTATGCATATGAATTTAACCAGAGCCTTGTAAGATGAGCCTCCAAGCTAGCAAAAAAAGTACCGGTAGTGGTACACTGGCAAAGGGACAATAGCCCGTCTTTTTAAATGGATGTCAATGGAGGAGAGGCTTCAGTATGCTTATTGCTTAAAGGGGGGGTGAAATGCTGTTTCATTCATACTGATCTTTTTACACTGTTAAAGACTTGGAATCCCATACTAAACATAGACAAAGTTTCAAAAGTTAAGGTGGACGTTTGATGGGAGTATTTCTTTGTCAAAAATACTACTTCCGGTTAGTCATACGTTTCGGCAAGTTTTTTGAGATCATGCGTCCCCTTTGACGTTAATGGGGGCGGAATTTCCTTGTATGGGCCTTACGGACAATTCTACCGGAAGCGCGTGAGAGAGAGAGAGAGAGAGAGGGAGAGAGCGAAAGCAACAGCCTACGCCCATCAAAGCGCTGGCTTGTAGGATGCTGGACAGGTGATGTGCACATAACAATGTCACCAAAAAAGTGCGTTTTTGGTTGCCAGACCAAGACAGTCCTGCACAGATTCCCCAAAAACCACGCGTTAAGGCAACAGTGGATGTAATTTGCTTTTCCGGATCAGCAACTGAGTTGCGCGAATGTTTATATCTGTTCACTGCATTTCGGTGCCGACTGTTTCATAAACAAGGCCCAGCTCGACACAGGATTTTCCCGATCGCCTAATGCTGAATGATGGAGCAGTCCCAACGTTAGAACCGCAGGCGGTGAGTGAGACTGCTTCAAATGTCTGTGTTTTTGCCTATGCTCATAGCCCAAACATGGCTGTATCTGATTAAAAGCCATATTTTTATTTTGAATAAAGTTTTTTTCCCGCTGTTAGGGATGACACAGCTTTACGACGCACTCGACTCAACACAATAGCAGCAGCGAGCACACGTCATTATTTAGCTCCGCTCACACGATACGCCCCCACCCGCTCGGCTTTTTTCGGAAAGACTCGGAACAGCGCATCTTTCTTATATCATTATAAAAAAATAAAGACTTTTCGGAGATATGCAGGATGCAATGCTACTCTATAGGTACTCAAGATTGACATGACACTGACTGAAACTGAGTGTTTCACCCCCCCTTTAAATAACTGACAGCCTTCCTAATAATCAACAATGTGTTTGCAATTAAATATTTATTTTGAAGTGAGCAAGATTTGAAGTTTACAAAAATCAAGCCGCGCCATTCTTATCTCCAGAACTCCGCTCCGCGCAACAGAATATATAGCCTATATCTATCTGAATTCGATACATGGATTATTACAGAGTTTATTGCAACTACATTTAATCTCGTTCTCATCAAACAACCAGACTAATAAATTGACACAATCCATAGTACCAGGGCAGAGCCTAGACCAGTGGTTTTCAAACTTTTTTTTAAAGCGACCCTCTTTTTTTTTTTTTTTTTTTTTGCGACCCATATATAGGCCTACAACCATATACATTCAAATAAGTCAAGCCAAGCATAACAATACTTGTATACAATGGGCCATTTGACTGTATTCTCCATTAAACCACTAGATGGCACAAATATTCAACTCAGCACTTTTCTACACAACTGCTTTTGATCCTTGATGCGTTCGCAACGCAAAGTTGATTCTGCACTAATTTGATAACTAGGCATATCTATGGGACGCTAATTAACTGGTTAACTGTTAACCAACAAGACTTTTGAAAGAGAGAGAAAAACAGGTAAGTCACGTATAAGTCGCATTTGATTGCATTCATAATAATACCAGTAGGCTAAATAAAGCGAAATATTGTACTACAAACATAGGTTATTTTAGTTCCCCTCACTCCACAACAAATCCTTCAAATGTAACGGTATTCAGAACAGAAGGCTATAACTATATAAAGTCAAAACGAAATTATTTAATGAGGAACTGAAAGTAACCAGCGTTAGACTCACGCAGCCTCACTCCCTCATTCGAGTCCCAATGTTTCCATATTGGTGATAAATTTAGATGCTAAAGCATTATTTATTATAGGCTTTGGCTACTTAACTCGCGTCCCAATATTGATGGGAAAAAATAATACTCTTCACATGCGCAAAAATGTGCTTGAGAAGTGCACTCCCGCGGGAGTCGCGGAACCCAACGCATATAGAGTGCGGCGCGGGACTAGATTTGATGGCTGAGTGCGGGCGGTAGCTACTCGTGTGTGTGTGTGGATTTCGGGAGAATAAAACTATTTGCATGACCACAGCAAAATAAAAGAATCTATAAAGAAAACATCTAGAAACAAATAAAATGTTATAAAATAAAATAAAAACAAATTACAGTTGGAGGCAGAGTATAACACATTTTTGCCGTGTTGTGCAATGGAACCAATATATTGGTTAAACAAAGCCGATAAAACAAATGTTTATTTCTAGAACGCAATGGCCAAACAGATTCATTTAAGAGAAAAATCCCATCACCGCTCAAGAGTTTTTGTGCAGTGCTGAATTCTGTATGCAGACAAATCCTTTGATTATAGAAAGTTTAGACATTATAAAAAAAAAGATTCATTGTGCAGTCATTTTTATTGATAACAGAGCTTTGTGAGATCGCGTTGAACTGAGATGAGAGCTTTTTTGGAATAACGAGCGCACTTTGCGCGTATTCTGCCAAACCACGCAGGAAAAAACTATTTATACTTGTATGCGGACAGGAGCGGGACAAAACCTAAAATCAAAGGTTTTTACAAAACCTAAAATCCTAGCTTTTTTTGTTAATCTGTTAATTATTTAAGTCAATATATATTTCATGTATTTATTTCTTTTATATAGGCCTATAGAATGATTTTATGGAAAAATAAATATTTTTACATTTTTAATGTAAGCTAACTCCATTTTTCTTAATTGTCCTGGCGACCCGTTTTTTAAGTCTCGCGACCCACCCAAGGGTCGCGACCCAGGGTTTGAAAACCACTGGCCTAGACAGAGCTTTCTTCTACATTCGCGTGCAGTGAAATACTAATTTATCGTATTAAATATAATTTATGTGGCATCTGCTCTCACAACTAGCTAAACTATTTGGCACACTTATTAGCCTTCTTATTCAGCTGACCAACTCTCAATTTGTGAGCCGGAGGCTGTGTGCCGCACTGGACAGTGCGAGAGACTGGCCTAGGCGCAGAGCAGAATGGATTCAAGGCTGCAGCGGTGGCAATACAGCATCTGAAGTTGCTTTTAGATGTATTTACACAATTTAATGCTGAGAGTTTAACCTGTAAATACATTCACACAGCAGAGCAAATATATAGCCTAATGCAATGACATTAGTTTTATACAAAATGTTTTGAATACAGAAATATGAAGAATTAAAAGATGAAACGAATATTAAATATTGGCAGTAGGTGGCAGCAAGTCACTGTGTTAATGAATGAGTCATTTTATTCATTCGATTCACTCGAAACGCTGATTCATTCAATAATACAAAGGCTGTATGGCTGGTGAATCACTTAACCGATTTGTTCAAAGACTCGGCTTCATTCACAAATTAACTTGGCTACTCTGTGCGCCTTATGTTGCGAGTCGCACAATGATCTGTGGGTTTGCTTTAGAAATTTAGCTGGCAGAAAAAATAAAACATTGTTTTGAGGGACATACTCAGTGTTAATGAAAAAAAACAACTGTGTATTGCAAACATTGTATTGATCACTTAACTACAACATTCTCTGCTCTGTTCAATGAGTCGCGCATCTTTGGCACACATATTTCAAGAGTTGATCAGCTAAATAAAACAGGCGGTGTGCCAAATGTGACAGCAAATGCAATGTAAATTAATTACAATTTATTATGAGAAACAAATTCCACCGCACGCAAAAGCATAGGCAGAAGAAATAATAAATGTGTCGTGCCATTTATTAATATTGTTGTTTGATGAGATAGCCAATAGACCCAGATGAAATGTCCGATACATTCTCGTCCTCGCTTTCCAGTGCGTCTCGTCACTCCAGCAGAGATTTTTAGAGTTGGTCAGCTAAATAAAAGAGCGGTGTGCCAAATACATAGCTAGGAGTAGTTGTGAGAGCAGATGCCACGTAAATTAATATTTATTAAAATAAATTTGTATTTCTCTGCACGCGAATGTGAAAGCTCTGTCTAGGCTCTGCCCTGGTATGGGTTGTGTCGAGACATTTATTAGTCTGGCTGTTTGATGAGAATGAGATTAAATGTAGTTGCAATAAACTGTTAATAATCTGAACAAATGTATCGGATAGATACTATTCTGTTGAGCAATGTACAGAGCTAAGAACTGAAGGCACTCTTGATCTTTGGTTGACCAATCAACCGAAAGGGGTGTTTTGTTCCGGCCATGTTGAGATCGAATATTCAAGCTGTTTATCCATTTGGGTTTTATTGTTTTTCCATTTGGCGAATTAGAACAAAGTGTCATTAAAGGATGTGATAAATGAATGCTTTCGTCGTTTTTCTGTTTGGAAGACAAAAAGGAACAAAACGAATTATCCGAAAGGTACACGAACCATTCCGTTTACAGCACTACACATTTATTGTTTATGACATTCTCAAACAGTGATTGACGGTTGTAAAACTCAGAGCGATTCAATTATGTTAAATCTATAACGTGATTGGTTTATGAGGGACACGTGATCCAAGTTGACAGTTGAGCCAATGGCCGCGGAGGTTTGTGTCATGTAATAGAATTAGAGTACAATTTGTCCTGGCATTGTGCGATTGCTTCAGAAAAAAGTTGATTTTATCTTTGAAAAATTCAATCCGCATTATGTAATGACAGGCAGATGAAGACTGTTGCTCGATGTGAGATGTGCAGGGGAATATGGATATTTATGTGTGAGGGCTTACACTGCAGCAGATGACTGTGAGGTTGAAGAAATGAGGTGGACAGTCTTCCACCATCTGCCGAAAGGCCTCCACATCCAGACCAAAGTCCTGAAACATAGAATGACCACCTAATTAAGTGTTAAGAAAAAAGGTACAAACCGCGTGGAGCACAAGCTGTACGGTAGAAGAAAAGGAACATCACCCTGACAATGATTGGTTTATGATTTGTATGTAATAGCATGAAAAAAAAACTATTATACAACAAATTATTAAACTTATCAGCATGATTAGACACGACACCCTTATTTGCTCAGCATAATACACTACTTCATTGCCAGTGCTGTTATCTCACATGGAGTAAACTATGATCCGTATTCATAAATTGAGTGAGTACATGAGACTGGTGACAGGAGTTGGCCTGACATTCGAAGACTAGGTGGAAGGGTGAAGCAAACAGATATAGACCAATAAAATAGCACTATAATAATAGCAATTTAAAACATGCTTGCCTTAATAAAACGTGCTTGTTCACCCACTTTAAAACTTTTTCCATAAACTGAATACAGAAGGCTATCGGCTGAAATGTTACTTTATGAAGATTTAAAAGGGTGGTAAAACAAGATTTCACTTTTCTAACTTTAGCTAGTGTGTAAGGTTGCTGTTTGAGCATAAACAACATCTGCAAAGTTACAACGCTCAAAGTTTAAAGCAAAGGGAGATATTGCTTTTAAAGAAATCAATTTCTAAGGACTACAGAAATTATAAAAAAAATAATAATGAAACTTTTTTTTAAACAAAGCATGAACACATGTTACACCCCACAAACACAATCAAGCCTTTGAAAGAATTTGTGGTACCACCCATTTAAATATGGATATTTTTCTTACACAAACGCATCAATTTACTTCTAAAGGCATGTATTAACCTCCCGGAGGTTATTATGGACTTCAAAAAAAAAAAAAAAAAGGCCAACAAAACAAGCTTGGATTAGTCATAACTGAACTTTAATTCGTCTGAAAGAAGAATATCATATACACCTAGGATATTTTTGGCATTTGATCTGAGCTTATAAGATGCTGTATGTTCAGTTTTTCACCTCTGTCCGGGGTAGAAAGTCAGGATCCGCCTGTATCCGGCCAATAATCTCACAGAGAATGATACCGTAGGCAAATACATCCACCTGTATTAAACAAAAGTGTTTAAATCTGTAAAAACCTTATTGCAATGAAGAATATTCTCAATCAAAGAGGATAAAAGGCACTAACTTTTGCATTTGATATTGTAAAATAAAAGTAATCTCATAAGTACAGTGGGTTAAACAGCCATTTTAAAGGACTCTGTTGGTAATCAATCATATGGTGTTTGACCTTTTCATTGTAGTGTTCTCCTCTGAGCACCTCTGGAGCCATCCAGTAGGGGGAGCCGACGACAGCCAAACTCTCTTTTCCAGCCTCATCACTTAAACAGCCAAAGGGAAAACAGGAAAATTATTTACTTAAAGTGAACCTACAAGTTCTGTTAATCTTTTTATAATTACTTGTCATTTCCACATTTAACACCCATAAATCCCTAGTCAATTAACCAACAGCATGATTATGTGTGCATGCATGTATAAAAATAAAACAAAACAAGGTCTTGTAAGATCTTAATTATAGATGGCATACTCATACACTGCTGAGAGACACTTCCTCAGTTTTATTTTGGTCTGGGACTGTGTACTGGCATAAATAGACTGAGACGGGAAGAGTGGAGAGAGAGAGAGAGAGAGAGAGAGAGAGAGAGAGAGAGAGAGAGAGAGAGAGAGAGAGAGAGAGAGAGAGAGAGAGAGAGAGAGAGAGAGAGAGAGAGAGAGAGAGAGAGATAGAGAGAGAGCGAGAGAGAGAGAGAGAGAGAGAGAGAGAGAGAGAGAGAGAGAGAGAGAGAGATAGAGAGATAGAGAGAGAGCGCGAGAGAGAGAGCGAGAGAGAGAGCGAGAGCGAGAGCGAGAGAGAAGGGAAGAGAGCGAGCGAGAGAAAGAGAGATAAATGTACCACAGTGTAAACACCATTTGGGGATGTGGGTTACTCAGAGAGGGAATCTACCACAGCAAACTGCTGAAATACTTTGTCCTTTTTAGGAGAGCTTTCCAAAAAAGCCTTCATTTAGCAATCTGCTCGGACTTCTTCAGATATACAAACATCCGTGGTTTTACAAGTAAACATGAAGCATTTGGAAGCACACTAAAATATGCATTACATAACATTTAAGCAAATACAAACATTGAGAAAAATAGGGTTATGCCAACTGTAACTGTAACACACACACACACACACACACACACAAACACACAAACACACAAACACACCACCACCACCATTAAAATAAACAGGAATTCTGGGTGGAAACAAGTCCCCAATGAAATCACATGTACACACTCTGGATATGTCAGAATAAAACACTAGCTTACTACTAACTGTATACACTAGTATATATGTTCAAAATTAGTAAGCAAAACAAAATTTATTATACAATAACAATTTCAAACAGTGGTGAAAACTTATCTAGCTGTGTTTAATTGAGCAGGTGGCATATAATTAACATCTTGGTAGTTTGTATTTTTAGTTAGTATAACTTTTTTTATTACATTTATGTAAATAAGAGCCTAAACAAGAAACTGTTATTCTAGTTCTTTTATCATATTGGAATGAGAAGGTTAAATCAATCCCATTGTATTGTGGGATGCATTACTTAATGCAGTAGCGTAAACAAAATTGATCAAGGTTTTCAGTAAATTTATTGTATAATCTTTTATGAAAGATTATAAGTAGTAATTTATAAAATGTTCTATAAATGTTGTTACTGAACATTATATTAAATCAAAGAAACCTGAGAATCAATTGTAATAATATGTCACAACATTACGGTTTTACTGTATTCTTAACACATAAATGCAGTCTTGGGGACCATAAGATATAAAATATTATAATAAATAATAAATACACAGACCAAACTTTTAGACGGTAGTGTAATTGCATACTATGCACAATACAAATACACAAACTATACATACTGTAAAATAAGAGTATGCTATTCTGAACATTGGCATTCTCTTATAAAATACACTGAGATGGTCAAGGCAGAACAGAAACCGCTCTAATGGCACTTACATCACACACACTATGGTTCCCATTAGGTAATGCTTGTGCTGAGACAGCGTATTAAAGGAAATCTGAACAGGGACTTACAGTACAAACCACTGCTCACAAACTTAAGTTAGTCAAACAGAGGCCCTGTGCTGAGGAATGGATTACACAAGCAGCGGATCACTTTAATATGTTGCAGCGTGAGTGCCTCACTAAAAGGAATGTTAATCCACAGGAAACACGGATTAACTGTTACATATAGTGCGGTCTACACTGGACAAACAGTTTCCATTTATATATAAAAGCACTGGAATATCATTAAAAGTAATCCCTTACTTAAAGGTGCAATGAGTTATCAGTTTGTGTTTATATTGTGCTGGCCAACATGACAGTCATTTCACGAAAGCAATACTTTTTAGTTGTTCATTTTATTGCAGAATGCACTATTAGTAGTCAGTCAGGATTAATTTATTTTGTAAATAAAACTCGACATGGTGGCCCCCTTGAGGTAATGTAAAATATCCATGTAAAATTTCTGGAGTGAAAAACAAACAAACAAAAACACCATTCAAAAGCACTATTCCATAAACCTTACCTACACATGGAAAAATGCCAGATTTTGTCAAATGCCAAATCACCCCATACACTTTAAAATATGCTTTGCAAGCCCCCACGTACTGTGTATAAAGACCTCAAATCTAAGTGATGTGCTGGTAAGGGCCAATTTACCTCCTCTCTTCATTTCCCATTTCCTCAGTAAAAGCCACTTAGCAACAGTATCATGAACATAGTTGCCAGGAGAATAAATTTATCGACACAATTAAAGCCACCAGCTATCCTCACATTAGAAGCATTATCAGGGGAGCGATTTATTGCAAGAATAATGCATATCATTAATATGCTTATATGATGGTCCTATATTGGCTAATGTCATAATCAGATTTCTGAATACTGAAGTGCTCTTCGTAGGTAGACCACTGTTCAAAAATGTAAGTCTCTTTTACTCACCAAGACTACATTTATTTACTCAAAATTACTGTCAAAACAGCAATATTGTGGAAAATTATACAAATGTACAATAATAAAATCTATATTATTCTATATTACTATATACATATAGACTATATATAGACACATTATACTGTATATTATTATCAATGTTGAAAACAGTTATGCTGTTTAATTATAGATGTGGAAACCAAACCAATTTTTTCAGGATTCTTTTATGAACAGAATGTTTAAAAAAAAGTCAGTAAAAACAGTATTTCTCTGAAAAAAATATTATATTATTATACACTACAATATATTATTATATTACTATTATTATACACCATAAATCAGTTTTGATCAATTTAATGTCCTTGCTGAATAAAATAATTAATTTCTTTTTTAATTTTAAATCTCACTGACCACAAACAGTAGTGTTTTGTATTTGATAAACTTTTTCATACACCCCCCCAATATTTTTTTAATATGTAAAAAATGTATTTGTACTTTAGTATCTGTCATGAGTTTAAGACCTTCATTTGACACCTTAGTAGTGTTTAATGGGTGTGTTCCCATTAACTTAGGAAATTAACTTTCCTTTAATCTTATGAACATCATTTAACTTGAAACATTGAGTAACAGTGAGATTTTTTCCCCAAATGTTATTCTAGCCGAGCGTCTATATGAACTGTATGTGTGTGTGTGTGTGTGTGTGTGTGTGTGTGTGTGTGTGACTGCATTAAATGTACATGCTTCAAATCATGTGTGAACAGATACTTGGGGCTATTAAGGGTAAATGTCAACATCATAATTCAAGCATATCTCAGGTATTTAACATCCATTTCAATTACACATGTAGCTCTGTGTACACAACTACTGAAACAGCAACAGGACATGACTGGGCTGGATGTGTAGAGGTGGCCCTAACCTGAAGATGTGCTTACTACATTACATGCTCTTAATCATTTACTCTCCAGCTATAGATTCAAGTGCTTCATGGGAAAATGGAAGCTCATCAATCAGTCCTGGGCTGCCTCCAACTCCCTCTCTAGAATAGTGTGGTATATATCTAATCTTATCTCTTGAGTTATGAAGATGCAATTTACTGACCTATGATCAGGAATTTTCTCTGCCAGGCCAAAGTCCCCCACCACGGCACTGCACTGCCCATTCTCCCAGCGTACCAGACAGTTCTAAAATACAAAAAAACACATTCAGAGAGAAAGATGATCATTTGTGTCCTTACCGTTTATTGTGTTTATTTTTTTACAGAAAAATTAGTAACACTTTAGAATAATAGTAATTAGTTAACATTAGGTAATGTATTAACTAACATGAACTAACCATGAGCAGTTTATTTGTTGCTGTATTTGTTCATCTTTGTTAACGTTAGTTAATATAAATACAGCTGTCCATGGTTTGTTCATGTTAGTTCACAGTGCATTAACCAACGTTAACAAGATTTTAATAATGTAGTAGTAAATGTTGAAATTAACAAAGATAAATAAATGTGTTATAAGTGAAGTTCATTTTTAGTTCATGTTAACTAATGACCATTACTCTAAAGTGTTCCCGAAAAAAATTGCTTAAAGGGGTGATGAATTGAGAAATCAACTTTCCCTTGAGCTTTTGATATACAGCTGTGGAAAAAATTAAGAGACCACTTAGCATTGATTTCTCAATGTTAAGTGGTCTCTTGATTTTTTTTCCAGAGCTGTACAAAAGTTCATGGTAATATAAGAATATCCTGTAAGTTTCAGAGCTGAAAACTTCCTTGTTAGTCAAAGAAAAGCTTTTATAGACACCAGGCCCCAAAAAATGATTGTGTGCCTCATCGTGTTGCCAAACACCGCCTCTACAGAATAATAAGCACGACTAATTCAGTAGCCCAGCCCACCGACTCATCTAATTAGTCTTTCGCCGAGCCCCGCACCGTACCGCACCCCTTAGTTACTGTTGCTACGTCTGACAAACAAATGGTCAAACACGACCAGCGCGACAGATTGCCATGACAGGAAGAGGTATTATACCTGTGCATGTCAGTTACCTTTTTTGGAGCAATACCTCCACGATATCCTCCAGATCGGTAGCCTGGATGCCAGCCGAACTTAGCCCCGCCCACACCAATTTTTGGGTCGGGCGGTTCGGTCTAGACTCGATCCATAAAGGAGTAATTATGCCCGAACAAAAACTGTCTGGACCAATGAAATCATCAGGACGGGCTTTAGACGATGACGGACAGATGATAAACAGTAACATAATCATGCACGTCATCAAAGGGGCTTGGATTATATTTGTTCGAATCCTAAACGGAGAGCTTGTTTGTTCACCTTCACTATTTCTCTCAAAATTGATGATCATGTTGGGTAAGTACTCTGTGTCAGAGGTCTTCACGGGTCCAAAAATTCATACCCGAACCCGAAGAGACTCGCGATGTTCTATACAGAACCAACCCGGACCCGTCTATTATTTCAAAAACTGGACCCAGACCCGTGCAGATCCGAGAAATGCCAAAAATATATTACCCGGAACCGACATGGACCAGTCTATTATTTAATAGCTGGAACCGAACCCGGCGGGAAGACACAGAGCCGACTGGACCTGATTGTCTCATATTACACAATAAACTGCTGTTAACAAGTTAATAAACAAGCTGCGAAAATTGACTTTGTCTCAGCCTACCTAACAATATAGCCGTTGTCTCCCGTCCTTGTACCTGATTGTGATGTAATTACTCTGTAATTGATCCAAGCATGCTTAATTCACTCATCATTTCAGCTGTAAAAGTGAACTTTATTTCACAGTGACGGATTTATGAGTTAACTCGCATAATAACTTCGACTGTTTTGCCTTTTAAACAAATAACTATTGCTCGTTCAGTGCCATTATTTATTTGCCATAATCTCTGAGCCGAGTCTGACTAGCAGAACTGTATGAGCCGAGTCTGACTAGCAGAACTTTAAGATTAAACAATACGGTTCATTCATATTATTTTTAAAGTCATCACAGTCCCTGCGGAAGCTCGGGTTGCCATAGAAACATGACACGCGCTTGAGACTACACTCGCGCGTCAGCTGGAGCAACCTGAAATATGAGCTTTTCTAAGCAATTTGAGCATCACAGAAAACATTTATGTGACAGTTCACCTGAGGTCTTGTTGCTGATTTGATTTTTTGAGTACATTATTACCGCGCGCATCCATTAAATCTGCCCGCTTTCTAAACGGCTGAGAGAGCACTAGCGAAAGAGAGAGAGAGAGAGAGAGTGAGCTTGTGTTGTTGTTGTTGTATATTTCTAAACCTCATTTCCCGACTCACACTTTTCTTATCCCAATATAGCAATTTGCAAGTTACACAAAACACACAAGCCGTGCTGACTCTCACGGCCAGGTGTTCTCAGAGTCCTATCGATTACATACGCTACAACGTTAACAGACCCGGGACCTGAAGTAATATATTGGGATCCGACCTGGACCCGCTGACTATTTCAAATATAGACCCAAACCCGTACGGGTCCCGGGTCGGATCCCGGGTCCACGGGTCTCGGGTGCCCTGTGAAGACTTCTACTCTGTGTATCTTTAAATTCTTGTGAAATAAAAAATGTTTTTTATTTTTTTACAACACCGGCAAACGTTGTTTATTCCAGCGAACTGGAATGATGATCCCGCCAACTACTAGCCCTAAACAATAGCTTCTTGGAGGGTTTTCCCGAGAAAAAAAATTGTGTTTGGGGGGGTAAAATGTGTTATTTTGGCAAGGTTGCCTGCTAAAATTCGCACTCATGGGTCTATATATCACAACAACAAAAAATAAAAATTGCTTCAACCCACGGACATAGAAAACAACCCACAGAAAAAACGCGGACCTGGCAACACAGTGCAGTTGAGCTCTGTTGACATTTGACAATGCTCTGATTGGTTGTAGGTTTGTCCAATTGAGGTCTTTCCCGGTTTGGTTGAAACACCCCATAATCACAGCCCAATGGAAGCAGTTTCAGACTCATATTCTGAGTAGAATTGAGTATGACCATGTCAGGCTACATGTTCCAGACTGTGCAGGGGATGTAAGGACTTTTCTACCCTTACCACAGATTAAAAAAAATGTCAACAGTCATGGTTGATGTTTATAACCGGATACCACAACAATTTAATCCAAGATCGTTCGCTTGTTCGGCCCATTTCAAGCAAGCTTCACTCAGCGTCTTAAACTAAAGAAAGTGGCAATTACAACTGTATTCCTGCAAGCATTAAGTAGCGATGCATCCACTTATTGACTGTGTAAACTATTTCTGATTAAATTGAAAATTTCTTAGAGAGACAGCATTGTCTAGATAATGCAAGATACTAGTACAGTAACAATAGGAAACACCAAGTACCATACAAAACTAAATAGTGTGTCTAATGACAAAGGATATATATTTTTTTTTATTTTTTTTATTTTTTGAGAACTTAAGTATGATGCTTTTGCATGCTTGTATTTCAGAGTACATCACAGTCACTGCGTAGCCTATATTGTGAATTCTTCTTCTTCTTCTTTCGGCTTTTCCCGTCAGGGGTTGCCACAGGGAATCATCTACCTCTGTCTAGTCCTATCCTATCCATCTAGTACTACCTTCATGTCCTCCTTAACTACATCCATCAACCTCCTCTTTGGTCTTCCTCTTGACCTCCTGCCTGGAGGCTCTAACCTCAGCATCCTTTTACCAATATATTCACTCTCCCTCCTCTGAACATGTCCAAACCATCTCAACCTGGCCATCTCTAACTTTGTCTCCAAAACCTCTCACGTGCTGTTCCCTCTGATGCACTCCTTCCCGATCCTATCCATCCTCGTCACTCCCAAAGAGAACCTCATCATTTTCAGCTCTGCTACCTCCAGCTCTTCCTCCTGTCTTTTCCTCAGTGCAACGGTCTCCAAACCATACAACAGTTGCACTGAGGAAAAGACAGGAGGAAGAGCTAGAGGTAGCAGAGCTGAAGATGTAAAGGTTCTCTTTGGGAGTGACGATGATGGATAGGATCGGCAATGAGTACATCAGAGGGACAGCACATGCGAGATGTTTTGTAGCCTATATTGTGACTAACGTTATATAAACATGCAATATCGCTGACGAAAAAAGATGAGTCTAAAATCACTGGTTTTGGTTGTAAGAGCGTTTGTGCTTGCGGTTGCCAGATTTCAGTCATTTACATCCCCCAAACAGAGCTTTTCTGTGAAAAGAACGCGTATACTATCCGGTGTTCTACCTAAACATGTACAATCTGACAACCATATGCACAAAAGCTCTTTCTTGCGTGCGGATGATCTGAAAACACCAATAAACAAGTAAGCTGCATTTTATCAATCTCCATCTGAGATGTTCTGCTTAAAGTGTCATTCAGTCAGTCTGTGTTCTGTCAGGACGGTCAGGACTCATATTTCAGATGCTCACTGTGAGCTGTGAGCGGCTGAAATAAGCCAGTCAGAGCAGAGCTCAACATTAATATTCATGACCCTTCCAAATAAGGCAAAAACAGAGCATTACATCCTAGGGACAATTTCTAGGGTTTTAAATGGACCTGTAAAACTATCTGGACAATTTTTGCCCTTAAATAAGCCACATACCCTCTATGTAGATATCAGAGAACAATTTAACATATTGTTTCAAATCATTCTAGGGCACCTTTAAAATACAAACAGCACATTTCTATTTCAGTGCTGTTATTTAAACAGTCAGCTTGCCTCATACATTCAGTTAACAGTATCAACAGCAAGCCAAAGAGGGCAAGGTTTCAACTGAACTATGCATTTGCATCTTAAAAACTTAGCTACATTATGTTCCCACGCAATAAATGCACATTATTAAATTACCGAGTTTTTTTAGGCTAATTTTAAATTGGCATGAATAAAAAAATCTAATCAGAGCTGCATATTAATATTTACAAGATATTCACGAATACAACTCCTCGTAATTACCTTAATAGGGCAATATTTCTAATATATTTCAAATATTTCTGCCCGTTTTCATTCGTGTGACTGCAGCCTGTATATAGAAAAACTATTCCTGGTTTTGGAAGAACACAGTTGCTGTATAAGCTTCCTTCGGATCCTAATATTAGGAATGTGTGATACTTCATTTATTTTTAATGAAGTTCCAATTTAGGTGGGGAAGACATTGTACGCGTGTCTCAGGTGCTTCATTTCACTGTGGAATCGTTTGTAAACAAGTCTCAGGTCGAGCTGGATTTGGAGACATATTGAGATTAAAACACAATGCTGTGACTTCTACATTGGATCTGACAGGAATGGTGGAACTCACTTATGTGAATAAAACTTCTTTTTTATATGTAATAGTAGTCTCGGTGCTATGTGTTTTCCAGACGGGCTACCCAAACGTACGCCCGTCGGCAGGCCGGTGAATCTCAAATAGTGAAATAATATTTCTTTCTTGATCTGGGCGCATACGCACGTGTGCGTGTGCGTGTGTATGTGTGTGTGGTCACGCTTATATCCACCGTTCGGCGGGACAAATAATACAGAAATAATATTCCAATCAATCGTGGGTGGATGAGAAATAAATCATTGTGTTTGTTTGATAAAGACGTTTACGAGCCCTGTGATGGAGAGAATCATTCCGGTTGCCGCTTTTCAAAACAATTCCTCCCTCATGTGAACTGAACTGACAGGGGAGCTGAAGCTCATTAAATATGCAAATATTATCTAATCCTAGCCGTGGGCGTTAACTTCCAAGTCTCCCGTGTGGCACGCCCATCAAAACCCAGCAATCAGGAGAGCCACAAAATCAGTGTAGAAAAAAGCCTATTTCTTATTAGTTATGATGTTTTTGAATGTAAAAACCACATTAACGCCATAAGTTGACCTCAGACAACAGTATAAAAGAGTGTGAAGTCTCTGGAATATACACTTGTGTGAACAAAGTCTCTGTAAAATGCCCTTCTAGTGTGTGTACCTTTGACGTAAGGTCTCTGTGAAATATGCCCTTGCTGTGGAGGTACTCGAGTCCTCTGGCAATATCCAGACTGAGGTTTACTCTCACAGTCCAAGACAGGAACACATCACTGTTCAGCAGCTGCTCCAGGTTACCACCATTAATGTACTACAATAAACACAGAGGTTAAATGTTATTTATTTACCGGGGCATCTTCTATAGAAATTCTGAGCCATAAGAGGTAAGTATTCCCAAACACTCCTACAGGTCAATTTAGTCATTATTCCATGAAACTATATGTGGGATATTGCCATTTCAATATGAAAAATTACAATGCTATCAATTGATTAGCAGGTGCTTCAAACTGAATGTTTAATATTAACTATGCTCATCCCCCTGATCATTAAAAATTATAGATAAACCATAACTTCAGTGATAAATACAAATGCCTTTTCACTCAAGCTCAACAATTTTGTACTTTTTTATGCTTGTTAGATTATCACTGCATTAGCTTTAACAAATTGGGCTTGAGTCTATCTGTATGTATTAGAACTCCGACTTCCTTACCTCTGTCAGTGCATGAAGGTGTCCCTCATGCACACACACTCCCACAAACCTGATGGGACACACACAGAGAAACTGGGTAAGGGGTTTTGGAAGGAAAGAAGAGAAAAAAACAGAAAGAAAAAAAAACAGAAGAAGGAGCCAACAAGTTCCTTCAGGAGTGACCCATCTCAAGAATGTGAGCTTGAACACCTGCATTTTGAAGGCAATCTTAAGCATGCATGTAAACACTCTCTCACACACACACACACACACACACACACACACACACACACACACACACACACACACACACACACACACACACACACACACACACACACACACACACACACACACACACACACACACACACACACACACACACACACACACACACACACACACACACACACACACACACACACACACACACACACACACACACACACACACAATTCAAACACTCAAGACCACACAAGCTGGTGCAGGTTAAGCAGACAAAAGACCTAGGCTTCTTGGCACATATAAACAAACACGGTATTGATGTGGGGATTTGTTTGCATTTCATAGGTTATAATAATAATAATAATGGGTTGTTCCGTCCTCATACAGTGTCAAACATCTCCTCATCAGCTTCCGATTAAATATTTTACTCTATATAAACAGTGGATGCACTTATGGAGGCATGACCCAGACAAAAGCTGCCATCCTGTGACATCAATATTCATGTTCTCATACAATGCGGTTTTTGTTGCCCAAAAACACACTTTGTCCTCTAGGTGAGCTGGACTTAAAACAAAAAATTATTTCCATTCTAGAGGCAAGAATGGATAAAAAATTAAATTAATGAATTATTCAAAATGAGCACTTGGAAATTCATAAAAATGAACAAACATCTAGTTGGAAACTCTCTTTCCGCCCTGACTGTTGAGTGAAGAGCCATTAGATTTTATTTGGCAAATAACTCTCACAACGTGTACTGAGGTGGTACCATGGTACATGATCCTTTAGAAGTCATTCTAATATGCTGATTTGGTGCTTAAAAGCCTTTATTCTTATTATCGATGATGAACAGTTGTGCTGCCTAATAATTTTATGGAAACTGGTATACATTTTTTTCAGGATACTTTGATAAATACAAATGTCAAAAGAACAACATTTATTTGAAATATAAAATTATATTTTTAAATCTAGTGTTTGCCATCCCTTATATGAATTTGTGCCATCTTTTCGGAACAAAATATATATTTTTTTTTATACCCAAAACTTCTAATGATAGTGTACCATGTATGCATTTTCTTTAAAATGGCTTAAAACAGTGTTTCTTTTCCAATCAGAAAAACCATCAAATAAAACGTCTTTTGCTGTAATTTTAATGCAAAAAGTACAGAAAACCTGTAGTCAAAAATAATTAAAGGCCTTTTTCCCCCCACAAAATGAAAACATATAACATTCTATATAATGAACATTCAGTGTTGTCAGGGAATGTAGATGTAAGTGTGGCAAACCTGAGTATATTGGGATGTCTGAGGCGGTTCATCAGCTGTACCTCCTTCAGCATGTTGGCTCTGTTACTGGCCATGGTGTTCATCTTCAAAGCCATCACCTGGCCCGTGATACGATGCTGCACCTTCAGAGAAAGAGAGGGAGAGAAAAAAAACAAAAAAAACACTTGTGTCACTGACAGACTTTAGAGGTCTATTCATGTCTGGGGCAGCTGGATAGAGATCTCTGGCCCTTTCCTCGCTCACACACACACGGTGCAGGACACATCATCTGCACTCAAGAGAACATATAGTTGAGTCTGTATCAAATTTTGAATTTTAAATTTAGAAATAAAAGTTAGTTTAAATGTTCAAAACAAAGAAAGTTACACAAAACTTATACAAAATATATTTAATTTAACATTAAAGGGAAAGTTCACCCAAAAATGAAGATTCTGTCATCATTTACTCACCCTCAGGTTTTTCCATACCTGTATTCATTTCTATCTTCTGCTTAACACAAAATATATTTTGAAAATTGCCAGTAACCAAACAGTTGATGGACCCCACTGACTTCCATAGTATTTTTTCTCTCCATACTATGGAAGTCCAACAACTGTCTGCTTACAAATATTCTTCCCAATATCTTTTTTTGTGTTCAGTAGAAGAAAGAAATTCATACCGGTTTGGAAAAACCTGAGTGTGAGTAAATGATGACAATTAAAATTTCGGGGTGAACTATCCCCTTTAAGCAAGTCAAGATGCTTTAGAGCTTGTGAGATCTGTGTACATACTTTTCATTATCACCTCATAAGGTCATACATCTCAAAAGAAATACGAAACAGACTCAAGAAAGAGATTTGTCCACTCAAGCTCTTTGGTCTGTAAGTGGACTAAGTAGCAGTCCCAATAACACATATACGGTTGAACTATGAACCATTATATTTTGGTTCATAACTACTACAGAATTATAATGCGTCTCATTTCATCATTCTAAATTAAAACAGCATGATACTGACTAACTCTAATGTTGTCTGAACATGTTCCCTTGATGACATAAATATTTCCACATACAAAAAAAGATAAAATAATAATTATCCCCCAAGGACTGAAACTCTCTGCATCCAAGGTTCAAGTGTGTTCCTCATCTTTGAATGTCTATACAAAAGCAAAATGACAATCTAATAAAGTAAAGGCAGAAACCCATCCCTGATTGATGACATCCAAACATGTGCCGTCTGGCTGGCTGGCTGAACTTGCCTGCAGCGCCAAAGCGTGCAAGCTAAGATATCATCATAACAATGAGCACCATTATCTGCTTTGGTGACTCTCAAGAAGATCAATAGCTGGAAACTTTAAAATCCATAAATTATCTGATATAACTCAGCCCTTCAGCTAGAATGATGGAGCGTGTACAATTGCTCACACATCTGAGGGTGTGTGTACAGTACACTGCTTTTATCAAAGGTAAACAGTGCTGAGGCACAGTGCAGTGGGATGGATACAGAAGACGCCTTAAACACACAATATATGCATCTCGGCATGCTGTGATAAAAATATCTGTGCAATTGAGGTCTTTAGGAAACTGAGAGCCCTAACGAAACAAAAATATATTGCAGTATATTGGAAAATATCATGTAATACATTAGGCAATATATTCACATATATGGAATTTAATATTTATATTCTCCAATATATTGCAATATATGAAAGCGGCAATCATTTGTATATTTTGCAATACATTACAGGAACATATAATATATTGTATTATACCATCAATATATTATTCCATGTATTTACAATATATTATAATATATTTCAAGTGATATATTGGTAAATATATTTTCCTTTTCCTTTTCCTTGTTTTCCAAAGTAACAATAGTATGGAATCTGACTGTCTAGTTTCACATTTTACATTTTTAATTTCGGCTGCAAGATTATAACAAAATTATAATTGGTGATCATTTTGAACACAGAGTTTGATGGAAAGCTGCAGTTGACAGCAGCAGAAATGATCATTTCTCTATTTATTTATATATATATATATATATATATATATATATATATATATATATATATATATATATATATATATATATATATATATATATATATATATATATATATATATATATATATATATATAAAGGAAGTTACAGTAACCCTGTTAGCTGAGAAGTATCCAATGAGAAGTATCCAATTTACCAAATTTTTTAAACAAGCAAACAAGGGGTGGAGCTGTGTAGGGCTTTGTGAGTGACAGCTGTTCAAATTCTGTGGAGCTTTCCGAGGAATTTTATGAGGTGAGAATCCATGCATATAAAATTAGCTGTACTGCATTTGTTTTTGATTATGAAGAGGCGTGCGTGGGATTGGGGAAAATGGCACCATTTAAACTTGGGTTGCCCACATCATTGTCACTGCGTCAGAGAGTCTCCATGCACCCTCACCCTGCACACTGTTAATTCACAAACACACTCTTGCCCTATACCTGACAAGGTAAACAGTAGCTGATTGCACATTGATGATGGTTTATATGCTGTTGAGAGCATGAAAAACAGAGGCGTAAGAGTTTGTATGAGTGTGTATGTGATGAATTTAATTTCTATCAGCATACTTCTCATATTGCAGTTTAGACAGGTGGTCTTAGACAGCACTTAACAGAACATCATTACCACCCACTCTCACACTACAGCACACTGCTAGAGAGACAGTCAAGTGCCCCATAGAGCACTCAACAGGCCCTAAAACAATATCAGACGCACAAAACATTTCCCTTCATCACAGCTTACATCTATTTATAAAACCATCCTTACATGAGCCTGCACTGTTTTACATTTGAGACACTAGCACTGGCACCAAGTTTAGCTTTGTGAGCTATGGTATTTAGCATACAATTTTATTAAGGATGCACTGATATTAAACTTCTGGGCAATACCTATAAGCCATGTTTTTAATGCTATGGCCAATAACCAATAAATAGCAGATATTTCAATTCTATACTATTTTGTCTAAATAAAATAAAAACACTAAAAGCTATAGGATCAATAGTTTTAAAATTCATGAATTTATATCAATATTATTAGTTTTCAAAAGAAATCTTTCCAAGCCAAAGCTTAATATCACGAACACACACCTGCAAAATGCATGAAAATGTACTCCCAAACAGACTTCAAATTGTTCAGACTCAGCTTACATTTAAAATGATATTTAAAACATACGCAAACTCAAACAAACGTGCAGGAGCTCTGAGGCAGCAATGGAGCTTGACATGCATGCCCTGACTAGTAAGAGACACAGAGGAAAAATAATAGAAAGAGAAAAAAGGACAGCGAGAGAAAGAGAGAGAATGCAAAAGGGAAGCAACAAAGGGGGACTGTGTTGTAAATTCAGGCTTTCAAAATCATGTCAAAACTAGCTTGCAAATTGTTTACAACCTCAAACTGTCTGGCCAATCAGAACACGTCTTTAACGATCAGTTCGCAAATCCCCTTCCACTCAAACTCCACTGCCAGTGTATACTTTTAACCACACTCCTCATATCTATATTTAATGGAAGTGAGCCCATTTTTAAAACGCATGACACCAAGAAGGAACCAGATACCATCGATGTGCATCTTTTCTAATTGCGGAACCCAAGACGTGTTACCGTGACATCACCCCTTTGTCAAACGCAGATCAGCGTGCAGTCACCAGACTCATTACTGTATTTCAGGCATACACTAACACTTAATGAGCACACTCGATACAGGGACCTCAACACAAAGCTCAAACATAAAGGTATTAAAAATAGAACCCTAATCTCCAATGAGAACACTGCATTGTTATCTAATTAGAAAACTACCGGTACATCACCGACAGTGACCCATAAAGAAAACAAGTGATGCTATACCTTTCCCTCGCTTTTCTTATTGCATATCCTGACTGAGTTTATCTAGTAGAGATTGGTGTTAGCAACAACAGCTCTACTTCATACAACACTGTGCGATCACCACATATATTGTACATTGAATGCACCAACCATAAGTTTCCTATGATAGAAGTGTCTGTCAACTGCAAATGTAATGTTAAAGTTTTATAATTTGCAAACTTTTCTAAACGTTTTGCAATTTACATTGAAAATACAAACAAATGCTACTTTGTTTGATATGCATTGACACTAACGTATTTTTAAGTGTCCAAATACTTTTTGGAGCCTTTGTACACTGAAAAAAGGTGGGATTTTGGATTTTGGGTAATTTGGATTTACATGCTTTAATCTTGACATCGGTTCCACATAAATGAATTATGTTAAAGCTGCTGTCGGTAACTTTTTTTTTGAGACCCTGCCTCTTTAAAGCTACACTGTGTAACTTTTTTAGTTTATTCTGCGCTAAAAACACTTAGTTCTTTCAAAAATATATGTGCTCATTAATGTATATTTACTTCTTTCAAGTAATAAAGTATTCTCGTAAATTTATAATATGCCATTGAAAATACATACGGGTGAGGGGTTCGAATGCTGGTCGCCATGTTGCCCCTCCATCTTGAAAGTACATTAGCCAAAGAGGGACATACCCGTAAATTCAAGCTTCGCCTTTCGTGTTTTAACACTCGATGGCACCGTGTCGAATGTGAAGAGGAGGATTTCCATATTAATCTTGGACTAAATCGGCCACCGTAGGAGTTTTGAGAGGAATCAGAATTGAGAGGAACAGAAACTATTATTCACTGGATGGTCATATACCTTTTCACTAGCCTGACGTGGTCATACTCAATTCTATTCAGAATATGAGTCTGAAACTGCTCCATTGAGCTGTGATTATGGGGCGTTTCAACCGAACCAGGAAAGACCTACAACCAATCAGAGCTACGAAGCGACGCATTGTCAAATTTCAACAGACAGAGCTCAACTGCTGCACTGTGTTGCCAAGTCCGAGTTTTTTTCCATGGTTGTTTTCTATGTCCAAGGGTTGAAGGAAGTGACTATTATGTGATATATAGACCCATGAGTGCGAATTTTAGCAGGCAATCTTGCCAAAATAACACACATTTTACCCCCAAACGGCATTTTTCCCCCGGAGAACCCCCCTTCTCGGTTTGTTTAGGACTAGTATTTGGCGGATTTTGTTGTAAAAACTTGGCAACCCTTTCTGCACATGCGCTGGAATAAACTATCTTAGCTGGTGTTGTAAAAAAATAAAAGAATTTAATGATACACAGAGTACTTACACAACATGATCATTATTTTTGAGAGAAATTATGAAGGTGAATGCACATACAAACAAGCTCTCCGTTTAGGATTCGAGTAAATATAACCCAAGCCCCTTTGATGACGTGCATGATTGCGTTACTGTTTATCATCTGTCCGTCATCGTCTAAAGCCCACCCTGATGATTTCATTGGTCCGAACAGTTTCTGTTCGGAGATAATTACTCCTCTATGGAGCGATGCCAGACCGAACTGCCCGACCTAAAAAAATTGTGGGCGGGGCTAGGTTCGGCTGTCATCCAGGCTACCTTTTCACCGCTAGATGGGGGAAAATATCACACAGTGTAGCTTTAATCAAATCATTTTATGTTCATCCAAGTTTATTTTGTTTTTGTATATTTTTTTGCTTGATTTATGCTTGTTAGATTATCACTACATTAGCTTTAACAAATTGGGGTTAAGTGTATCTGTCAAATTAGAACTCTGAATCCCTTACCTCTGTCAGTGTATGAAGGTGTCCCTCATGTACACCATTGGCTGATTTATAACTAGCTTTCATTCTATTAGCCAGCAATAGCACATCGTTAACGACATGTACAGCCTCAGTCCACAGCCATAGCAATCGCTCCGCTCTTCTCCACTATGGTAACCCAGTATAATTTAAATGGTTCTAACTTTTCCAACATAATTAAACATTAAATACTATTAAACAATATAAAGACTCCCCTTGTCCAATTTTGCCCCCCAAACACATAAAATAACATTTAAGTTCAAAAATTTTACTTTTCTTGTCAAGTCCCAAGCAAAGCATGCTGGGAACTATAGTTTCAGCAAAAAACATTTTCAGGTTTGGTTCACATTTACCCCAAATAATGTAATCTATTAGTTTGCACATTTTAGAGAATTACATTATTCGAAAGCAAAGAAATCCCATTTAGAAGAGAAACACAATGTTGTTGCGTATATAACAACTCAAGTCAATTGAACAATGTGTGTATTCCTGTTTTTTTTCAATGTATATTTTCCATACAAGAGTTATAAAACCAATAAACCATGCCGTTTTTTTGTGTGTGTGCAAGTTATAAGGCATAAAGAAAAAACTTCAAGTTTTAATTCTCTCCCTCCATCCCCATCAGATTTGTGTAGAGGAATCTCACATAAATAGCTACTTTGTCTTGGCACAGCTTAAAAGGAGAAAGCCTGCTGATCCCACAATGAGGTGGAGTATCAAACCAAGAGAAACACAAAAGTCTCTCATCTTTCATCAGTAGTTAGGAGTGGAGCGTAATGGGTGCACGATACTTTTCTGATGACATATCAGCCAAGACATTAACTGAACTGACGCAAGAAATGATTTTCTAACCAAACAATTAGAAGAGAATGAAAGACATTTTTTCAGTTAATTGCAAGTCTATACTGTTGACAGAGTCTGCAAAGTCTTTGAAAAAAAAACATGGCACCTGAAGGATCTGTCACGACAGGTTGCAAGATTTTGCAAGATTGCTCAATATTAGGGGTGTCACAATATATCACAATACAAAAATGCAATAATGTATAACGTTGGATTGCGATAGTGTATTGTAAATAGTTAATCCAAAGTGAAATAAAACCATTACATTAATATATGTAATGAATATGTATATTGTATATGCAATGGGGGAATATCTGAGGGTCCTGATAATGCCAAATGCCTGATAATAAATATATCTAGTCACTGACAGAGTGTAAGCACATTCGTCTAAAATAATTCTGTATTTTCAGCTTCAGTATCATGAATATTTTTCTATTCTATTCTATTCTATTCTATTCTATTCTATTCTATTCTATTTATTTTGACCCCCAATGTAATACCAATTTTTGCTTTTTAAAATCAGCCGTAATTTAAAAAAACAACATTTTACCATATGTCACCATGTCATTCAGTAATGTGATGTTTTGAACCGTGACATTAGTTTACCGTTACATCCCTACTCAACAGTATTGCTGTAGGCCATAATGTAAGGAATCTGTTAAAAACTACATATTAAAATATAATAAAACAATTTTAGTTATTATTAATTATTCATCTGTGGAGTATTAGCTGAGGTTGTACATAATTATCATATTTATATCTTTTATAACCCTTGCACTACAAACAGAAATAAAAAGCTGCAACCACATATTTGCATATATATTGACCTTATCAGCAGTGACATTCTTGCAGGCAATAAACCGGCAGGAAGTTACTGCCATATTAGGCGTCTGTTAAGTAAATTGGCTGACAGGGTGAACTATGAGGGACGCTAATTAGGTCTCTTCCCTCTCTGTCAGTCTCTGTCTCACATGCACGCACACAAACACAAGAGTAGAGTTTCCAGCACACCTGTGCACCTTGTCAACGGGTATCCACTTTCACACCAACACAGACCTACTGTCCTTACATAGGTCACGACCCCTTTTCTCTAGCAGGAAGAGAACAGCCAGAATGACTGTTGTTATCATTTGAATTTTGCAAAGAGGTTCATAAATTGGCTGTCTGTCCAATCAATCATTTTAAGGCCGGAACACACCAAGCCGACGGTCGGCCGTCGGGCAGTTTTTGTGCGTCGGCCAACTAAGTTTCCTCGGTGTGTTCCACACAGTTCCACGCCGTCGGCTGGCGTTGGTCCTCGTCGGCTGTTTTTCAGCCGATTCGACATGTTAAATCGGCGTCGCCGCATGTCGGGCAGTCGGGACATATGATCGTTCTGATTTGCTGTTCAGCTAGCGAACCAGTGCACGAGAAAATAAAACGGAAGTGACGAAGCAAGTAAACGACAGAGTCAAGAGGGAACACAGAACGCCTGTCTCCTCCATAGACAGTAAAAGAAAGGTGTCGTCTCATTTGATTATATTCCTCATTCCGATACATGTTAACACATGTTAATATATATGGCTGTGTAGACCGAGGCAAGTGAAGACAAACTGATCAGCATGATCCAGCAAAGGCCAGCTTAGTATCACACTACGGGAAAATGTTAACGTTATGTCAACTGTGTGGCGAAAGCAGAACTGTGGCGTGAGATCGCAAATTAACTTGTCATGTCAGGTAAGATTTCCTTTTTTGCAATAGTTTTTTCTTCTTCAGTAGTCCATATTTTTTTAAAAACTGCATGTTAGATTGTTGTGTGCAACTTTAATCTTTGCACAGCAGTTAATTTCACATTCAAAACGCACTAAAGATATCAAAACACTTAATGCATGTCTTCATGTCCAAAAGCAATGATAAATCCACAGTTTAGCCCTCGTATATTTCGGTTGTACTAACTGTGTGGAGAGTTTTGCAAAAGTGACCTAAATGTATTGAGAAATGTGTTCTAGCGACTGTAAAAAAAAATGCTGTCATCCAGAATACATCCAGTTAAAAGTAGAACAAAAATGAACATTACAATAGCCATGAAATTGACATAACTCAGCGTAATGTTTTTTTATTTTTATTGTCCCTCAGAGAAAGAGCTCAAGAAGCGGTGGGATTCATTGCGAACCCAGTACATGTGTTACAAGAAACATGGACCCTCAGGAAGTTCTGGAGCTCAGAAGACCCACCTGCAGTTTCTAGAACCTCACACAAAAAGGAAGGAGTGCACCTCAAATCTAACTATCAGGGTACACACACACACACACACACACACACACACACACATACACACATATATATATATATATATATATATATATATATATATATATATATATATATATATATATATATATATATATATATATATATATATATATGTATGTGTGTGTGTGTGTGTGTATTTTATTTTTTCTTTCCATTTGAACAAATGAACATTTTGCTTTTGGTAAAGTGGCCAATGAATGTTCAGATGGGTCTATTTACAAGTAATTCAACAAATCAACTTCCACAATGTGCATCTGAATAGATCCATTTAGCCAATTTGCAGGGTATTGTTTTAGCTATGCCCTGTTATTGTTATGGGTTATTGGTGAACAAGTGTAAGAATCTATTGTATCACATTGTTCACATTTTGATTGTTTCTTTAAGGAACCTTTGTCTGAAAGTGAATCCTGTTTACCCTCAGATGGTACCAACAGTGACACCTGGATTGGCCCCCGTGAGGAGCCCAGCTTCATTACGGCTGAGCTACGGCCCAGTACACCCTTGGCTGAATCTACACATATAGCTACTTTTATAGCTATTCTCTATATAGCTATTTGTGCCCATTGTACTGAACATTGGAAAATAAAAAACTTTGACTTTGGGTACTTGCATTCACAGTTCTTTATGTAAAAAAGGATCACAAAACACAAGATGATGCAGAATTCTAACCCTTTTTTTGCTATTTGACATCTAACTAGCAGGGTAAATAAACACATCTATATTGATGTTTTAATTTAAGAATAAATAGATTTTCAATTAATAGAGACATATTTTTATAATGTGTTACTTCCGCAATACAATGTTATCAAAGTGCAATATCTGTAAATTAATAGTTAGCATGGTTACTGTCAGTTAAGTTCAGTGTATGGTTTAGTGTTACATTATTTTCATTAACATTTCTGTGCCACTGGAGATTTCATTTCCAAACTGCTGTTATGTGATGTGCAAGAAGCAGCATGATCATTTTGAAGAAATGTCACCATAGGCATGTTTCCAATGAAAAAAATATATACAAATTCTGTCATAATTCATTGAACTAGCACCAAGCATTGTCACAAACATAATTTACTGTAAATCAGAATGCGTCATACACATATATTTATTTTAACAATAAGTGGCCATTGTTCAGATTGTGTCACATTAACTTCCACAATGCATCTGAATGAGCCAATATGCAGGGTAGTGTTTGAGCTATGCCCTGTTATTGTTATGGTTCATTGATAGGTGAACAAGTGTAATAATCTATGGTTTCACATTTTGACTTCGGGTATGGTTTCACCCATTTAGTAAGCGTTCCTCGTATTTTTCGCGTCCGCTTCTTTTCCTCTTCCACAAGTAAAAGACCAAGGGCTGACAACGGCAATGCCATTTGCAACGTTCTGAAATGCACGAATCCGTCTGTGTGGGGAAACGAAAACGACAGCTGATATCTTTATAGCTCTTCCGGTTTCCCGCTTCGAATAACGAAAACAGACTACTGCCACCAGCTGGGACGGAAAGGTATTTCCTCTAACGCAGGCGCAGAACGGACGCGCTATTGGCCGTCTGATGTCGAGCGTCGGCTTGGTGTGTCAGGGCAACTTTGGACCGCTTTGGACCCAAGACGCTGCCGACGTGAGGCAACGGAAGCCGACTCAGCAGTTTGCTTTCGTCGCCACTAGTTGATCGGCGTCGGCTTGGTGTGTTCCTAGCTTTAAGAATGTAAAATGGACCATAAAGTTGCCAAGTTACTTTATATCAGGATCATTTCTGTAGTACCTTTCGCACTCTGTAAAGTTAGGTTATTTAAGAATGTATATACAGGTGTACACCACAGATATGCCCTGATCACGCATAGGAACTTTATTTTATTATAACTAAACATTTTTTTTTTTTAAACTTAACTATTTTAATTGTAAATAAAGAGTAGAACTTAGTCAGGATTATGTTAGCCTAAGGATATCAATAAATAATGTTTTTAAAGATGTAACCTTTTGATATTAGGCCTACAATAGCTACAGATTTCAGTAATTTTATCAAACATAATATAACTATAAACAAATTAACTAACACTACAAAACAAAAATACATGCATTTCATTTAAATCCTGGCTTTTGATATTATACATTTTTATAGATATTAATATTTATATTAGTAGCCTACTGCTATAAAAGACTAAGAGGGTGTAAAGTGAAAAGGCTAAATGTACATGCCTTCAATATATTAAGACCACAATAAGATATAGGCTATAGCCTACTGTAGGACAGGTAAATAAACAATTATAACTGCATAACAAAACTGCAGTGTTCATTTATATAAACATTGTGTTGGAAATGCAGCAAACAAATATGGCATGGGCATGGCAAATATTTACCTTGAAAACCTCTGAGAAGAAACCTGAGCCGATCTTCTCGCAGATAAAGTCATCTATTCTCGCCAGGCTGGACACGGCGCTGCGCAGCGCCCGGTAAGAGGACGGCCTGGCCCGGTGGGCTCCGTGAATCCCGTGCATAAGAGAATCTGAAGCCTCCGGGTCCAAGTCATCTTGGTCCATAACGATGGTCCCGGATGACATTATCTCGCGCACTCTAAATTCTACCATGAGCGTTTACATATCGCTGACGCTCACGCGACAATCCAGTTTCGTGAACGTTGTAATTGTTTGACAAATAAAAAATAGTGTCCCGCCTTTCGATCAAGTTAAGATGGGCTAGCTACTTGCAATCCCCGTTGCGTGTCCGGCGCGTGACCGATCTTCAAGTCTCGTGCGTCGCTTCCTCCATTCTGATGTCTGGCCTCATTTTGAGTAATGCATCACATTCCTGTTTAAGACAAGAAATGAGAATCGATATCAGACAGATATATGTATACCACTTAATCGCTGCTCATGTAATTAAAGTCCCTTTGCGTTTTTGGTGAAGTTGGACTAGTGTAAATGATAGTGTACAGCGGCATCTTCCGCTACAGTTGGACTGCGGAAAATAAATTATAGCCAACATAGAAAAAGTGCGCTTATACGCGCTGTCGCTACTTATCTAAAACTCTGTTTTATACCGTTAGTTATCATTTTAAATCAATATCATACATTTACCACCATGTCGTTTATCGTGAGGCAGCCCAGCTTACCTGCGGTGTTCCACAGGTATAATAACTTATCGAGTCTTCGCTTCACCTCCTTTCAGTTTTCAGTCTCTGTCTTTCAGTCTAATACATATCCCACAATTCTCGGATGCGTCTTAACTCCCCTCGTGTTTCATTTTGAAAGCGACTAAACGGGGAGCCCCCGCTGTCATCTGTGTGTGTAAGTCGCAGGAAATGTGTGCAGACTGAGTTTGAGCTCTTATTGGAAGCGGCTCACCTGGGCGGGTCCAGCAGCAGCGGCGGCAGCTCACCTGCGGGGGCGCGCGCACATCGAAGTTCGTGTGGTGATGGGTATAAAACGGGACGCCACATGCACTTTTTGTACAACTGTCCTTCTGTTGTCTTCCAATAAAAACACCTTTTTCATTTAGGCTGTAATTCGCAATAGATTTATTTCATTATTTTAAACAAGTGTGCGATTTATACAATATTATATTTAAACATTTCAAAGAAATATAGGCTTTAAAAAAACCTCATGAAAATACATCTTTTGGCAATGCCAATTTTGGCGTCACTAACACAATAAGAAGGTCTTTTGTGATATATGTGATAAGCACATTTATAATAAATTGATACATAATGACAGTAGGTCATGTTTTATTGTACCTGCCCGAGAATGATCGCAATGGTATAGCCTAAGCTCGAGCTTGTTCACCTTCTTTAACTGTTCAGACCCCCCCCCCTCCCAAATATTAATTAATTAATTAATTAATCAATCAATCAATAAATCGATAAATCAATCAAAAGTCAATACACTATTTTAACAAATTTCAAATTATATATATATATATATATATATATATATGTTATCAATTCTGATCGTGTCTGATGTTAGATGGGCATCTTTAGTGCCAACTAATTCATATTCAGGAGCTCGGTCAAGGTGATGCAAGGTGAATGTCAAGCAACAAATCGCCAATTTCACCCTAAATCAGCACTACTGAAGTACTGATCTGAAGATGGATACAGTTTAGCAATATTCCTATTCATATGAGGACGACTTCTGAGGCCAGACGATAGTTTATTTGAATTCTGTATAGATAAAAAAATATCTAAGTATTTTTATGCATTTAATCTTCCTTTATTGACCAATGGTTTGCTGCTAACTTTCGATGATTCAGTTGAACCAAAAGCTATACTTTAGATTTTTTGTTTTTATTGATTATAAGTAAGAGTGTGTTGCATCCTATTGTCCATTATCAAGAACAGCAGCAGGTGAAAGGTTTTTTAGAGCTGCACCCTCTACTGTAAATGCATGAATTTGCATTTTTACTTTGGCCTGAGGTTTATTATTTCAACTTTGGTGTGAAGAGGTCTTTACATGTGCACAAAAATAGAACTTTTTTGTTACAAAAAACAAAGGTGAGAAAAAGTTACACAAATGAAGATATTTTTGAGAAAAAGTAACGCAAAAGTAACACAAAAGTAGCGTAATGCAATACTTTTCTTTAAAAGTATCTAAGTAACTCAATTAGTTATACTTTTTAAGGGAGTAACACAATATTGTAATTACTTTTCATTACTTTTCAAAGAAACATTCCCCAACACTACCTACAGTGCTTTGAGTTTATAGGAAGACAATACCATGATATCAAATCTATGATGTATGAATTATCGAGCAAGACCGTCAGTGTTGAGTTTAAAAGTTTAGTTTTGAAGACAGTATTGGACACGTTTAATACACGTGTGACGGCAATAATAAATAGGTTAATAATAATAAAATAATTCACGAAATAAAAAATAAAATCAATTTAAATAGTTTTGAGTCACCCTTTAGCTTACTGGTAGCTGCTCCGTAGTACTTACTATCATATGACCTTTTGAATTCTGATGAATGTCATATTGCAAGAATAGGCTATATCTCACGGTAAATAAAGCACATATCTGGCCTCTTGAATAAATGAGAAATGCTTAAGTGCACAGAGCTTATTAAATTGATCCTCTTGGTACTAATGTGTGTTGAATTGCATGCAGCAGAACATGGAGGATTGTGTGTGTGTGCATGCGTTGCGTTTTGTATCATTTTTATGCCATGTAGAAACTGCAAATGCTACTCAATGCTTCCATCTAGTGGCACGAGAGTGGCCTGATCTAATCTGAGGGCTATAGAGTAGGGGGTCCACATAGAAATGAGTGTTGCAATTAGCTATTACAACTTAATAACACAGATATATATAAGTTGTCACTTAATACAATTTCACACATTTCAGGTTGACTAAACTAAGGTAAGTAAATTTTAAAAAGAATACAATAGTTGGCCAATGTCCATTTCAATATTTATATAAAGGCAAATTTAGGTAAACTGACCCACTATTTACAGTCATAGCATATGTTATAGACCTTATATTTAAAGCTGTTTAATAAAAATACACAAAGATATTATATATATATATATATATATATATATATATATATATATATATATATATAGTTCAGAACATAGTTCAGATGTTTTTCTTATGTCAAACAATAAGAAATACAGTTAATCATCGCATCATTTCACTTTTACAAGCATAAAATAATTTTCTACAAAATGTTGAATGTTTACAATTACTGTATTAGATTTGTATGGTATGTAATTAAAGGGTTAGTTCACCCAAAAATTTAAATTCTGTCAATAATTACTTACCCTAATGTCGTTAGACACCCGTAAGACCTCTGTTCATCTTCGGAACACAAATTAAGATACTTTTGTTGAAATCCGATGGCTCAGACCAGCTCAGAAGGCTTTCATTGACAATGTAATTTCCTCTCTCAGGACCCATGCACTAAAGACGTCATTACAAAACCCATCTCACTACAGTGGCTCTACAATCATTTTATGAAGCAACAAGAATAGTTTTTGTGCACAAAAATAACAAAATAACGACTTATATGGGCCAATTTCAAAAGATTAGAATGGTTATGAATCAGCGTATCGATTTAGGATTCAGATCGCCAATGTCACGTGATTTTAGCATTTTGACTATGCTGATTCATAAATTGGCCCATCATATAAGTCGTTATTTAGTTTTTTTGCACACAAAAACTATTCTCGTCGCTTCATAAAATTATTGTAGAGCCACTGTAGTGAGATGGACTTTGTAACGACGTCTTTAGTGCTTTTTATGGGTCTTGAGAGAGGAAATGACATGGGTGTCAATGAAGGCCTGTCCGAGCCATCGGATTTCAACCAAAAAAATCTTCATTTGTGTTCTGAAGATGAACGGAGGTCTTACGGCTCTGGAGCGACATTAGGGTAAGTAATTAAAAAATAGAATTTTCATTTTTGGGTGAACTAACCCTTTAAGAATGAACATGCTTTCATTCTTTAAGCAAAAGCATTTCCATCTCTTGGGTGTAATTTATTCATTGTAACTGACAGGTGAGATGATCAGTGGTGTTGAATTTTTACCTTTATCATTAGTCCATGGGCATACATATGGGTAGAGTTTCTCAGTAAAGAACTGATCAGTGAAAGAGTAGATATGAGACCTGGCCTTCACATCATAAAAAGAGACCAGACCCTCTTCATAATCCACAAACACACCCACTTTCTGAAGCTTCCCATTCAGGGAGAAAGAGACAGGAGCAGATTCACAAGCTTCATACTTGTTTCCATTAGTTTGCCACAACGTCCAGTTTCCATTCTCAGGACACAGTTGCAGCTCCCCCTTCCTGTTAATGGATTCTTTTGCCACACCTAAATTCCACTGTGTCTTTCCCTTTACCTGCACCTCAAAATAAAACCTCCCTGAGGAAAAACCCTCCTTTCCCAGGACAATAAGATATTTATCAAACCTCTTGGCATTGTGTGAGTAGCCATGATTTATGTTTCTATGTTGCACTTGTTTTCCATCTTCAGATAGGATCAGCTCAGGGTGTGCTGTTTCAGGATCCAGAGTCACATCCACTGATAGAGAAACAGAGAGAGAGAATTTGAATCACAGCTCCATAACAAAAAGATTGTAGAACAAGTTCAAGCTAACTGGAATGCTGTAAATCCATTATCAGTTCATTTAAGGTACTGTGAGTCTACTTTATATGAGTGAGTATCATACATTTTACCTGCATACTGCTGGATCCTCTTCATCACTGTGACATACATGGAAAAAAAGGTTTAGAATTTACATTTTATTTACATTGAAATAATGTATTTATTATTTACATTTTTTTATTTACATTTATGAATTGATTCCTTATTTTAAGGTTTAGTTCACCCCAAATTGAAATTCTTGATTCTGTCATTAATTCCTCAACCCTCATGTCGTTCCAAACCCTGAGGACCTTCGTTAATCTTCGGAACACAAATGTAGACAGTACTGATGAAATCTGAGAGCTTTCTGACCCCTGATAAACTGCAACATTGTTATCACTTTCCACCACTGTTCACGTGAGCACCACAATGCATGTGTGTGGTGCTGATGCAGGAGCCGGCCAATACTGGGCCGGCGTTCTGACGTAGAGTCCGGTAGCACTGCACTGTGTTTACTTTGTGAACAGCGTAGGACACTAACATGGGGGAGGAGAAATTGCTGAATAAAGTCTGTTTTTTTTTTTTTGCACAAAAACAAATTCTCGTTGCTTCATAACATTATACCACTGTAGTCACATGGACTATTTTAATAATGTCTTTACTACCTTTCTGAACCTTGAAAGTGGTAATAACGTTGCAGTCTATCGGGAGACAAAAAGCTCTTAGACTTTATCAGAAATATCTTAATTTGTGTTTCTGAAGATGAATAGGGTTCCTATAGAAGTCTTACGGGTTTGGTAACAACCTTTTTTTGTTTTGTTTATCTTGGGTGAATTAACCCTTTAAAGTGAGTTATTTTTTGTTTAGCTTGCATTGAGAATGAGGCACATGAAATGCTATTAGAAAGAGCAAATAATATACTTCAGACTGATGAATGTGTATGAGTGTAATGAAATGTAGGTCATTATTTAAAGGGGTCATATAATTTTGTTCACAAGTTAATATGATTCTTTAGTGTCTAAATGAAAAGTTTGTAATATACGATAATTAAAAATTATCTTTAGCATTGTAAGAAAACACAAATTTTACCTGGTCAAAAACAGCCTGTGACTTTAAATGATAATGAGCTTTGCTCACCCCGCCCACCGCGCCCCTCTGTTCTGTGTGTGTGTGTGTTCGGGGGTTGTTGCCTTGACAACAGTTGATGGTATATTTTTGGAAAATGGCAAGGGGAAGCTCTGAGGACACATCTATGCAACCGTATCAATTTGAACCAGTCGGACCGGGAACAAGATAACAGCCCCAACCAAATTCAACAATTTAGGCTCTAACCGGTTCTATCTTTGTATGTACAGGCAGGGTAACTTTAGCGTAGTGAGATACGAATGCTATGTGTTTACTGATGTATAGGTTAGTTCATTGACAGATTGACGTTACAGCTAATGGTAATTCAAAACATTTAATTACCATTAGGTTTGTCAGTGATGTGTAACGTTATCTATGCAGTGTTTGGTACAACTGTCATGGCTGAAGCACTGACATTAGGTCACCACAGGAATGTTTCAGCAGACACCGTTATAAACCATCTACAAAAGTAAGCTTAGTGTAGTTTTACCACATTAACTTTATCACCAGCATACACAGTTTGTAATAACACAATAACCATAATGTGTTGTTCATTATAAGCGTGGGATTATGAATTATATTGAGAGTCATACATAAAATGTCAGGGTTATGGACATTTTCTCCCACTAGAGGCCCCCATTGCATCTCTTGTGGTTTTTCAGTCACTGTCATTATGTCAGATTGTTTTCACCTGTAAACTGATTTAACTTTTGGAACTATTGACGTTTCTCTTTAAGTTTTTTTTTTTTTTTTCTCCTAAGAACTTTTTGTATGCCTAATACCCTATTGGAACTTTTTTGGAGTCTATATTTTTTGGGACTTGCCTTTAGTGCTGCAACGACGCGTCGACGTCATCGATGACGTCGACTACGGAAATACGTCGACGTTCGTGAAATGCGTCGACGCGTCGTGTCAGACTTTCATCTCGCGTAATGTTGGTTTCTGCTCCTGGTTCTATCACAAAAACCTAGAACGCGAATATCAAAAGTATGGGAATACTTTAAACAGAGGCCAAACAGTGTTTCCCACACATAGACTAATTTGTGGCGGACTGCCACATAATCAGTAACGGCCACCACATTCGTCATTCATTCATTTTTACGCTATTTAAAAGACGCACGCATATTCGTTTAGCTGCATTTCCTTAAGTTCTCTCTCCGTCCTTTTGCGCGTCTCTTATTCACTCACACACACACACGCGCGTTGCATTCGACCGTAAAACAAGTTTTATTGCATTTTGGCGCATTTAGTATGACATGGCTTTTAAAACCAGAGCAGTTGAATAACAGAGTTGCGACACGCGACACAACATCACGCGGCAGCGCGCGGTCACGGCGCTCATATAATTCTAAACAAACCAGCGCGGTGTCAATCAATACAGACCAGTGTTTCCCAACCGGGATCCCGAGCAAAAGTTGCGGGGACGCACTTACACTTCGGTTTATCTCGCATCTGATGACGCATCTTTAATATGGGTTGTACCTTGAAAATAATGCTGTATGTATGTTTCTGTCGATGGATACACGCGCTGACTCCTCAGGTATACACTACAACAACAGCGATAATAAAAGAAAAACGTGGGCAAACCGGTCTCTCTTTGTAAACTTTATAAAACGCATGCGAGTGCTGCCGTACGTCCGAATAAGAGCAGTCATTTTCACCGCCATCACCCGCGTGTAGCCAGGAGACTCGAATGAGAAGATCTGTCTTTGTGCACTCATCCCAAAGCGCGCAAATATTGAGTTATCTTTCAAATCCTGTGCTTAAACGGACAAACTCACAAAAAGTATGTCAAAATGTCATAGCCTACTCTATGCCTTAAGTGAACTTTATACAGAAAATACAACGACTATCCGTGGGTCTTAAAGGGGCAGTAGCATTCACTGCTGTCGGTTTAATGTCAAACAAAAGATAAAGACATCACTCACTACTCCTGACTGAATAGCTTTTGTAAGTTTAATAAGGATTATTTTTTTGATTTTAAACAGTTAAATGTGTGGTTATTTTACTTTTGATTACTTCATTCCATTTCTCTACCTAAAAACTAATGTTAGACCTACCTGAAAAGCATTGTTTATTTTGTTCTCATCTTTGCTCAATAGTATTTATTTGTGCTGCTGCTTCTATTTAAGTTTTCTGTTCTTATTTTCTTTATTTTCTTTTGACAGTCCTTTTCCCCCTGAACATAGCAAATACCGAACTGTACTGAAACGTGAACCTAAAACCGTGATACAAAGCGAACTGTGAGCAGTCTGTACTGTTACACCTCTAGCGTAACTTATGTGAGGGGGTGCCACAGAATTTTTACAAATTTCAAAGGGTAAAAAAATAAGTCGTTAGATTAGTCGACTAATCGAAAAAATAATCGTTAGATTAGTCGACAGAAAAAATAATCGTTAGTTGCAGCTCTACTTGCCTTTTCATCACATTAAATATTTGTTAAAGGGTTGGCTTTGTATCAGTACAAACCCTGAAGTATATTCAAATGATTGTGCTTTCCCCCCTCATATCCCCCTGAGACAAGAGATTTATGCACTTTATTTCTGGAAAACTTCCTCCTATGATGCAAATTGACAATATTTGCATCATAGGAGGAATGTTTGTCCAAAGGCTAAAGACTACAGCCAGCAGAGCGAGCCATTTCCGCATGTTTTGAACCCGCGCACGGGGGATGAGAGATCACACTCAGAGGTTAGCTGGCAGCTACAGGCACTCATTTAAACAGAGATATGGTGAGCAAAATAAGTCTTTTAACTTCTCAAATTAATTTCTATGAAAGTTAAGCTTGCAAAGGCAGGAACTGAAACGCGCCAGACTGAACTCGCGTTGTGAATGTATGCCGCGAGTGTAGTCGCGATTACCTCAGCTCTCATCACGAGAGCTCATCAGCTCATTTATCTCACTCCTGCAGTTAGTGCTCAGTGCTGTGATACTCGTGCGGCGACTCACTCATTATATTGAACAGACATGTTCAGTTTTTAATTGCAGTGTCTTCTCCAACTCAGTCACAGTAATCAAGTTGGTGGCTTTGGGAATGGCCTCACAGGACAGCGAAGCATTCTGGGAATTGTAGTCTTTCATCCCCATGAGACAAAAATACATTTCAGTCTAGAAGGCACCAAATTCAAAAATAATTTCACATTTCTACTACATTGATGACCCAGTTTAAATACAGATTCATCTTCCCAGCGCTGAAGTACCCCTTTAACATTCCCCCAGAATTGTCTTCTGCATTTGGGTTCACCTCTTTTTACCTGTTTTTTTCCAGTTCTCGCACTACTCTTACTCCCGGGTCCCTGACATATAAAGCATGCCGTAATTTAACTTACCCTGTAAACTTTAGCCGCATTCCTCGTGAAAGCGTACACGCGTTTCAAACTACACTAACTTCTTCGGGAGGTGCAGCAGGAACACGAAGAGCTGGTACATATCCTTTATTCAGGAGCAGCTTTTTAGCAAAACCTGCTTTATACTGACCCTCGGTTATAAAGCAGTCTGTTGAGAAATGTTTGCGGTTTGCGCAAACATTAAAGCATTGGCGAAAACAAAACTCAACCACTGCGTCTTCAATGGCTTGGATTTAGGAACATCAAAATGACTGCTGTCTTCATTATTACACCTAAGAACAGAACACCACAATCGCTTAGACGTCATTCTGCTCCAGCATATCAACAATGGCGGACTATGATGAGAGATCGTTCACGCCGGGTTTGAAACGCTGCTGTCAGCTAACAATCTTGGGAGGAGCGTCCGACTGTGTGTCGTCACACAGTCGAGCGGCTTGATGTGAGACAGGAAAACATATAAAGAGATTAAAAAAACACACTGGATGGATTTTTATCATTATAGGATGGTTGTGTACAGGCACTGCCAACACACATTTCCATACAATCAACTTGTAAAAGTGCATGTACCATTATATGACCCCTTTAAGAATAAAACATCATTCTGTAATTGCTGATGAACTGAGATAAGACAATTATTGTGAAATAAGAATCTGTGAAGCCTACCACTTTGGCTGAGTTTCTTATCTAGAGTCTCCTGCAGTTGAACCACAGCTCTCCTTAAAGTCTCCACACTCACACAAGTGCTAACATTGATCCCAGTCCAGATCTTGGTGTCTAACGGGCTGCACAAGGATGGATAAATCTACAACAGGAGAGAAGGGAAATCAGTCAGCATGTTGAGTGTTGAGCTGTGATGTGAGCAGAGAGACAAACACTGACCTGGAGGAGGTGCAGGTGATCCTCAGTGTGTGAGAGCAGCTCCAGCTCAGCGTCTCTCCTCTTCAGCTCAGCGATCTCCTGCTTCAGCTCTTTAATGAGATCTTCAGCCTGCTTCTCTGCTGCTTTCTGCTTCTGCTCCATCACCTCCAGCAGCTCAGACTGACAGCTCTCAATGGAGCGGATCAGATCTGTGAACAGCTCAACACAGTCTGCCTTCTCTTTTACTGTGTTCTTCTGTTTAGTCAGAATCATGGGGAAAAAAATACTTTGTTTTTCAGAACTTTTTGAAAATATAGCTTACTAATAAAATAAACTTTATATATAAAAAAAAAAAAAATATATATATATATATATATATATATATATATATATATATATATATATATATATATATATATATATATATATATATATATATATGAACATAAACTTGCTTTTCTCAGCTTTACTGAGTGTTGGATTTCTTCAGTCTTCTTCAATCTGTCCTGGATCATTTTCTGGACATCAGTCCGTCTCTTCATCAGCTGAGTCTATAGACAGAACAACAACAACAGTTATAATAAAGGATGATGGTGACGATTAATAATAATAATAGTGCGCTAAAAGCAAGGCTCTCAGGGCAGAAAACAAGAATATAAATATAATATTTTTCCTGAAAACCTGTTCTTCTCTTTTGAAGTATTTAAAAGACACTTTCTCTACCTTCTTCTCTTCACTCTCCTCGTCTACAGGAACGTTGTTGTGAGTCTTGTGTTCGGTCACAGTGCAGATCACACACACACACCTCTGATCATCTCTACAGAACAATTCAAGAGGTCTGTCGTGTTTCTGACACAAATGATCCTGGAGACTTTTTACAGGCTTTATCAGTTTGTGTTGTTTTAAACCTGGAACGCTCAAATGACGCTCCAGGTGAGTCTCACAGAAAGAGCTCTGACACGCAGGGCACGACTTCAGGGCTTTCCGTTTTGTCCCTGTACAGATGTCACACAACACTTCAGGTATTTTCAGATGATTTCTCTTTTTGTAGTGAACTACAATGGCTCTGAGAGTTGTATTGACCTTGAGCTCAGGTTTTTGGCTGAATGTTTTTTTACACATTGGGCAGTTGTAGTCGTGAATGTTTTCCCAGCATTCTTTTAAGCAGGTCTTACAGAAGTTGTGTCCACATGGAGTGGTGACTGGATTGGTGAACACATCCAGACAGATGGAACACTGGAGCTCCTCAGTCAGAAGACCAGTGGAGGATGTCAGGGCTGAAAAGAAAATATATAATAGATATAAAAAGATGTTTAAACAAGTGCATCTTCATTTCTGATATTTTCTTAACATATGAGAAAAATTATTACATCTATTATTTAGGGTTAATGCCAACTTACATGGAGATAAATCCAGACTCCTGGTCCCTCTTGGTTTTGGATATTCTGCCAGTGATTTCGCCCTTTTAAAGATTTAAATAAATAAACAAAGCCTCATTAGTATTTATTTCACAGAAAAAATAATGACTAGGGGATTCATGTTTGAAACAACAAATCATGCATATTAATATAATAATAATAATAATAATAATAATAATAATAATAATAATAATAATAATAATAGTGTTCGATTTATATAGCGCTTTTCAAGGTACTCAAAGCGCTTTACATTGAAGGGGGAAACTCCTCAGCCACCACCAATGTGCAGCATCCACCTGGATGATGCGACGGAAGCCATATTGCGCCAGAACGCTCACCACACACCAGCTGATTGGTGGAGAGGAGACCGAGTGATGAAGCCAATCAGGAGAGGGGGATGATTAGGAGGCCATGAAGGACAGAGGCCATTGGGCAAATTTGGCCAGGATGCCGGGGGTTACACCCCTACTCTTTTTCCGAAGGACATCCTGGGATTTTTAACGACCACAGAGAGTCAGGACCTCGGTTTAACGTCTCATCCGAAAGACAGTGCTCTTTGTCTGTATAGTGTCCCCATCACTATACTGGGGTGTTAGGACCCACACAGACCACAGGGTGAGCACCCCCTGCTGGCCTCACTAACACCTCTACCAGCAGCAACCTGGTTTTCCCAGTTGGTCTTCTATCCAGGTACTGACCAGGCTCAGCCCTGCTTAGCTTCAGTGGGAAACTAGTCTTGGGCTACAGGGTGATATGGCTGCTGGTATTTAAATATTTAAAGATAGCTACATCATATACCAAATATCCGGAAATTAAAGCTGGAGCGATAACAATCATTGCTGGGGTTTGTTGGTGGCCCTCCTCCCCAACAGGGGGATTTCGGGAAAAGTTTGATTTTCCAGCTCGCTCCGTTATTGGTAAAGGAGTTGGCTGAAGCCCTATTCTGTTTCTCGTAGGGTCGGAAAGTATTGTCATCATTTAAGTTACAAGGGCTAGTCAGTGATTTTATTGCTGTCCGTTTCCAACCTCCCGCGTAACAATCCCCGGCCTAGTTACCTCCTGCTTTTGGCAAACACCAAGGTCGTGTGGTGATGTAATAGCTGTCCGAATCCACATCTATGAGTTTTCTAAAATATATAACTTCAAAATTCACTGTTTATAATAATTTTTGACCACTGCAGAGCACCGTACGGTTGTGCTTTGCTGTTATTTGGATAAGCATTTCTAGACTTGTATTTCTTTAAAATGCTGGCAAGTATTTACAACAGCAATATATTTCATCACCGCTCAAACTAATTAAAATAAAAGCATGTAAACATTTGAATTGGTCCGTTATTATTAGCAGCATTTATTATCATACCAATATTTTATTTTATTTACAGCATACAACGGACCATGTGAGTGGCGCGTTCCAGATCACAAAACTCTCCTGTCCACCGTGAATAAATCACAGTCCGAATGCATGAGTTTTAGGTTTTATCCTATGGTTTTATCACTGAGGTGGCCTGCACAAGTGCACATTTATGTGTGAAACAGGCGAAGGGCGCATGACATATGTCACGGCCAAACTTTAGCGATTGGTTATGGCAGATCCAGAGTAGCTCTGGGGAGATCCAATAGTTTTAATCTTCAACAGTGTAGCCTACCCACCTTTGTGGAAATAAACGCTTGTCAATGGAGAGTAGCCAGACTCTATGTACAAATGAAATGTACGAGAGTCTGGTAAGACCAGGCTAGTGTTCTCCTGAGTTTCTCCCTGAATTTATTATTAAAGACTATTTATTTCTCAGAATCTCCTACGTTGTGTGCATCATTGCGACGTGTGTGACAGAATACCGGACAAAGATAAGATTTTTGTTTACATTTTTTCCCTCCCTTTTATATTTTCTCACACACTATCCTGATCGTTTGCTTTGTCTGCTTAATTATATCAGCCTCAGCGAGTAATCCAAGGCACGCTTGCCTGGTTTCGGTCCTCAGGGAGATTTTGCTGCATTTGAGGAGTGGGTGCTGGTGAAAAACGTTTGGCATTCACAAACTGCCCCTCTGAGGAGGTCTTTACCAGCCTCAATCTGGACCTAGAGGCCAATTGCACTGAGCATATGCCAGAACCCACCGCAGATGAAGAGCCCGAGCCTGATATATATAGCTGCAATAACAGCTCCAGAGCGGATGCCTGTGACAAGCACTGCCCTAGAACTCGTGCTCGCATATAGTCTGAAAAGGTGCGTGAGCCGGCAAAAGAATGAGTCTCTGTGAAACCTAAGTAGGCGTATCTATATTTGTGGGTGTTTTTAAACTGATGGGTGTTTAAAATTAATCACGCAATGGAAATGAGCTCCTTCACCTGCCCACCCCTAAACCCTACCCACACTGTGACATGGGCAAATCAGGTAACGCAGTGGAAAACGCCCCTCTGATATGGCCTTGCCCATTGATCTGGCAACAATTACTTTCCTGCAGAGACCACTTGGCCGACAATGCGGTCTCTTCCAGTGGGCATGCTCCTCGAGCTTGAAGCAACCTGTGCTTGGCACTTCAGCCAATAAAAATACATGAAACTACATTTGGCCATCTAACCAATCAAAGACCATTGCATTTTTCGGAGGGATGGGCTTCATAGAAGCAGGAAGCAAACGTGCTGTTCAAAGGAGAGTGAGGACAGTGGTGTGGAATAAAGGTAAAATATAAGAAAAATACGCCATAAAAAAGCAGTATTAAGACGTTATATTACGCACCATAAACACAACCAAGCCTAGAAAAAACAACAGAACCACCCCTTTAATATTTCACAATTCGTAATGGAATAATGGAATAAAAAAATTACATTTTTAACAATGAACATGAATTCCTTCTGGAGATGACTGATTATTTTTGACTTGCTGTATAGCCAAAGGGGTCACCAATCTAAAAAGTGTGGTTCTGCCATTAAGTGTTTGTTACACCATGCACATAATGCTCCGTCAGACTCCGTTTCACACATCCTCTGTCTGCAGTGCGTATGCGATGCGTATTTAATGAAGCCACTACCCCCTGACGGATGTGCCAATCATGGTGCCAATGGCTTCTGTGCGTAATACCATGCAACCATGCAATATTAATGTTAATATCGCCTCTCTTTTTTCAAGAATCTTAAATAGAAAGTTTAATTGACATGATTTATTTATAAATACTTTTTAATATTATAAATCTTCAGTGTCACTTTTTTAAAACTTAAATATAGTATTTTTACCGCAGCATTTAGAAGCAATCAAATTCTGATACCATTTCAGTGCTGTAAAAATGAAAAGAGCATTTAACTCGTATTTAAACCTGGATTTCTCTGTTTTGTTCCAGACAATACCCTAAGACCATAATTAATTAACTATATTTCTATCACGTACCTGTGAGTGTCAGCTGCGCTCTCATACATCTTACGTACGAATGCATGAGCAAACATTTTGTTGTCTAAAGAGAAAAACCTTTCCAACCCCAAAAGATTTCAAAATGCTGTTGGTTTTCAGCTTAGTTTCATTTCACTGGAAGCTCCCGCCCACCTACATTAAGCCCATAGCTCCTCCCATTTTTTCGTACTGATATGAAACAATAGTTTTAGATGAAGTTTTACAGCTTTATTGGCTGCTTGATATGTTAGGCCACGAAGACGAGGTAGGCTAAGTAAAAGTTGATACCACATATGTATGTATATATTATGCATATAGTATGATTATATACTGACTCCAACAAATATAAAGAATATAATAATATATGTTCAATTTATTTATTTTGAGCATCTCTCGCTGCTTAAATACATATTTTATTATTAGGTTAACTAGGCCTACTAGTGAAACAAAAAGTGATCGATTCTTAAAACAATATGAACAAATCTTTTGTAATGGATCTGTTCAAGTTTAATCAGCTTTCTCATGACCCCCCCCCCCCCCCCCCATACACCCCGCTTCCTTTTGTTCTTTTGTCCTCTTCATTTAGCTAGGTAAATGAGTTTTGATTTTTGACTATACAATTATTGTATTTCTCTAATTTTCTAACTCTAACTTTCTCCTGCATGTTTGTATATTTGTACGGTTCTTGAATAATTAATTAATTATTTAATTAAAAAAAGATTTTAAAAAGCTGCGGATCCGCCCAAAACTAGAAAATTACCGTACGACGTCGTTTGGCAAATAAATAAATGACAGAGTTACATACGTATTAATACGATTATAATTTACTCAGAAAATCCACTGATAACCCTTTTATCTATTTAAAAAAATACTATGGACAATGAATACAAAAATAAAGACAATTAGTAAATTATCTGTGCCGTTTTATGCCGTGTCAGTAGCCTACTGTTTTTTTTTTATTTATTATTTAGCTAGTCATCGTAAATATTACAAGGATATAAGAATACATTTAGAGGGATTGGGTTATTCAGGCCTCATGCAGGGACTGAATAAATATCAGTTTACAAGCCAGTCCTGGCTTGCAAAGCGGACCCTCTTTAGCTCAATGAACCTGGATTTTCCTTGAACTTTCTTACCCCATTATTCCCGAATGTTGTGACCTCCTCAAATAGACCATATGTGGTGACTCCTTGTTCTGCAACACAGTAGATAAATAAGGTCAAAGTTCAGGGTGTAGAGTGATAAAATGCTAGGGGTGTGGCATGTACGCTTCACTTTTCATCTGTTGTGATTGATCTCTGGTCTACTACACAATGGATTTGACAATCGGAGAGCGCCTGCAGCACTGCCTCCTGGTCCTCGTGCCTAGACTGTTCTTGGCTCTCTTTAGGCTGGTCTCACCCGGCTCAAAGCGACCAAAACATCTCCCTCCTATCAGAAACCCACTGCTTACTCTCCCTGCAGTGCAGCTGGCTGAGAAGATACGCAGAAGAGAGGTTTGGGATTTCATTAACAATAGTTCTGTAATGGCTGATCATTTGGGACTGTATGGGCATTAAAAAATAAGGCTGTAAAAAAACTGTCTCTGTAACTGTAACTTCTTTTAACCGGATAAAGATGTATTATGCTAGCTAGGCAACAGTGGTTATAGTGTGCATTAAATGCACAGGTCTCAGGTCAGTGTAACCTGTTGCTCAGGTATCGCACACAGGACGCGCACATTTTAAAAGGCTACGTTTATTATACATTTCCCCAAAATATGTTAAGACTTTATTCAAGCTGTTGAACTCAGAATGTAAAACAAATGTGTCTTGTAGCAAAGGGTGAAATCAGTATACCTTAACGATAATATACTTTTAATATAAAGCCTTGAAATGGCGCTCTGTGGCGCGGCAGGATTTAGAACAACTTCCTGAGTCGCCGCGGACAGGCGCCGAATGCCGCCACCGGTGTGCGTACACTCATTGAAAACAATGTGTTCGAATTTTAAAGACGTGACGCCAGGCTTTATTGCATATATTTATGGACTGGACTTAAATAATCTTCAGTTATCTTGTCAACTTTATCCTATAAAATATATAAGGGGCTCTGAATCCAAAATGTTCTGGCACCCTAAACCGTTCTCTGACCCTTATGTACAAAGCTCCTACATGTGAAGAAAAATAGATTGCACTGCTTTATTTGATTTGTTGCTAACTAGATTGTCATCCTTAAAATCAGTTCACCTTTTCATCAGTTCAGTTCACCCAAAAATGAAACTGTATCATTTAGACATTGTTACAAGTCTTTTTTTTTTCTTTTTTTTTTAAATCTAGTTAACATCAATGGGGTCCAAAGGAACATTGAAATGTATATAAAAACCCCACTAAAGTGGAACGACATATGATATCTAAAGTATCAATTGAAAACATATTTAGTAAACTTACTAAATTTATATTTATTATCCATAGCCAATGAAAAACATTTTGGACTTCACATTTTTCACTACAGGCACTGCAAAGCATGATAAAGACAATGTTTACAAGTGATTTATGTTGGTAAATGATGTAAGCCCTAAAACACAACATCTGTTCACTTACATATTCACCATTGTGGATAGAGCTGGACTAAAACGATTACCGGTTGCCATGTCTTATTTAATACTGAACCTCTTTGATTTTTAAATTCAGATTACTAGTGTGGAGGTTGTGCAGGCTTACATTGACAGGATACAGGAAGTAAACCCACTGCTCAATGCTTTGGTCAAAGACAGGTGAATACTCACGTTATTGAGCTAGTAACGTTCATGCATGACTGAACAGGACATTTCACTGTAAATGTCCAATGTCCTCTCTTTCAGGTTCTCATCTGCTCTTCAGGAGGCTGCTCATGCAGATAAACTAATAGAGGAGGAGAATGGAGGAGAGGAAGTTCTGAGGAACCGATTTCCACTGCTGGGTGTTCCACTGTCTGTTAAAGAGTCATTCGCACTACAGGGTACACTTCCCATAATGCTCTCTGCCTTGCATCCATTGCACATAGAAAGGTTTATTTTGATTGATTCTTGTCAATTAATTGCCAACAAATATAACGTGGGCATGAAATATTGTTTAACACTTTATTTTGATTTAAACATTCTAATTTTTATTAGGGTTAATATTATATTAGTAGAGTGGGTGGACCTACATCAAAATAAACTGTTACAAAATATTGATTTGAATTGTTACAATCCTACTTGTATATTCTCTTAAAGCTACTAATAAGAAAATATAGTCCATGCATTGCAAATGTACAAAACAATGGATCTAGAGATTGTACTGAAAATGACTTTAGAGTACTTTGGTATGCACAATGTACTTTGGACTTGTACTATTTGTTTCTTAGCACAAGCTTCAAGACTCATTTATGAAACAATGTCAACTAAAATCAATATTTCATGTCCACATTTTTTTAAATTTAAATAAATATGTTTATGAATAGCTTTGGATAATGTTGAATTAGCCAACCATTGTCACAAGACTCTGGACTGCAACATCTACTTTTAGTGGGCTTTAACTAGCAAACACTGCTTGTGGATCCAGTAGAGATCAGATGCTCCTGTATAGGATTAATTTTTATGTTATGTGCTCCCAGGTATGCCCAATTCTGGTGGGTTGAAATCCCGGGCTAGAGTACTTGCCAGTGTGGATGCTCCTCCTGTGGCTCTGTTGAAGAGAGCTGGAGCAATTCCTCTAGGTGTCACCAACACCAGTGAGCTTTGCATGTGGATGGAGTCCAACAACCACCTCTATGGGATCACCAGTAACCCCTATGACCTTGAGAGGATGTGTGGAGGAAGCTCAGGTCTTGGAGCGAAAAAAAGATAAACCAACTCTTATTAAGGCTGATGTATAGCTTTAACATCAATTATTATTTTTAACAGATTATTTGTCTGGTAGGTGGAGAGGGAAGTATCATCGGTAGTGGTGCATCTGTGATGGGTATCGGCTCTGATATTGGAGGAAGTATCCGCATGCCGTGTTTTTTCAATGGGATATTTGGCCACAAACCTTCAAAAGGTGTGTATTTAGCTGTAAGAACAATCAGAAAACCACATTCGTCTCTCTGTTAAGTTGTTCCCCACTTTAAACAGAATTTCTGGCTTTCCGTGTTTTCACTGTTACAGGTAGGGGCGCTATTATGCAACTTTTCTAAAAGAATAGAGAAACTCCACAATCAAAACAGCAAAAAGCAGAAACAAGTGATACATGCACTACTTATGCATGTTGTAGCCTTTGTTCAGCTTTTTGTTTAATAATATTTTTTTTTAAATGTAACTTACCTGCATTAAAGGGTTGATTTAAAAAAAAAAAAAAAAAAAAAAAAAGGATACATGAAGCTCAGATATTCATACAGAAAAATATTAAAAATGTTCCATGACATTTTTGTGATGGTATTAAAAATGGTTATCAACTTAGTTTGTACATTATCAAAATGGGAGAGTTTTATTTCATTTCAGATGTGGTTTCAAATGACAATCAGTTTCCCGCATCTTCTGGTCTCCAAAATGACTACCTGGGTTCTGGTCCAATGTGTCGCTATGCTGAAGACCTGCTCCCTCTTCTAAAGATAATGGCTGGACCCACTGCAGACAAGTACATCTCAAATAGATACAAACCAGAGAATTTGTTTCAAATTAGTACTCACTATTGGTTTTATTTTTAGGCTCTTCCTCTCAAAAGAGGTGGATCTGAAAAAGTTACGTTTCTTCACTGTAGTAGATGATGGTGGATCTCCATTGACATCTCCTGTAGACCAACAGCTCATTGAAGCCCAAAAGAGGGTGAGAAGCAAACCAAAACAACTACAGTTATTTGCATTTAACATGTACACATTCAAAGAACAGGCATAACAGATAAAGTGAATGGCACTGATTATCTCTTCATCACTACACCTGTTAGTGGGTGGAATTTATAAGCAGCAAGTTAACATTTTGTCTTCAAGGTTGATGGGTTAAAAGCTGGAAAAATGGGCAAGCGCAAGGATTTGAGCAAGTTTGACAAGGGCCAAATTGTGATGGCTAGTACTGATGCAAAGTCAGATTCATTTCCGCGAACCGGTTTATTTCGGGCAGTTCAGCTCAATGAACCGGTTCAAAAAGCCGATTCATAGGTTCCTGACGTCATCATGCAATGATGCCACTATGCATTTCTGTTATGTTTTTTATGCATTTCTCGGTGTCGTTATATTAAAGAAACATTCAAATAAGGTAATCTGTCAATGCATATCGAAACAATCGAATAAAATAATTTGCGTAAGGGCATTTTGCTGATTATTGCCTTTCAGTCACTTTAAGTAAATGTTGTTTGCGTTCACAGTTAAAGGGTTAGTTCACCCTAAAATGAAATTGATGTCAATTGATGACAATTCACCTTAATGTTGTTCCACACCCGTAAGACCTCCGTTCATCTTTGGAACAAAGTTTAAGATATTTTATATTTTAGTCCCAGAGAATATGCAGTCTATGCACACTATACTGCCCATGTCCAGAAAGAATTAAAACATCATCAAAGTAGTCCATATGTGACATCAGTTGGTCATGAATCAGTGAATCGATCAATAGTTCGGGTCGCCAATGTCACTTGATTTCAGCGGTTTGGATCGTGTGTCAAACTGCCAGAATGCTAGTCTGACAAGACAGACACACATCAAGATGTTTGGTCTGGAAACTCACCATTGACAGGGCTCAATCCGAGGGGCGGGATAAACGGTTGTCTTTAAAACTCCCTCTGCACGGCATGCACACAGTTGGATATCGCTACAACCAACCAGAGCAACGAAGGTGAAGCAGAGCTCGTTGACAGATTAAACTTTCACCGTATCTGGTCGGCAAAACTCAGAACATATCTTCCCTTTTTAAGAATGACTTCAGTGCCGTTCTTTGTTCTTTTCTCAGAGAAAAGCTTAACTCCAAGTCTTCCAGAGTCGTGGTCAAAGCTGATTCGAAAGACCGCCGTTCGCCAGCTTTTGTGTTTACTAGAAGCACGCAAGCGCAACTCTGCCGTCATTATGTTAAGCCCCGCCCACCGACTCTATACACGATGTGATTGGCCCGACCAGAGTTTGGTTTTTACAGCTCAGAACTTTATTTAAAGTTGCTAGATTACACTCGGGGCAGATTAGATTTGCTGCCGCTAGGGTGAATCTAGATTTCTAGGCTACCAAACTGCTGAAATCACGTGACAATGGCAATAAGAATCATTGCTCGATTCACTGATTCTTGACCGTTTGACTCTTTATTTGAGGAATGCGGAATAGAAGACAATGCTGAATAAAATGGTAGTTTTTTTATATTTTTGGACCAAAATGTATTTTCGATGCTTCAAGAGATTCTAATTAACTAACTGATGTCACATATGGACTACTTTGATTTTTTTTAAATTCCCTTTCTGGACATGGACAGTATAGTGTGCATAGACTGCATACGCTCTGGGACTAAAATATAAAATATCTTAAACTGTGTTCTGAAGATGAACGGAGGTCTTACGGGTGTGGAACAACATTAGGGTGAGTCTTTAATAACATAAATTTCATTTTTGGGTGAACTAACCCTTTAATTAATTTATCACCTCGGATTCAAAAGAAAATTGCACAGCTAGCCTACGTGCCTCAGACTTGCGTCACCAACTCAATCATCAGAATCCTGGGCAAACTTCGACAGCTGGTTAAAGCGGCTCTTTCTGGGTTTTTTTTTTTTTGTTGGACATGCTACTTCGGCTTTTGCGTCTTGCGTCATCAACACGAAACTACAGTTCGATTCAGATTCACGAGTAATGAACTGGCTCAACCGGTTACTTGCTGAGAACTGGCTCAAAAGAAGGATTCGTTCATGAACCGAACATCACTAATGGCTAGACAACTAGGTGAGAGCAGCTCCAAAACTGCAGCTCTTGTGCGGTATTCCCAGTCTGCAGTGGTTAGTTTCTATCAAAAGTAGTCAAAGGAAGGAGCAGTGGTGAATCGGCGACAGGGTCATGGGTGGCCAAGGCTCACTGATGCACATGGGGAGCAAAGGCTGGCCTCTGTGGCCGATCAAACAGACGAGCAAGTTAATGCTGGTTCTGATAGAAAGGTGTCAGAATACACAGTGCATCACAGCTTGTTGTGTATGGGGCTGCATAGCCACAGACAAGTCAGGGTGCCCATGCTGACCCCTGTCTACCACCGAAAACAGTGGGCAGGTGAGCATCAGAATTCAACAATGAAGCAATGGAAGAAGGTGGCCTGGTCTGATGAATCTTTTTTTTTTTTTTTACCTCACGTGGATGGCCGGGTGTGTCGCTTACCTGGGGAACACATGGCACCAGGATGCACTATGGGAAGAAGGCAAGCCGGCAGAGGATATGATGCTTTGGGCAATGTTCTGCTGGGAAACCCTAGGCCCTGGCATCCATGTAGATGTTACTTTGACACATACCACCTATTTAGGCATTGTTGCAGACTATGTACATCCTTTCATGGAAACTATTCCCTGGTGGCTATGGCCTCTTTCTGCAGGATAATGAACTTACAGGAACTGAAATGTATGTAAAATACAAACATTTGATTTATTTGTTGTTAAATGTTTGTTGTTTCTGTTCACAGGTGGCTGCACATTTAGAGGCAGATCTGGGAGTTACAGTTAAAGAAGTTAGTTTTCCTCAGCTCAAATACTCTTTTCAGATTTGGGACACATTCTTGGCTCTACCTGACAAAGATGGCAAGGTGTGTAGTACCTTAAATTACTTAATATTTAGCAATATCATCTATTTCATTAGACACACTATCAGGTGAGAACAACTTGAACAGAATATGACACTATTGTCTTCTATAGAGCTGCTTTAGCTGAATCAAATTTCATGATTGGCAGATTTTTGCAAGATCGACAGTGTTATTGAACTGAACTGAAACAACATGGAACTGACTTGAACTGAATGACACTTGTCTTTTAGAGCTAATTTACAGCAGAATGAAAGGGGGGGTGAAATGCTGTTTCATGCATACCGAGCTTTTTACACTGTTAAAGACTTGGATTCCCATCCTAAACATAGACAAAGTTTCAAAAACTAATGTTGGAGTATTTCTGTGTTAAAAATACTCCTTCCGGTTTCTCACAAGTTTCAGAGAGTTTTTTTCGAGTATGGGTCTACTTGACGTTAATAGATCGGAAGATCCTTGTATGGGCCGTATGGGCCCTTCTCCCAGTAGGGTGCGCGCGCGCGTGACTAGAGCGAGAGAGAGGAAATGCACGCCGTAAACAGTCTCTCAGGTGCAGATCCAGTCGTCCGTGAACACTTATGACGCGCCGCGCTCCAATTTATTCCTATGGGTGACGTCGAGCGACTTCAACGCTTCAGCACAGCATTCCGGGAAGGCAGCGCTGCATTTGAACCGTTCTGAACGCAGAAATGACGGGAAGCTTCACAACATCGCTTCAGTCGCATCGCAAAGTGGATTTCCACGGTCACTGCTGTCACAGGACTTCAACAAATCATACCAGAGAAGTGTGTTTTTGACGGAGCGGTCCCAGCGATAAAGGTTCGGTCCTGCTTTGGAAGCAGCCGGTGAGTTAAACTGCTTCAAATGTCTCTGCTATTGGCTACCGTCGCATGAGTAAACATCAGTAAACGACACGATTGTGTGCTTCGTCATTCAAATGCGCTAAACGTTTACTCCATTGTTGTTCTGTATAACGTTACACTAGTAGTCTGACGTGCAAAACCGTTTCGCTTGCTACTTCTAAGGTCTAGTCGCAACCAATAGTCCATAAACCGAATCATGTCCTCATAAACTGCGAGTAAAGACACAAATGTTGACAGGCCTCTAAATACAGTACATACCACAGAGACGGACGTCCTGATGTTGCTGTTTCTTCTGTTCAATTTATTTCTGCCTCAGATTTGATTCTGGATCATTATCTGTATTAGCTGAGAGAGCCATGGGTTTCTCCACGCTTGAGGACGTCACCGCTTTGCGCGCTTGTCATTCTTTAGCTCCGCCCACTCGATACGCCTCCAGCCGCTCGTTTTTTTCCGGAAAGACTCGGTACAGCCTATATTTCTTTTATAAATATAATAAAACTAAAGACTTTTCGGAGATATGAAGGATGCAATACTACTCTATAGGTACTCAAGATTGACATGAGATTGACTGAAACTGAGTGTTTTACCCCCCCCTTTAAAAAATGTCTTGTACATGATAAAGTTTACATCACTCTACATGTTCCTTACTGTGACGTCGTTCCTGTTTATTACTGCTTTAAAACAGTTTGTATTGTATGAAGTCCTAAACAAAGTTGACTTAAGTACTTTATGAAAGACTCAATTGTTTCAAGTCTACATTGTTTACTTCAAAAAATGATTGTAGCAACCACAAAAAACACAACAAAACATGGTACATGGCTGCAGAGAATTAGAACAAGTTTTAGTGCATATTTCTGTTTATTCCAGCTTCCACAGCCTTTTGTTGAGCTAATGGCAGACGGAGGCTCTTTGTGGCCTATTTGGGAACTGATAAAGAGGATATTTGGAAGATCTGAACACACTGTGGCTGCTATTGGTAACATCGATCTATATACTGTACAGTCATTTTTGGCAAACAGACATATTTTAACTGGTTGTTTTTAGGGTCTTGTTCTGATCTTTCAAACTAGTGATTGGGAGGAGACCCATGTATTTCCCTTGTGGCTGATTTCAGGTTTGGCTCTAAATGAGAGTTTTCACAGCTCTAAGCCATCTGAGTTCATACTAAAGCAGAAGGAAGAACTGCAAAGAGAGATGGATGATCTGCTGGGGACGGATGGAGTGTTGTTCTACCCCTCTCATCCTCTTCTCGCACCCAAACACCACCACCCCATATTTACCCCATTTAACATCAGTTACACAGGTAACCTAATGAGCAACACTCTCAAACATAATCCTTTACTAATGTAATTTAGCTGATCATTTTATTCAGTTAGCAGTCCAGGGAACGTATTCACAAAACATTTTAAAGGGGTGATGAATTGAGAAATTAACTTTCCCTTGAGCTTTTGAAATATAAAAGGTCATGGTAATATAAGAATATCCTCTAAGTTTCAGAGCTGAAAACTTCCTTGTTAGTCAAATAAAAGCTTTTCATAGACCCTAGGCCCAGCAAGTGTTCTTGTGCTTCATACTTGCGTCAAAATAGGGGGCGTGGTCTTGTTGCTCGTGGAGAAGAGTGCAGGTTGAGCTTGCATCTCCCCGTTATGGTAAGAGGCGGGACCTTTCCGGGCAAAGTGCGCTAAGCTGCTGTCCAATCACAACACAGGAAGCGCTGGCCCAATCAGAACTCGTTACGTGTTTCTGAAGGAGGGACTTCATAGAACAAGGAAATCATCAGGCTGTTTTTAGGCTGATAAGTCAATTGTGTGAAAAATACAGTTTTTTTTTTTTTACACGCAAAACATGAACTCATGTTATATTGCACACTGTAAACATAATCAAAGCTTCGAAAACACGCGAAGAACGGGATCTTTAAGACCAAATCACAAACAATCCTAATGGATGTTGCCGCAGTTCGCCCAAAGACATTATATTACATTGAGGCAATAGCTTTGAGTGCTGAACATTTTCTATATAAATGCAATAGATATTTATAGATTTTAATCTATGATAAAACTGGCAAAAATAAATCTTTAATAAAAAATAATTGTTTTCACGAGTTCACACTTACAAATAATCAAATAGAGTAAAAGAGTACAAGTGTTAAGCGCGCTATCCGACTCCGAGGGGATCGAGGGCTTGGAATTTAGCCCAAACCCAGAGTTCTGCCCCTTCTGCCCAAGTATAGGTCTCTGTTAGATAGTAATGGTCGTACTAGATCAATGCACAAGCCCACAATGGAGTAGCGTTGTTGTTTCACGGTTACCTGATTTGCCCATGTCACAGTGTGGGATCGGGTGAAGGGTATAATTTTCATTGCGTGATTTAATGGCATCTAGCGGTAAGGTTGTGAATTGCATCCCCTTCCCTCTCGGAGCACATAGAGAAGCTACTATGGCCGACACAGGACAAAGATTATATCTTTGGACAGAATAGAGTGACTAGCTCTCTGTAGAGAAGTTTGTCCGTTTAGGGCTACTGTAGAAACATGATGGCTCAAAATGGCGATTTCTAAAGACTGATTTATATGTCTGCGCCAGACCTGTACCGTAGCCTCTATGCTGTGGGCTATGTGTCGATTTTCTTTTAGTTCCAAGTCCTTGTCGACGTTGATGCATTACACACGCAGAGGGTGCATGTGTATCCCTGAGGGAGGGGTTCTGACAATCACAGCACTTGCGGTCTGTGTAGAATTGACATGTTGTAAAGCCCAACTAATACTTATGTTTTTTTTTTTTTTAGAGGTGCACATCGTTATACAGCGTAGCTGCGGTGTATACTCGATGCAGAAGTATGAAGGCTGATTTACTTTTGCGATGGACCTCTACTACGATGTGGGCTATGCGTCGATTTTCATTAATTATGACATATGCAAATTTGGACCCAAATGTGGGTCGCAGATCTGAAGTGGTTAAAGGGTTTGTTCACCCAAATGTATTTTTACATTAATGACTCACCCTAATGTTGTTCCACACCCATAAGATTTCCGTTCATCTTCAGAACACAGTTTAAGATATTTTATATTTAGTCTGACAGCATATCCAAGTGTAAGCACACTATACTGTCCATGTCCAGAAAGGTGATAAAAACATCATCAAAGTAGTCCATATATGACATCAGTTAGTTAATTAGAATCTCTTGAAGCATCGAAAATAGATTTTGGCCAAAAAATATAAAAAACTATGACTTTATTCAGCACTGTCTTCTCTTCCGCGTTTGTTTTCAAACCTCAAAGATTCAAACGGTCATGAATCAGCATCTCGGATCGCGTGTCAAACTGCTTAAATCACGTAATTTGCGATCCGAATCATGAATCAATACCATATGAATCAATACATCTGATTCATAACCGTTCAAATCTTTGAGGTTTGAAAACGAATGCGGAAGAGAAGACAATGCTGAATAAAGTCGTAGTTTTTGTTATTTTTGGACCAAAATGTATTTTTGATGCGTCAAGAGATTCTAATTAAAGCTACACTGTGATATTTTCCCCCATCTAGCGGTGAAATGGTATATGACCATCCAGTGAGTAATAGTTTCTGTTCCTCTCAATTCTGATTTCGTTTGAACTCCTACGGTGGCCGATTTAGTCCCAGATTAACATGGCAATCCCCCTCTTCACATTCGACACAGTGCCATCGAGTGTTAAAACGCGAAAGGCGAAGCTTGGGTATGTCGTGTATGTCCCTCTATGGCTAATGTACTTTCAAGATGGAGGGCCGACAAGCATTCGAACCCCTCACCCGTATGTATTTTCAATGGCATATTATAAACTTACTAGAATACTTTATTACTTGAAAGAAGTAAAAATACATTAATGAGCACATATTTTTGAAAGAACTAAGTGTTTTTATCTAAGAATAAACTCAAAAAGTTCCACAGTGTAGCTTTAACCAACTGATGTCACATATGGACTACTTTGATGATGTTTTTATTCCCTTTCTGGACATGGACAGTAAAGTGAGCCTACACTTAGATACACGCTCGGACTAAATATAAAATATCTTAAACTGTGTTCTGAAGATGAATGGAGGTCTTACGGGTGTGGAACAACATTAGGGCGAGTGTCATTAATAACATAAATTTCATTTTTGGGTTAACTAACCCTTTAAGACTTCTCTCTATTCCTTAAAATAGTAAAAGTATAATATAAAAGTAAGTCTCAGCAGCTGTGTGAAAAGGTTTTAAGAGAACTTGATATAAGATAAAATGTTTAATGAATTTTATCATTAAACCATTTGGATGATAGCACTGAAACATTCTTCTTTTACATTTCACTTGATTTAAATAAAACATAGCTGTTGTTGTATTCCAAATGCAATATAAAAACCATCCAAATATTTTGTATATTCCTTAGTAAATGTGGGTCTCAGCAGATTTGTGGATAGGTTTTAAGAGAACTTGATAAAAGATCAAATGTTTTGTGAATGCAACCCTAAATCTTTATCACTAAACCATGTGTCAGTCTCAATCATTAGAACCAGAGTTGAAGGGGTCAGACAGGAAAAGACCTCATTGCAGTAGATGAAAACCCTTTAAATATACAGCAAAAAATGCATTTTATATAATTGAAATAAATTGATGTTTTCACTTATTTCTAGGGATCCTGAACATCCTCGGCCTGCCAGTGACACAGTGTCCACTGGGTTTGAGTAAGGAGCGATTGCCTTTGGGTGTGCAGGTTGTGGCTGGGAAGTTTCAAGACCGTCTGCCCTTGGCTGTGGCGGTCTACCTGGGGAAGGCTTTCGGAGGCTGGGTCGATCCTGGAGTGGTGTGAGCACTGAAGACACTGGAGGAAATGCTGGATCTAAGCATGACATAGCAAATAAAGTTTCTCAGAAATAGACAACCTCAACAAACATTGATTTAAAGGGAGGTTTCTTTCTCCTGTGAAACACACAAGAAAATATTTTGAGGAAAACAAACCAAACAGTTTTGGTGCCCATTTGGACAATAGCACTGAAACATTCTTCTTTTACATTTTCACTTGATTCAAATAAAACAGCTGTTGTTGTATTCCAAATGCAATATAAAAACCATCCAAATACTTTTAAGTTAAAGTGTGTGTATATATATTTTTTTAAACCATTTGTTAGATATGGGTGAAATACCCTTAAATTAAACCTTATGGCCTAAACATTCACCTGGAGTCAGTGTTTCACTTCAGAAACCTCTTAGTGTACCAAAGCTTTCTATTTCAGCATTTACACACGTTATTAAAATCGGCTCAGCATTTGTCTCAGATTTTTGCACACAAAGTGTAAAATAAGTACTAATTATTTACACCAAGGCTTCAGCAAATTACTCATTCACGGTTTCATTAATTTCCTCCTCTTTAAAAAAATAAAATAACCATTCTTCAAGTACTGAACAGAAAATAACACACTTTGTAAAAAAAAAAACTTTTACACTTTGTTTATTGTTTTCATTTCTTTTTTCCCATCCAAGGAGGAACTTGAAAACATTTTTAAACATTCTCACTGTGAAAACACATGGACAGATTCTTTTGTTTCATTGGTGAGACACTAATAGCATGTTTGTACCCTTTTAAGATCTCTTAATAACGTGTCAATCAAAAATAGGTTAAGACACAAACTAACAAGCCCCGCTTCAATTTCCCCTCGACTCTAAGAAATCTGAAAGGGGCCTAAAAACGAGAGATGATACAAACATTAACAAAAAGATGAAGAAAACAGCTGTTTTGTAAGAGGGTCCCTGGCTTTGGCAATGCAGGAACGGAGATAGAGGACATGAGGTCATCCAAACAGCAAGTCCATTGCAACTGTCTGAAACCAGCATCCAAAAATTCACTAGCGCATATTCCCAATACCTCAGAATTTGGCCCGTAAATATGTACATTTCAGCACATGTACATGATATTTGTGTTTTAAAGCACTCCTCGGGTGACGTCGAAGAGGGGTGTGTGAATGTATACATATGCGTCTATGTAAACGCGTTGTTTGTTAACCCAGTCCTCCTCAGGAGACATTGGTTATGGGTTTGTATTTCTTGAGGCGGGTCCATTGTCCAGTTGAGTAGTTCATCTCAAACACCGTGTCCACCAGCATGGTGGTGCTGCCGGTTCCGTCCGCTTTAGGCAGTACTTCTGTGTGCTCACTCAGTTTGATCTGAATGATGTCACCCTGCTCTGGACAGGGGTTTTCTGTTGGGAGGATGTGACAGACAAACATTAGGAGAGTCATTTAGAACAAAAAGGAACTGTAAGACTGTCAATCGATTAACAGAAAATCAAATCCAAAATACCTCGTGATCCGGCCATGAAGCCCAGGATGAGAGCTTTTTCAGGCCGTGTAACTTTGTTTGCTGTCTTGAACATTTCCTGTGCAGCATACATCTGTTCTCTCTGTGGGGAACCGAACAATGCAAAATAAAATTTACACAGACTGTACATTACCATTTAAAGGTTTGGGGTTGGTACGTTTTTTGTTTTTTTGCTTGTTTGTTAAAGAAATTAATACTTATTCAGCAAGGATACATTAAATTGATCAGTGACAGTAAAAACTTTTATAATGTTACAAATTCCATTTAAAAATATGCTGTTCATTTGAAAAATGATTATTAAATATCCTGAAAATATATATTACCCACAATGTAATCTAATTTAATCATATTTTTTTACAGAATTTTGCAGTGTTTATTATTTATGATTTATTCAAGTTATCTTTTTTTATTCATATGCCCTTATAATCTTTAAACAATCTGTTCTCTTCATGACATACGTCTCATTCACGAAAGACAAAATCAAATCTAGAAATCAAATCAATTCCAGAAGCCGTTTCGCTCGGATATACGTCACAATAGGGAAGATTATCACAACTTCTGTTTCACCAGTAATTTTAACTAGTATTTCACAATATTACTGAATTACTGTATTTTTGACAGTATGAATGCAGCCTTGGTGAGCACAAAATACTTTTAAACAATTAAACGTCTAACAACATTGAGGGAGTCTGAATGGAAGAATTTAGTTTTTTGGGCCTGCCCTAATTATACAACCTTTTTTGAAAATAGCAGCGGCTTAAATTGAAAAGATAATAGGAAAAGAGTTTGACTATTCATTCATTATATTATATTTAGAGATTTTTAGTTTAATTTTAGTAGTAATTAGACAAGGATAAATATTTATTGAAGATACTTTTAGCAAACAGTTGGTAAGCCACAACTCGCAAATGGTTGCAGGCAGACCTTCCAACAATGGACCAATGGCTAGGAATTGTAAGGAGAGAATCAATATATTAATTTTAAAGCTCAATTTAGAAAAATATAACAATTATTGGGGAATATGGATTATGTAAATATACTACTGAGGAAAGTGTGATATTTTGTATACAAGATGTTGAAAATGTCTTGACTTTTTCATAATAATTATTATTTAAAAAAAAATGTTTTTTTTGAACAACCTTACAAAAACTATTTAAATCTGTAAGTTTAAAATTTGATAGAAATTCTAAAATGTTCTCAGTTTAAACATTTTTATAAAAAAATACATAAAATAAATTTTTGCCAAGTAACATTAAAAGAAGGATAGTCCAGTAAAATATCATTATCATTCATGTGCATTACTTCTTACCGTGAGTGACAGGTTCTTTTTCGGTTGGGTCTGTGGGGGCGCTGGCGTGGGTGCAGGCTGGGCTGCAGTGGTGGGCGGCTGCGTGGGCATGTCTGGCTGTGCTGCTGTGGCGGCAGGAGGCGGGGCATTGTTGGTGGGCGTGCTGGTTGGCGTGGTGGGTGAAGTGGGGGCGGTGGGACTGGCAGTGCTGGCATTATACATGGGCGGCCGCTGTTTAAACTGGCCAGGTAGTGAAGCTCCACTTGGAGCGGACGACTCCTCCGACTGCCGGTTTGTAGGTTCACGCCCTGAACCGCCTGCATTCGCTGAATATTAACACAGTGCAGAAAAATGGGCATTGAGAAGACTTCAAGCTCACATTTAGATTCCTATTAACATATGTTGTGTCTAAATCAGTAGATTTTCTACTGTAGCTCATTTTTTTTCATCCATCCCATCCTACATCTGTCAATGGCTCACCTGGCTGTGTCTCTGAACTGGGAATATAAGACGAGGAGGGAACCATGCTGGGGGTGGCGGGAAGGTAACTGGTTGATGGCAGAGCACTCTCGTTGTTTAGGGCCCCAAGTTTCTGTTGTGGAGAGAAACCGATTTGAGTTTTGTTCTGACCACCATTCAAGGAACCCATCACATGGATAAGATTTCCAAAACTACCTGTGTGGACACCAAGCCAGCTGCGTAGTCTGGTGTTGCGTTCTCCACAACCGCCTCTTCTTTGGCCGCCTTCTCTCCAGTTTCTGTGTCTATACAAGACCAAAAAAAGAATATAACTAAAAATGTACAGCACTCAAAATACACACACAAAAAAAAACTTCTTGAACTTACCCAAAGTCTTTCTTCTCCTCTTAGCTTCTCTGCCAGCTCCTACCATATCCAGCTCAGATATATCCAACAACTGCAAGAAAACACACAAATCACATAACCTGACAATATAATGCATATGCAGAGATGGCATCCATACTAACAAGGCAAAAAAACAAATCTAGGTGTCATCTGCAAAGTTTGCTTTTATGCCTTAAATAAAGAGTAAAACTACTAGATATACCCATGTTATGCAGAGACTGGTCATTGGTGGACAGTTACCTTGACCCCCCTTTCTTTGCGCAGGGGTGTGCGGGCAGGGGCAATAGGGGTTCTGTTACTGGGAGGGCTGAACATGCTTGGGGTGGTAGGGCTCCGGAACGGTGCTTTAGGAATGCCCTTCAGCGGTGCTGAGAAAATAGACAATCATTAATTATTATCTTGTGTGTTGTTTTAAAGGGGTGATGAATTGAGAAATCAATTTTCCCTTGAGCCTTTGATATATAAAAGGTAATGGTAATCAGAGCTGAAAACTTCCTTGTTAGTCAAAGAAAAGCTTTCATAGACACCAGGCTCAGCAAACAAGCCTCTCAAATCAATGACGTATCAGAAGGGTGAAACGCCGCCTCTATGTGTACGCCGCTTCTGTAGCTCTGCCCACCGACTCGTAGAGCTAAACTGATCGTGTTACCAAGCAATTAACATGCTGAAGATAGCAAGATAATCGTTTGTAAACAAGACACAGGTCGACACTGGATTTGCAGACATATTAAGAATAAGATTAAAACACAGTGCTGTTCCTTTTATATTGGATACGACAAGAATGGTGAGTAAAACATGTTGTTATATGCAATAATATTGCATTGTTACAGATTGTATTGTTTGTGTGTATGTGAAGTGTCTAACAAAGCATACTAGCATGCTGTCACAGGCTTGAAAATCCCTTATTTGTTGGTTCATTGCAATCCGGGTTCAGAATCCATGGAGTGTATTTATTTATTTCCTTTACGAAATTGTTCAATGCAACATTCTATATGTATATGAGTTATTTAAAAAAAAAAATTAAAAAATTATAGAGTTGTTTGTGGTGGGGTAAATTAAACGTGATATGCGGTGATGTCACAATCGTGGTGCATTGTGGTATATGAAGCTGCCTGAAGTACATATGAGGTAGACTCGCTCCCTCTGTCAAAATCGTGGGAGCAATATAAACTTATATTAACTTCCCTTGTCCACTTCACGAAGTGGAACGCACTTCAAAATGGCGGCGGGGATTCCCCCGAGGGGAAGTGCTTAGGGAAGTTCAAAGTGCGTGTCTAATAGTGGAGTGGAACGCAGCATAAGTCTCCAGTGAGGCATGCCCATCAAAACCCAGCGTTTTGGAGAGAGCCTCAAAACCAGTATTGAAAATAGCCTATTACTTATTAGTTATTATATTTTTGAATGTAAAATTCATGTGAACCTCATAAGTTGACCTAAGAGCATAAAAAAATAAAATAAAATAAAAAAGCCAGTTCATGACACCTTTAAGATTTTTAAAAGTCTCTCATGCTCACCAAGGCTGCATTTATTTGATCAAAAATACAAGAAAACCGTAATATTGTGAAATATTACAATTTACAAAGTTTTCTGTATATTTTAAAATTTATTCCTGTGATGGTAAAGCTGAATTTTCAGCATCATTACTATCGTGTTCAGGGTCACATGACCCTTCAGAAATCATAATATGCTGATTTAGTGTTCAAGAAACATTTCTTATTATTACCAATGCTGAAAATAGCTGTGCTGCTTAATGTTTTTGTGGAACCCAAGATACATTTTATCAGGAATCTTTTTAAAAAATGCAAATCTTAGTAACACTTTACAATAAGGGTTAATTTATTAAAATGCCCTGTTATAATATATTTAAAGTCTCCTAATTTTGTTTTGGATGTCTCCTACAAGAGGTATGATGATGAAATATCAGAAGAAATAGTTATTTAAACTCGGCTCGAACCTCTTTCGCAAGGACGAGTTAAGCAGGACGTTTCTCAGTAATGCACAACTCAGTTTGAGGTACATTAACGTACCGTACATTAACGGGCGGCAGTGGCTCATGTAGGTTGTCTACAAACCAGAAGGTTGGTGGTTCAATCCCCGGTTCCACCTGACCAAGTGTCGAAATGTCCATGAGCAAGACACCTAACCCCAGCTGCTCCCGACGAGCTGGATGGCGCCTTACATGGCTGACATCGCCGTCGGTGTATGAATGGGTGAATGAGAGGCAAAAATGTAAAGCGCTTTGGATAAAAGCGCTATATAAATGCAGTCCATTTACCATGATGAGATGTTGCAGATTTAATTCCTCACCATATCCATTAAATTTCTAATGATCTAATTACCAATATTGTTCCATCCTTTACCTTTACTCATAAAAATAAGAAGAACGACAGAAAATCTGCATTAAACGGTTAGCCGGAAACTTGCACAATATAAAACACAAAACTACGTATTTTGAACACCCAGTAGAAAATATAAACATCAATAATTAATTATACTTACAGGTTGTGATTCTGAGAAGCAAACTGGTAAAAAAAAAACATATGTTGTAGTAAATGTAGATATTAGAAACTAAGATTAATAAATACTACTGATTCAACGGATCACAAAACTCATAGTGCGGATCATATTATGGTTTTTGATTCACAGATTGGATATTTTTTGTGTGTAATATAACGATACACATCTGTTTCACCCCAATACATGATGTAGAAGTAAAATTGTAAAATGCTACCTAAGTCTTTTGTAACATTATAAATGCTTAATGTCACTTTTGATCAATTGAATGCATTCTTGCTGAATAATGTCTTAAAAAAAGAAAAGCAGCAAAAGAATACATGCAATTTAAAAACTGCTATTAGGAGGAAATACAATAGTTACTTCAACAATGGAAATAAATTATGTATTATATTATATTACTTATATTGATTTGTTGGCTAGGCAACGTGGGGGAGAGGACGCTGGCGTTGTCTGTTCGCCGCTTCTCCACCCACAAATCATGTTACTGTACTATTAGATTTAGATTTTATTTTATTTTCTTATGTTTGTGACTAGTCTAACAGCCAGAGCTACAATTGTTTCTGTTTCACCATCAGCTCTGTTTCTGTTCACCATCAGCTCTGTTTCCGTTTCACCATCAGCTGTTTCCGGTTCACCATCAGCTGTTTCTGTTCACCATCAGCTCGGTTTCTGTTTCACCATCAGCTCGGTTTCTGTTTCACCATCAGCTCGGTTTCTGTTTCACCATCAGCTCTGTTTTCTGTTCACCATCAGCTGTTTCTGTTCACCATCAGCTCGGTTTCTGTTTCACCATCAGCTCGGTTTCTGTTTCACCATCAGCTCGGTTTCTGTTTCATCATCAGCTCTGTTTTCTGTTCACCATCAGCTGTTTCTGTTCACCATCAGCTCGGTTTCTGTTTCACCATCAGCTCGGTTTCTGTTTCACCATCAGCTCTGTTTCTGTTCACCATCAGCAGTGTTTTCTGTTCACCATCAGCTCTGTTTTCTGTTCACCATCAGCTCTGTTTTCTGTTCACCATCTGCTCTGTTTCTGTTTCACCATCAGCTCTGTTTTCTGTTCACCATCAGCTCTGTTTCTGTTCACCATCAGCTCGGTTTCTGTTTCACCATCAGCTCTGTTTTCTGTTCACCATCAGCTCGGTTTCTGTTTCACCATCAGCTCGGTTTCTGTTTCACCATCAGCTCTGTTTCTGTTTCACCATCAGCTCTGTTTCTGTTCACCATCAGCAGTGTTTTCTGTTCACCATCAGCTCTGTTTTCTGTTCACCATCAGCTCTGTTTCTGTTTCACCATCAGCTCTGTTTCTGTTTCACCATCAGCTCTGTTTCTGTTTCACCATCAGCTCTGTTTCTGTTTCACCATCAGCTCTGTTTTCTGTTCACCATCAGCTCTGTTTTCTGTTCACCATCAGCTCTGTTTTCTGTTCACCATAAGCTCTGTTTTCTGTTTGACCATCAGCTCTGTTTTCTGTTCACCATCAGCTCTGTTTTCTGTTCACCATCAGCTCTGTTTTCTGTTCACCATCAGCAGTGTTTTCTGTTCACCATCAGCTCTGTTTTCTGTTTACCATCAGCTCTGTTTTCTGTTTACCATCAGCTCTGTTTCTGTTTCACCATCAGCTCTGTTTTCTGTTCACCATCAGCTCTGTTTTCTGTTTACCATCAGCTCTGTTTCTGTTCACCATCAGCTCTTTTTTCTGTTCACCATCAGATCTGTTTCTGTTCACCATCAGATCTGTTTCTGTTCACCATCAGCTCTGTTTCTGTTCACCATCAGCTCTGTTTCTGTTCACCATCAGCTCTGTTTTCTGTTCACCATCAGATCTGTTTCTGTTCACCATCAGCTCTGTTTCTGTTCACCATCAGCTCTGTTTCTGTTCACCATCAGCTCTGTTTTCTGTTCACCATCAGCTCTGTTTCTGTTCACCATCAGCTCTGTTTTCTGTTCACCATCAGCTCTGTTTCTTTTCACCATCAGCTCTGTTTTCTGTTCACCATCAGCTCTGTTTTCTGTTCACCATCAGCTCTGTTTTCTGTTCACCATCAGCTCTGTTTCTGTTCACCATCAGCTCTGTTTTCTGTTCACCATCAGCTCTGTTTTCTGTTCACCATCACCTGTTTTCTGTTCACCATCAGCTCTGTTTCTACCATCAGCTCTGTTTCTGTTCAGTTTTCTGTGTTGGTTGATTGTTTGTTGTATTCTATATTTTTACTTGTTATTCTTTTTTTTTGTTATTGTTTCCCTTTGTTGCACTTTGAGATTCTTCGGAATGAAAAGTGCATTATAAATAAAATCTATTATTATTATTATTACAGATGTTTTATAAGGAATTGTACACTACTGATATTAATCCTAAACAAGAAGTTTTTTTCTCCAAATTCAAACTGTCTAAATTGTCCTAAGAGGTGAATTTGTTAGCTGAACCAATAACAAAACTTGAAGTCAGGAAAGCGGTTTCTATTATGCTGAATGGTTAGTCAGCAGGATTAGATGGGCTCCCTGTTGAATATTATAAACCGCATATAGAATTACTTGCATCCATTTTAACAGAAGTATATAATAAGGCCTATGCTAGGGGATCTCTTCCCCCTTCTTTTAACGATGCTCTAATATCTGTTGTTCCTAAAAAAGATAGAGATTCCACTGAAACCTCCGACCAATAAGCCTGATTAATGTAGATTGTAATATATTAAGTCAAATTCTTTCATTACGGGTTTGGGCCATGTTTCATTAAGTGGTCCAACCATTATACAAAACACCTAAGGGATGTGTGATTACCAATGGCAGTTAACCCATTTTTTGACCTTACCAAGGGGACACGACAGGGATGCCCGCTGTCACCATTATTGTTCAACATCACATTGGAACCACTGCCTGATTGCTATCAGGGCTAATATAAACATTCTAGGTGTACAGGGAGGGGGACACAGAGCACAAATTGTTTTTATAAGTCCATGACATTTTGGCCTTGGTAAAAGATCCAGATAATCCTTGCCTCATTTAATGGAGACAGTTCAATCCTATTCTGAAGCTAAAGCTATGCTTATATCTGGAATATGTAATGCTAATATGCTAACTAAATTTGGCTTTAGATGGATCCCAAGAGGCATACATTATTTGGGTATCAAGATAAGCAGGGTGTTAGAAGATATTCCCATTTTAAATTTAACACCACTTTTACAAAACATAAGAAATAGCCTGGAAAAATTATGTTACATTTATGGGGGTAGGTGAATATAATTAAGCTGGTGGTCTTGCCTCAGCTTAATTACGTGCTTATGATGCTACCACTTACAACACCACAGCTGATTTTCAATCAATACAATATAATGGTAAAACGTTTTCTATGGAAGGGGAAAAAGCCCAGGATAAAGTTTAACAAATGATGTTCCTCTCAGGATAAGGGAGGGTTGGGACTACCAGCCCCTTGGCTCAATCAGATATCTTTTGAAATGGCCAAATTGGCCAAACATCGGAACAATAATAATTAATTAGATTGGGTCATTATTGAGAAAACTCTGTCCTGGCCAATGTCAATGGCTGAGATCTGCTTTGAAACACTATCCACATTCAAATCTTTTTTTTTTTTTTCTTAAAAAAGGTTCCAAGTCATTTTATTTGATGTATAAGGTCAGTTCCCCTTAATTTCATCACTATCGACATAGTCCACTAAAGATTTGACACACTTTGAACACTACATCTACACCTAAGGCCAAAGGTTTGATGTTGTTGTCATGACAGCAATCCATTTTTACCATCTAAATATTTTTGGGATGTAAATCTTACTTGTGGTGTCAATCTTCTTCACTAGACCTCTTCCTTTGGAGTGGAATGGCACTCCTGCGGTTTTCTTTAACTGCTGGGCAGTCTCTGTGGCTTTAGAACAAATATAATGGATAATTAACATGAAAATGAATGCAAAAACAAGGGTAAACTTATTTTAAATGACTTAAATGACCATACAAAGAAAACTGTTTTTCTTGCACCAAGAATTCACTAACACACTTACATTTCTGAAGCAGTTCAGCTCTGAGCGTAGCACTCTTGGGTTTCCTCTTGAGCTGGAAGTGCTTGATGGGTGGAGTGAGTGGCCCCACCAGTGTAGTCAAAGCACTCTTGTTCAGATACTGACACTCCAAAGGCAACATGGACGAAGCTTCACATTCATTTACTGGATAGAGGTGCAAACATCAACAGTAAAGTAAGTCCCAGCAGATGCTTTCTTGGCAAATTGCTTACCATATGCAATTTCAAGTAACAGGTAAATGATAATACTTATCACAAGCTAAGAAGAACCTCAAACAAAATCCCAGACAACCACAATAAATGTCATTGTTATATTGAAGAGATGGCCAAGAGATGGGGATATCATTAAAATAAATGAATATATATACATACACACACACACACACACACACACACACACACACACACACCTAACATTCAAAGGTAGTCAAAAGCCATATACTTTTCTTGTGGGGGTCATAATGTATTTTCATCATTTACAGGGTAAATCCAGAATGTCAGTGTTTTTCTCCTATCACTCATGTAAAAATCATTTCACTGCAGTTCGAAACCACATCTCTAAACTTTCAAGAAAAGATTGCTTCCAAATTAACTGTTTATATCCTTTTTGACCCCTGCAGAGCACTGTATTGTTACATTTCCCTGTTTTTGGATGCATTTTAAAGATCTAGCCTACACTTCTATTACTAAAATGCTGGAAAGTATTTACAGCTTTCATCACCGCTCAAAACAGAAAGAGAAGAAAGTTATTAACGTTATATGGGTTAAATTTGTAGCATTGTATTAACTTCGGTCATTTCCACTTTTTTAAAATGACGTTCCTTTTTTTAACAGGAGATTTAAATAATTAAATAATTAATTATTAAATGAAATATGATTTTATTCTTATTTCAAGCATATGACTTTTACAGCAGACAAACAAGCATTTATTTTTAGAGATATCCACATGAGAAACAATTACCATCCGAATAGGGCTAAAGATGGTAAAATATCTGAACCTAGACAAGAACAAACCCTTAATTGTGAAGAGATGGAGGAGCTTAGTGACCAGAAGAGACAAATATTAAACTGGAAATTATTTACGTCTTTTAACCCTTTACTAACACTCCAGTCATTGAAGTCAGACTGACCTTTCTCACGCAGCTCTCCAAGTATGTCCTGTACATTAGGGTTCTGCTCCTCCAGATCAAGGTTTAGCGAGCCTGTCTCTGGAAATGATTTCAGGATATCGGCCACCATTAACACCCACGGCTCAGAGTCCACAGTGGCCAACTGTATGATCTCTGATAGTGCTTCCTTCATCTGGAATATGAAGGATAAATCAAGATAAAGAGAGATCTAATAAAAGATTTAAGTCAGTGTGTCAAATGAATCTGCTACTATTCCACTGCGTTTGCTTCATATTGTAAATATATCATCCCACCATTGCTTACATTATAGCTACTGTAGATTTTGTATCCGTTTAGTGCCCTGAAACAAAACGTAAAAAAAATAAAAATTCATGGCAGAAATTCAGGCTAATTTTGTGAAACAATGAACTACCATACTGATAAAACACAATTGATTACCTTACATTGAGTTTTTAACCAATAATCCATTAAACTATACAAATTAGTAAATTTGTAAAATGTAGTGTTTGTCCGTTAAACAACAAAATATTTGCTTTTTTTTAAAATCAGTCTATGCCTTTTGCCCAAAAAAAACTAACTAAAAAATCGTATATTACTTTTGAGCTTTACAAAAGCTGTATACATGATATCCGACTTAATATATTTTGATTAATAATAATAAACATGCAACTGTCATGATTCCTCTTATTTTGATAACATTTCAAGATTCGGCTGTAGGCTATATGATCGTGTTTTTGAAGTGAGTACAGAGACTTTTCACTCACACAAAATAACATGGTATTAATCAAAGTTCCCGCCAAAATCTGTTACTAGTATATTTTTATGACAGTAGATTGTTGTTATCATCAAGTTGCCATTGGTTTACAGTAGAGCACAAACGACTGTCCTGTGGGGTTTTTTGTACGTGTTTTGGCGGAAACTATAGATACCGTGGCAAGTTTAAAGGGGCGTTTTACTCGTCAAACGTAAAAATAAACAGCATCAAAATAACATGCCAACAACAGCAGTCACAAAGTTGACTGTATGTTTACATACAAGAGGCTAGCAAGTTAGCTGAAGCCCAGAGGCTGAAGACAGACAGCAGCCGGAGCTAAGCTCTGCTGGAGACTGACATTATCCAGACAGCAGCTGCAGGGGTCTCGTGGTGGAAGCCATGTTATTAGACATGCAACATATACGTGTCAACAACATATGACACAACCGCTAATAATAAACAACATGCCACTCCAATAACGCATGCCGCACTAGGAAGTTAAGACCGTGTGTGTGTGTGTGTGTGTGTGTGTGTGAGTTCAGCAGCAGCAGCAGGAGTGAGTTCTGCAGTCGCACCTCATCCACGGTCCTGCGCGGGAGGTGCAGCATCCCCAGCAAGAGTTTAAGCTTCACCGGAGGAGACAAACTGGAGAAACACAGCCGTATGTTGTCGATCACCGATACGGTGAGTAGGGAAGCAATGCTTGAAGGTGTCCACAGCTCGTCTGTCGATCCAAGTTTGTTGTGGAGCCACAGGCCGGTGTCGCTCTCCCTCATCGACGCCATCTTGGAAAAAGACGAATAATGTGATCGGGCATTTTAACGGGCTACCTAAGAAAACACACACGCACGCACACATGAGCGCGCTAGGACCCGTGATCACAACCACAACAAGAGATAAAACTTTTACAAATGTCATCAGTATCTAAGTTGTAAGTGCAACAGTGTTTATTTATCTATTTGTTTTTCTTTTTATGTAGCCTATTTTAATTTTGAGTTGTGCTATATTTGATGACCCTTGGCTATTACTCCTTGGCAAATGTTTTGTATACAGTTGTTGAATAAATAATGCGTTATCTGAGTTATCGGTGCTAATTTGTTGTATTCATTTAATTTGCAATATCATTTTGTTTATAAACAGTATGAACTTTTATATAGAACGAAATATAAACTAAACTTTTATATAAACTAAATTTAGTTTATACTAAATATAAACTATCCATCCATCCATCCATCCATCCATCCATCCATCCATCCATCCATCCATCCATCCATCCATCCATCCATCCATCCATCCATCTATCTATCTATCTATCTATCTATCTATCTATCTATCTATCTATGAAATATCAGATAAAATGTATTAAAAGCTGCACAAGTAGTAATGCAATACGTAATGCCCTCACGTCGATTTCTCTTTTGGATAAAAAATAATTTAAAAGCCCCTTTATTTATTTGTTCGTTCGTTTTATTGTGATATTTCTGTTTTGCTACTGACTATGCTCAACATATAGCTGATTAATTATTGTTATATTCAGAGACAAGTACCTTGTTTGTGTGTAAAGTGGAAGAATAATAATAATTTTAAAGATAAAAAGTAAGAAACCCATGTGACAAGGAGTAGCCAATCCGAGAGAAAAACGTTTTCTGGGCGGACTTCATGTAACGGTGCTCTGCGAAGGACAATAGACCTAAAAAAAACGCTATTGACGCAACGAAGCTGCGTCGAGAATAGGAGGGCGGTGGTTCGACTAACTGTACTGCTGGCTTTATTAGAGACTACAGGTAATGCAAATTAGTCCTACTTTTATTAGCTTTACTAACGCGCGTTTCAGGATTGAGACTTGAGTGTTTTGGTGGTCGTATTTGTAAATTACCATATTTTACCTTTATAAAGCAAAATATGATGCTCGACAGTCTATTATTTTTGCTTTGTTAGTCTGTCCTTTGTATGTTTTTTTTTAAAAAAATATATATATATTTTATTTGTTTTATCAAAATCTGCTATATGGTTAAATGTAAATATTAAGAGCATGTTGTCCATTGCACCGCTAAAGCGCTGTGTGTTGTGATTTGGTAGGTATTGTGAACGGTGATGCTGCGCGACAGTATGAGGCCAAGCGGAGCACTGGCGACAGCGATGCTGCTGGTACTGGTCCAGGTCCTCTGTTTCAAACCGATTCATGCCGAGGAATCAGGGACGGTCATCCCCGCTGAGAGTAAGACTGTGTGCTTTATAGACGTGTGGGCAACAGGCAATTTATCTTTTTATGTCATCAATGTTGGGTATATATTGTTTCCTGAGCAGTGTTATTTTAGTAATATTTATAAACTATTAATATTATAGTTTTTATTAATATGTTGGTTTAGCTATTTTAGCAACTCATAATAATTATTACACGTAATAGGTATTACATTATTAAGTATTAGATTATTATTTTAAAAAATGTTAATAATGTAACAATTTTCTCAAAACTGAATAAAATTGAGCTCATAATGTATACAAATTTTCACATTATGATAACTGTATTAATGTATATGTACATATGACTCACCAAAAACGTCATATTTTCATTATTGTAATAGCTTTTAAAACCTAAATAAATAAATATAAGTTTTTCCTTTTAAAAATCTAAATCCAGTCTTAAATTACATGCAAAATGCAACATAATTAAATATCCATACTATTATTATTAAACAAAGCCAGATTACTGATACTACTGCTAGTAGTATTAATAAAGGTGCAAAAGTTCTGATTTTATTTATTTATCTGTATTTAGAGTTTTAAAATGTACTGTAAATAGATACCAATGCTTTGTTTCATAAACATATAATAATAATAATAATAATAATAAAAGCATGTATATTTAAATGTTGCATTTCACAGTTAGTTTAAGACTGGGTTTAGATATTTTTTTAAATATTGTAAGGGAATACTATTGGTCTTTTTTAAAGCTATTACAATAATGACATTTTTATTACATATATTACAATAATGAAAAGTGAGTTTATAATGTATTCATTTACTCATGTAACAATAATTACATTATGAGCTCAAGATTTTATTAATTTATGAAAAAATTATTAGATTATGAACATTTTATTATAATAATGTAATATGTGTCTACATTGTGCAGTTATTACATTATGAATTTTTACAGCTATTCATTTTATATTTGTTTTGTGCTTTTGTCATTTAAAACAGTACATATATATTTAGCAGTAATATATATGTTACTAATTAGGTTTAATTTATTTTTATTTCAGCTAGTTTGAGTTTTTGTCTAATATTTATATTTTATTACAGTTATATTTCAGTTGGTAATGATCATAACTCTGGTAAAATGCTGTTTAATGTGAAATCATTACTGCACAATTTTGTTTTATTAGGCCGGCCATGTGTTGATTGTCATGCCTTCGAGTTCATGCAGAGAGCCTTGCAAGACCTGAAGAAAACAGCTTTCAACTTAGACTCACGGGTAAGACCACATTGGGAAACATTTGAGACATAAAACCATTGAATGCATTCTTTTTCAGGCTAAGGACCCCTCAGTGGATTTAAAGGGGCGGTTGCGTGCGATTTCACTTTTTTAACTTTAGTTAGTGTGTAATGTTGTTGCTTGAGCCTAAATAGTATCTGCAAAGTTACAGCGCTGAAAGTTTAATGCAAACGGAGATATTGTCTTTTAAAGTTACGGCAGTTTATTGCCTATAAAAACAGCCAGTTTGGACTACAACAAGTTTCTTCCCGGGTTGGTGACATCATAAACCCTTGTTATTAACATAAACATTGCCCCAGATTTGACTTCTGCCCGTAATGGTAAGGGGCGTGGCATTTCTGGGCAACCTGCGCTTGGCACTTCAGCCAATAACCAATCTAAGACCATTGCGTTTTTCGGAGGGATGGGCTTCATAGAAGCAGGAAGCAAACGAGCCGTTCAAAGTACAGTGGAGACAGCGGTGTGGAATAAAGGTCAAATATAAGAAAAATACGGTGTTTTAAAAAAAAGTACTAAGACATGTTACACTGCGCCCCATAAACACAACCGAGCCTAGAAAAAAAAACACGGAACCACCCCTTTAAGGTGAAATTATATGTTTATTGTGGATATTTTAGGAGAGACTATACAACTTTTTGTTGAACAGTTGAACTTTACCATCCTCAGCTTTAGCCTTTACTTTTTTTAGTTTATTACAAAAATTAATTTGAGAGCCAACAATAATTTACAGACTTCCTTCAGTATAGGGTCACAGATACCCTGTTGAAAAAACTTAATTTATAGTCACCATGAAATCAAAATGGTTATTTCTTTAATGGATTATTGCAGTATTTATTATAAATGATTTATCTGTGCACGTCATGTGCCCTTTAATCAGAATAACTCCCCCTTCCCACAACGGCATCTCTTCTCTGATGGTGTGTTTAATGTCGAGAGGGCGGGGCAACCTGTCACTCACATGACATCACTGCAGTAACAAACCACAATGATCCAATCTTTTTCGAGAAGCCATTTCACTCGGATATACATCACAATAGCAAAGAAGACTATTGCAACTTCCATTTCAGGCTGACTTTAATGTCTATTCCTGTAAATTTAGCAATTACGGAATCAAGCCATTAATGTCTAGTCAATCTGATCAATAAAACATCTTTCAGAAATTCTGGAGACGGACACCTTGAGGCTTTACGTTCACTTTCTTCTATTTCAGACGGAGAGTTTGGTGCTGAGGGCTGAGAAGAGGGCACTGTGCGACTGCATGCCGGCCAGCAGCCTGCACTAAAAGCCAGACGTAAACACTGCACTCAGATATAGAAATCATTATATATACACCTAAAAGTATACTACCTGCTCTTATCGTAATACACACATTTTTATTCTTTCTCAAACATGTTTCTTGTCATGTGTCAACATGTTTTATCTCTCTTCATAGTATGTGCATAGAGTATCATAAATACACATTCCTGACTGCAGAAGTCAACACAACATTCCACAGTTTAAATGACAGTTATGAGAGGCACATATTAGACCAGCAGCTAGTACATTTAATTTTACACAACTCTGTATAAAGACAGGGCTAAGTGTTTATTCTCCAGGCACAATGCACTGCAAAATATTCTGCAAACATAAAACCCATTACTTATTATAATTATTTGCACAGTAGACTATATGTTTTTTTTAAATATTACATTTCTTTTTATATTTGTGTTCTAGAAATATCTGATTAACAGTCATAATAGTCAAGCATATATTGTTTTAGATAAATGATATATCAGAATGTAGATCTCCAGGAGTTTAGAGAGTGCTGTAAGATTATTAGATGATAGATATACGAATCGAAAAGAATCTGCATGTAAAGCGATTGTCTAGAATTTTATATGAGGATTTATGAAGATGGAACTTAAAGGGAATGTTTCTATAGAGAATACTTTGGTACGAAGATGTAAGTTCATAGATGTAATGTCTTTTTTGTGTGTAGAAAAAAAAGTGCATTAAAACACATGACGCCATATTTTACATTGTAAATTACTTGTGTCGCTATTACACCCCTCCCCCAACACAGTTGTCAATACTCGTAAAATATTGTATTATGTAATCATTCCTTTAGATTATCTGAAATCAGCAGCTACACTACATAATAGAGTTTATTTTGAAACCGAAATCCCCCGTACCGCACAAGCTAATACAACATCAAGCAGCTTTCTCGCTTGTAACGCACTGCAAAACCAGATGGGGGCGCAAGGATATAAATGTTCTGCAAACTGTCGCAGCAATGCAGCACTTCCCGTTGGGGTGTGAAAATTGTGAAAACACAGCTCTGCAGCGCCAGCGATTTTTTAAGGGAAAAAATACACACAACATCAGTAAACAGGGGGATTCAGAGAATGCCTCGGCCCCCGCTGTTACAGTGTAAAACTGCAGTGTGACGCCATTCTATTGACACTGACTGGTGGTAAATAAATAACCAGTTCGTTTGCATCAACTTATAACTGGTTTATTTTAGTTAAACAGGGGTAAAATAGAACATTTGGTTAAAAAAAGATGCACAGTGCGTTTTCATATTGCATATTATGAGGTGCAGAAAAAAAAGTTTCTGTCTGATCTCTGAGATGTACAGAACTCGTACAATGAATCAATGCATTTCAATAAAACTGAAAAACGCTTTTGTGAGGATACAGATGGGAGGGAAACACCTATTTATCACCCTGAATTTATATAAGTAAGTATATTATAATGATAATTTAACACAGATTCTGTTTTATATAGCTTATCACAGAATACAAATGTTTATGAGACAAAAAAGGGGGTGATATCAAACACACATATACATACATTATCCCTACATACATTATCCATTGATCAATCAGGTCTTAATATAAGAACTTTGCACTTTCATTTCCTATACCTCCCAAAGATAAGGAAGTACATTTGATTTACCAATTCCTTAGAGCTTC